>NC_092816.1:36962500-37262500 GCF_023375885.2 Dermacentor andersoni
CCTTGAAGATGCTAGATTCGATTCACCACTTGGGTATCCGTCTTGCTACAAGTGCTTTCACGACTAGTCCTGTAGAGAGCCTGTACGTTGAATCCAACGAATGGTCTCTACATCTACAAAGAGCATATTTAACTTTCTCTTACGCCCTGAAAGTTAAATCAGATATTCAGCATCCATGTCAGTTTACAATTAGCGACTTGTCCACTGCCAGGCTATTCCGTAACCGCCCAGCCACCAGGCCTCCTCTGTCCCTCCGATTGGAAGCACTGTCAGAAGAAACAGGCATCCCTTTTTTAAAGAATGCTCTAATGGCTCCTACTCGGCTTCCACCACCTTGGGAGTGGCAAACTATCGAATGTGACATCTCTATCTTAAAAATATCGAAACGAGCGCCTGAGGCTCACATACAATCACATTTTCTTGAACTTAAAGAAAAGCATTCCTGTGCTGAATTTTACACAAATGCCTCGAAGTCTTCTGGTGGTGCTGCTTACGCAGCTCTCGGACCCTCATTTTCCACATCTGGAGCACTAAACCCACACACAAGCATCTTTACAGTGGAAGCATACGCTATACTCTCGGCTGTTAAACACATAAGGCTCACAAATGTCGCTAAGGCTGTTCTCATCACAGACTCATTAAGTGTAGTGAAAGCCCTAATTAGCCTACGAAAACACAATAACTCCGTTTTGAATGAACTATATCAGTTGTTGTGCGCTGCAGATATGTGCAACCAAGTGATCGTCTTATGCTGGGTACCTGGCCACAGGGGTATAGAAGGCGATGTGGGGTCTGACGAAATGGCTACGTTAGTGAGTTTTAGCGACAAACATGGAAATACCCCTATCCCTGCCACAGACCTAAAGCCTTTTCTGCGCCGTAAATTGAGGAATCATCGGCAAGGCGAGTGGGATACACAAGCAATGAATAAGCTTCACATTGTAAAACCAAAACTGCGGAACTGGATAAGTGGAAAAACACCACGGTACAAGGAAGTACTTCTTTGCCGATTAAGGATAGGCCACACATACGGTAGTCACTCTTATCTCTTGACTAGGAGCGATCCTCCAACTTGTATTAAGTGCGGAAATAGTCTCACAGTCAACCATGTTCTTATTCAGTGCCCTGCTGTAGAAATAGAGAGGAAAAAGTATTTCCCTGCTGCATATCGCGTGAATATACCCCTTCACCCTGCATTTTTTCTTAGCGATGAACCGCTTTTTAATTTGCAAACAGTCTCAGATATTTTAGCCGAAACCGACACCCTGAAAATCATTTGGCCAGGCAACTTTTAGCACATGACTAACAGCCCTGCATTCAAGGGCTTTCTTGAAACTATGGTGTCAGTGTTATGTTTTATTGCATCATGTTTTAACGAAAGCCCATTGCCATAGCCCACATTAGCCTAGTCACCGTCATTATTTTAGCACTTATATATTCAACGCCACTTACAGCTACAGGTTTTAGGCCCTTTTACAACCATGTCAAATCTACCATGAGGAATTCATTGTGCACGCAATCCATAATACATCAACATTACCACTTGTCATGGCGCTTTTTGACCAAACCTGGACCTTGTGCCATAAAACACCACACATCATCATCAACTTTACTTCTAACAATGTTCTTTCCATCACTCTTTGCACGGTCCTTAATTTGTTCTCTATTTTCTTTAACCTTCAGTAGAATGCAATGCCTGCCGTATGCACTCGAACCCATTTTTATTTTTCTGTAAATTTCTTTCTCATAATTATCATCTCGTATGAGTAGCTGACCTAGATAAACATACTCCTGCACAGACCCCAGAGGCTGAGTGCAGATCATAAATGATTTTTCCCTTGCCAGGCTATTCAACATTACCTTTGTTTTCCGCATAATAATATTACCATAATCTTATAGTGCCATTTACAGATCACTCGTGATAATATGCTTTCATTGCTCCATGCTGGATGAATTTAATACATGTCTTTAAGTCAAATTCTGGCGTTTGTGAGCGCGACGGAGACGCGAAGCGGGCTTCATCACTGTCACCCCTGGTTTCTCGCATAAATTAACAACACAGGTTCGGGAGTGGCTTCGAGTCCTCGTCCGGACTGCTGCTGAATAATTACATGGACGCATTCGCCAAGCCTGGAAAGCAGTTCAACCTTGACCCATCGCCGGCGAACCAGTTGGGTCCCGGCAAGAGGCCCATGACGTCCATGGTCCCCACCATCATCACTAAGTTCTCCACACCTTCCGAGCTGGTGGGCGCTTTCGGCGGCAGCGGAGGCCTCCCGGCCATCTCTGCAGTGGCGCAGGTAAGAAGTAGGCATAAGTGGTGGTTTATTAAAATGAACAAAACAAACAACGGAAAAGGATTGGAAGGACATTACTGCTGACCGCATTGTAATTGTGTAGCGCGGTACGCTGACGCATAAACGGTGGCCAGCAGAAATGCAGTATGGGAAAGTAGTAAAAGGACATAGAGAGATTAGAGTGGCGAGTCTAGAGGAGAGGATAAAGTAAAAGACAGCAGGTGGCGGGGAGGGGGGGGGGGGGGCTATTCTGCAAGTGTCCACCTAGTGGACATGGCCATTTTGTTTGCTGCTGGAGTTCTGTTGGGCTGGGCTGGGGCACGCGCTAGAAGGAGACAGGAGCCCCAGGGCAATCAGCACTTCAGAACCAGACAAAATGAACAGGTCCACTAGGTGGACACTTACGGAATAGCCCCCCCAGCTATCGAATAACATATAATCAACGCACAGCCTGCAACCACTATGTCTCGTTTTATATACCTGCACTAAATTTATATCATAAGAACCAAGGACAACACCAAGGACAACATGGGGGAAGTTACTTGTACTTAATAAGTGAATTAAAGAAACGATGAATTAATGGAAATGAAAGTGGAGGAAGAAACAACTCCCCGCAGGCCAGGAACGATGTCACGTCTTCGCGTTACACGTGCGATGCTCTGGTAGCATCGCAAGTGTAATGCGAAGACGTGGGGTCGTTTCTCACCCGCGGCAAGTTTTTTTTTTTTTTTTTCGTCCACTTTCATTTCCATGAATTTATCATTTCTTTAGTTCACTTAATAAATACAAGTAATTTCTCCTATGTTGTCCTTGGTATCAATGTTTGTTGGCTTCTTATGCTATGATTAATAAAAAGCGGGTCCCTCGGTTAACCCCCTTTCTTCTCGTTTATTGCACTAAAAATACTTACTGATAAAAAACCATGGAGTTTCCTACAATACATACAAAAGGGAACTTTGGCGCTGCAATCGTTCAGTTACCGCGGGAACGATGGGTGGTACACTGGCTTGTCTGCTCTTCGTGCTTGTGGATTCTGACGCTGTTGTGGCTTTGTTTCTTACGCTTTACCTGCCTTCAATTTCTTAAATTTCAAAGCAACCTATACTTTTGGGAATGCAGAGGACTCTGCGAACAGGTGTAGTCGCAGCGGTTTAGCCTGTCGAGCTGGCCAAATCGAAACGCGCCAAACGACTCAACGCGGCGACTTCTCCGCGAGAAATTCATGAGGTCGATCGGTGCCGCTTGCCGACGCATGCGTCCGTGGCGTAATGGTTTCCATATCGCGTCTCCGAATCCGAGTGGTCCCGTGTTCGAATCCTACCATCAGGCAGTCTTAACATGCTTATCCAACTATTTTAAACACAGTACTTTTTTGAAAACGGTGAGTTTACAAAGTCACGGAGCCGTTTGGAGCCAGAAGGACAAACCTAAGCCAAATCCATCTGCTAACCGTGATTTTCACGCTGGCTTAAACGCGTCGCCTGCAGCTGCCGTAGACACTGGTACTATCGAGTTCCCTCCAGTGATTATTGCATGAAACTGCACGCACATGTTTTATCTTGGTGAATTGAATTTAAATACGGGGTTGACGAACCGAAACTGCTCAGTGGATTACGTGGGACGCCGTAGGATTGGTTCGTTGCCCACCCGCGTCTCTCTTAACGAGCGCGCAAAGCACAGCATACGTTTTTTTTTGCACTTCGTCCCCATCGGAAATGCAGCAGCCGAGGTTGAGAATCGAACCCGGAACCTCGTACTCAGCAGCCACAACGCCGCAACCATTGGGCCACCGCGGCGTCTACTGAGGTCTTGAGCCGACTCTTAGGAAAACTTTCAAGGAACATCGAGTGTAAATAGTAAAAAAAAAAAAAAAAAAAAAAAAAAAAAAAATACGAGCTTCTCATGGCGTGACGACCACTGAGCAGTTTCTTGCTCCTACGCACAGTTCTTCTGTTACAGCGTTCTGCATTTTTACAATGTCTGCCCAGTTGCTCCGCAAGGCAAAGGAGCCACGGTCCGGTGCTGTGGTGGCACAGGACCGTGGAACACGCATTTCGTATTTGTTGTTGGTAAAGCATGGACAATTTTCGGCCGGCAATGCTGCCGCTCTTCCGCATCACATGCGATGAAAGAAAGTTCGCGCTACCATAACCGTATCCCATGGTCTGTAACCTGCTTCTGGGAAACTGGCGTCCTCGAAGTGAAGCCCATATTTAGCGTCGCTGGCCAGGCATTGAAAAAGAACCCAGAAATAAATCAATCTTTCAGATATGTTATTTCGGAAACTCGCCTTCTAACTCCGGAAAAGCTCCGCGTGTCAATTTTCGGGAGATCACTGTCTCACGCGCCACCAGTAGGCTGCGAAACAAAGCTCTACTTCGACGTTTATGGCCTGCTATATAAAGAAAGTGTTCGTGATGGCAAATTCAGATGATAAAAAATGCAAGAAAGAAATGCGTACCGAAAATTATTATGTGAAAGAACGAAAGGTACACGAACCGATCAGGAAACAGCGCTAAACTACAGGACGAAAAGAGGAACAAAGACCACAGCACTAACAAACAAGTGTCTTTATTCTTTCAGTCAGCATATATATACACTCTACCACTATCTCAAAGCGCAAAAGCGACAAATTCAGCATGCGCAAGGGCAATAAATTGCAATCAGTGAGATAGGAAGGCTATCTCCTTCGGAAGGAGAGAAATGGAGGGGAGGCTTACACATGCTTCGCCGCTATTATGAATGTGAAAGGCTTCGAAAATATCTCATTGATTGCAGTTTATTTCGGCTGCGCATGGTGAATTTCTCTCGCCTTTATGCTTTGAGATAGCGGTAGTGTTTATATATGCTGTCTGAAAGAATAAAGACACTTGGTTGTTAGTCAGCGCTGTGGTCTGTGTCCCTCTCTCCGTCCTCTTGTTTAGCGCTGTTTTCTGCTGGTAATCATGAACCAACCAGTCCAAATGCGTATTCTTCTGCAGTGCTTGAAACCTCTAAGTGAAAGAAAAAAATGTTATTTTTTTGCAATCTCTTTAATGCTCACTTCCAGAAAGGTTAGGAAGGTGGTTGGTCGCATAGCTCAAATCACAGATAGTAAAAAAAAAGTGTGCAGGAACCATTGACGATGATCGTCAATATAAGCGCAAAAAACGAACGAACGAACGAACGAACGAACGAACGAACGAACGAACGAACGAACGAACGAACGAACGAGCGAACGAACGAACGAACGAACGAACGAACGAACGAGCGAACGAACGAACGAACGAACGAACGAACGAACGAACGAACGAACGAACGAACGAACGAACGAACGAACGAACGAACGAACGAACGAACGAACGAACGAGCGAACGAGCGAGCGAACGAACGAACGAACGAACGAACGAACGAACGAGCGAGCGAGCGAGCGAGCGAGCGAACGAACGAACGAACGAACGAACGAACGAACGAACGAACGAACGAACGAACGAACGAACGAACGAACGAACGAACGAACGAACGAACGGACGGACGGACGGACGGACGGACGGACGGACGGACGGACGGACGGACGGACGGACGGACGGACGGACGGACGAACGAACGAACGAACGAACGGAGTGACAACCAGCTCACTCCTCCCCGCCCCATTACGAGAGCGCTGCCGAAGAGCTTGCGTGCGACTGGTCTCCCTTTTCCCACCCTACGAAAAAAAAAAGAAAAAGAAATACCGCGTGCCCACATCAAATCAGCAAATTCATGCTCATCTTTTTAACTAATTCGATCTCCATACGTCGAAGAAGCTTGGCCACGGCCAGACTGAACGCGCTGTGTCACCGTCGGACTTGCATCTATAAGTCTTGGCTTCTGTTGTGAGACAGCGGTTTTGGAAATACCTTTTGCCAGGATTGATACGTACTTTCAAGGCAAACTGAAAGTGGAGTATTGTAGTTTGAAAAGCACTAAGAATATACCACTTGGTTGGTAGCTTATTCGCAAATCTCTGTTGACTGCGCGATACTACCTCCAAACGGCGGTTTTTTTAGTAGACTTCCATGCTTTGAACATCATAAGGGAATGAATCTGTTTCCACCGTTTATTCTTAAAAGATGGCTGTCCATCTTGCTACATCCCTTAGGCGGGGGAAATGTCCTCACTGGAACATAGAATATTCGAAGAGTGTACTCTCAACGAAACAAGTCCTGTATTCGCGAATAATTTAATTCTTACGATAAAACTGTTCCTGGCAAGTCACGGTAGCGAAGCGTTGTTAGACATATACGAGGGTCGTTCAAGTCAATCCGGGACTTTTTTTAAAAACAAATAGAAGAACAAATTTCAAAGTGTGGAGAGTAGATTTATTTTTCCACATAACCTTCAGGTACATTTATACACTTATCCCAGCATTTAACAAACGCCTGAAATGCTTCGGTATAAAAAGATTTATTATTACAATAGAACCATTGTAGGACACCATTCTTCACTTCATCATCAGTGTTCAAAGGTTTTCCTCCAAAGTATTCCTTCAGGCGCCCAAACAGGTGGAAATCACTTGATGCTGTCAGGACAATAAGGGTGAGTGGTAGTATCTGCCAGTCAAGTTTCTGGATTGTTTGGAATGTGCGTTGAGCGGTACGCGGTCATGCATTATCTTGTAAAAAGACCACGCCCTTTGTGATCAAACCTGGACGTTTCTTCCGTAAACTCCTGTGCACATCACGCAGAACACAGCAGTAATACTCACTGTTGATAGTGACACCATGTGGTAAAAATCAACGTCAATTATTCCCTGTTTATCCCAGAATACACTTCCCATCACTTAACCAGCAGACGCAGCTGTTCGAAATTTCTTGGAAGGTGGTGGTTTCGTATGCTTCCACTGCATCGATGCTCTTTTGGATTCTGTGGTGCAATGGTGAACCCATCTTTTGTCACATGTCATGATGCGATTCAGAAAATCCTGGCCTTCCCTTTCATAGCGTTCCTTCAGTTCCCTACAGACTTCAACTCTTCTCTGTCTGTGAAAAGCAGACAGCTGCTTTGGGACCCAGCGTGCACTCATTTTTCGGAACAACAAATGGACATGAATTATCGAGTTCACTGTTCCTAACGACAGATTACACACGCTTGCAATTTCACGACAGGTAATGCGACGATTGTTCACGATCAGCTGCTCCACGCGCTGAATGTTCTTACGTATGAATATTGTGGGCTGTGATCCACCACGATCGCGATCGTCAGTAATAGAGATACGGCAATCTTTGAAAGACTTGCACCATTGAAATGTCTTACTGCGACTGAGTGTCACATCACCGTACTGAGCCTGAAGCCTTCTGTAAATTCCAGCAGGTTTTACGCCCTCGTTCGCTAAAAACTTCATCACGAGACGCTGTTCCACGTAGACGTTCACACTGTTGTCCGCCATCTTGAATAACAGTCAATCCAGAAGCACGGGAAATGAGCGCCGTCTACCAGTAACAGGACACAGCTCCAGTTTATATTGCATACAAAATCTCCAGCCTAGGCGTCCATTTAAACCGGATAAGAAAAAAGTCCCGTATTGAGTTGAACGACCTTCGTATTTAAGCGAAGGCAGCCGGCCAATACCGAACGTCAGTTGCCATCGAAAAGCTTTGTGTAGCTGGCGCTAAGTCCTTTAGCTAGTATCCCGAGGCTGCGGCTTGCAGCACAATATCCTACACGGCCTGCACTCAGGCTATTGCCAAGTTATACTTCTCGTTTTGATCAACCAAACATTTCATCGCTTCTTCTCTTAGTAAACGTCGTACGTTTGTCTAATTTTTTTTGTTTATCTTTGTTAATTGCAGCTTATAACCTGCGTTCGCAAGTACACGCTGCCTCACTGCGTGTGGAACGATACGCGTGTGCAGCCCACCTTTCGTTCTACTACGCCCAACTCGGTGTTTGCGGAGCCCAAGACCGAGCACTTCGACCCGGTACGTATACGCTACCGCTATGAGAGCCGGGGCAAGTGTCTCATGCGTGTACCGTATTCACGGTCGCGCTTTTGTATGCTTCACCGTAATACAAACGTGCTTGATGCAGAGCATTTCGTACAAATGATCTTGCGCTGAAGCACAGTGACACTTCCTAATTGATGAAAAACAGCGCGCACCGAGAACAATATGATCTCAGGGTGCTAAGGAAACACATACGAGGGAGAAACACGAGACATGCAGGGCGCCAGTGTGTCTGTGTTTCTCTCTTGTGTGCCCGAAAGCCATGTTGCCCAAATCGTACCAACTGTTACGTTTCGCCTACGACGCGCGGTATAGCCGGCGCGGATGCAACCGACGCCGGGGCTTCGTTCAAAGCGGCGGACATTTTGGCCCGTTCAGCGCCGCCGATACGCCTCCCCGCCAAGCGCGTCCAGGCATGTTTCAATGCCACGTGTCTTCAAGTGTGCGTGTGTGTGTGTGTGTGTGCATGTTGGTGCCCACGCTTGTCAAAGCGCGGCAGCCGGGGAGAGGAGCTCCCCAACTGTGAAGCGAGGAGGTCTGACCGGAGCCGGCCCGGCGGATGCGTCACTACACTCGTCCCAACGTGTCTCTCAGCCTGTCCGTGCCGCGCATCACGTGCGCCTCTGACGAGGCGTTCCTTCTTCCCCTCGACTCCGAGAGTATAAGAGCAGCTGCTCCCGGACGCCGAGAGAGGCTCCGATTTCTTCTGTCGAGTAACGTGCTCTCCCGTCTCTCCACTTCGGTCGACCTGACCGCCCGCTCTTTTGCGATGCTAGAATAAACAAGTTGTTCTGTTAGCAGTCGACTAATGCTTTGCCAGGAGCTTCGGATGCTTCCAGTTGTGCCCCAGGCCGCCAGGCCAACGCTACCCTTGGGGCTTGCGACCCATTTGCAACAACGGGCGTCAGCGCTGAGATTACAACTGTCTGCCAGCGGTGAGATCGCGACAACGGAGGCCAGCAGCGAAGATATGCGGTTGACTGTATGCTGAGCAGCACAACGACCATCCGGGAGCAGTGCAACGAGCCCTGTGTGATGACTGGTTGCCTGCAGCGGAACGACTGCGCTGAATTCTTGGCTGCGAGGTTTGGTGAGTGCGGGACTTTCTTCTTCTGAGCTTTGCCAGGCTTTTGTTAGTGTCAGAAACAGAGCTGGTAATTGTGGTTGTCGTTGCTGCCGGTTTAGTTTGCGGCAAGACAATAGTGGGCAGTAGAGAAAGCAGCATTCAGAGCAGCCATGGATTTGAAGTCGTTGCGCAAACCGAAATTGCTGGAGCTTGCAAGAGAGTTGGGTCTGGATGTCTCAGACAAACTCAGAAAACCAGAACTGCTAAGGGCTATTCTTGAGTTAGAAGCTGAGAATGACGAGCTGTCGGAATGCCTTGAGACCATTGAGGAGAGGGCAAAAAGACAGGAGCGCGACCTTAAAGAACAGAAAGAGAAACAGGAGCGCGAACTTAAAGAACAGAAAGAGCGAGAGCAACAAGAGAAAGAAAAAGAGCGAGATCAACAAGAGAAAGAAAAAGAGCGCGACCGTCAACACGCTTTGGAAATGAAGCGTCTCGAGGTAGAGATAGAACGCGCTCGTAATGGAAGTCAGGCACACGGTGCAGGAGAACGAGTATCGTTCAAAATGACTGACCTGATGCGGCCGTTTAAGCTTGGAGAGGACATTGGTTTGTTCCTGGTTAACTTTGAGCGAACGTGCGAGAAGCAGGGGTTCTCTCGGGAAACGTGGCCACAGCGCTTGCTCACTTCGTTACCCGGCGAGGCGGCCGACGTAGTCGCTCGCTTGAAGAGAGAGGAGGCAGAGGATTTCTACCAAGTGAAATCGAGTCTGCTAAAAAAGTACAGGCTGTCAGCGGAGGCGTTCCGTCGGAAGTTTCGGGAAAATGAGAAAGGCAGAAGTGAGTCATATACAGAGTTTGCCTACAGGCTAATGTCCAACATGCAGGAGTGGCTCAAAGAAGAGAAAGCGTTTGGTGACCACGAGAAAGTTCTGCAGTGTTTCGGGCTGGAACAGTTTTATAGTCGGTTACCTGAGAACGTGCGGTACTGGGTCTTGGATAGGCCAGACGTTAGTACGGTGGCTAGAGCCGCTGAGCTAGCCGAGGAGTTTGTGACGCGTCGGGCTCGCGGAGCTAAGGACGGTCAAAAGGGTGAATTTGGCTCCAAGTTTGAGAGGCCGAAGTTCACGCCCATGAGAGCAAAGGGGGACACACGTAGTGTGGATGCGAGTGAAAGCAGTCCGACCGAACGTAAGGAGACGGCGGCAGCCGAAGCCGAACGCAGAAAGCGGTTCGAGACGAGGCAAGCGCGCGTTTGTTATACGTGCCAGAAGCCGGGTCACTTTTCAGCGCAGTGTCCAGAAACAAAAACAAAAGTCGTGTTTTTGTCATTATGCAGCACTGACGAGAACATGAAGCTTCTCGAGCCTTACATGCGAGACCTCCTCGTGAACGGGAAAGAGTGCCGAGTGCTTCGCGATTCCGCAGCTACAATGGATGTAGTTCACCCCTCTTACGTAGAACCCGATATGTTCACGGGCGAGTGCGCATGGATCAAGCAAGCCGTGGAAGCTCATAGCGTGTGTCTGCCCGTAGCAAAAGTGCTTATTGAAGGACCTTTCGGAGCGCTTGAGACGGAGGCCGCAGTGTCATCTATGCTGCCCCCCCCCCCCCCCCCCCCCCAGTACCCGTACCTATTTTCGAACAGGTCCGATCACCTCCTGCGCGAGAAGGGGCTTTTGTTTGGTGAGGCTAGCGTTCAGGCCTTAACCAGATCGAAGTTTCGGGAGCTCGCTGCAAAGGCGGTAGTTGCGGGGCCGACGTTGTCGAACAATGAGAAAGGGTCAGAGGCGCAGCAAGCTGATATTCAGAGCACGCCCGAACTGAATAAAATTGAGCCTGTAGCGTTAAAGGCACCAGATACTGGAGAGGAAATGCCCGACGCGGGAAAGTTAGAAGAGCTATCTGCAGATTTGCTCATCGCGCCTACGTCAGACGGACTTAACAGGTTGCTAAAAGTCAGCCGGTCGGCTTTGATAGCCGAGCAAAAAAAGGATGGCAGCCTAGAAAACATACGCTGCAATTTCAAGGAAGGTATCGCCAAGAAAAATGCTCATTTTGTGGAAAGAGGTAGGGTCCTGTACCGGAAGTATCTAGACCGCAGGGGAGTGGAGTTCGATCAGCTGATCGTGCCTCAGTGCTACCGTCAGGATCTGTTGCGCTTGTCGCATGGGGGTTCGTGGTCCGGACACCTAGGAGTTAAGAAAACTAAGGACCGTCTCTTGCAAGAGTACTATTGGCCAGGGTGTTTTCGGGACGCAGACCACTTTGTGAGGACATGTGACACCTGTCAGCGGGTGGGCAAACCAGGGGACAAATCGAGGGCGCCGTTGAAGTTGGTACCTATCATTACGGAGCCTTTTAGACGGCTCGTTATTGATACAGTGGGACCTCTGCCGGTAACAGCCACGGGGTACAGACACATTTTGACTGTGATCTGCCCAGCGACAAAGTTCCCTGAAGCAGTGCCGCTTAAAGAACTCAGCTCAGTTGAGATAGTCAATGCAATACTGTCTATATTTGCGCGAGTTGGTTTTCCTGCGGAAATCCAATCAGATCAGGGCACAGTGTTTACTAGCGCTTTGACGACAACTTTTCTCGAAAGGTGTGGGGTAAAGCTGTTACACAGCTCAGTGTGCCACCCACAGTCGAATTCCATTGAGAAGCTCCACTCCGTCATGAAGCGCGTGTTGAGAGCATTGTGTTTTGAACAACAAACTGACTGGGAGCTGTGTCTGCCTGGAGTGATGTCTGCATTAAAGACCGCGCCGCATGCAGCTACGGGGTTTTCGCCAGCTGAGCTAGTGTACGGTCGCTCGCTGCGATCTCTGCTTCGCATGCTTCGAGACAGATCACTGCCCTCTCCAATGGCTGCAGACCGTCTCTTCCACAAATGGCCGCCTCCTGCGCTGGAGCCTCGCTTTGCAACAACATTCCTTTGAGGTGCGTTACAAAAAGGGGAGTCTCAACGGTAACGCCGATGGGTTAAGTCGAAGCCCCTAACGTAAGAATCAGCCTCAAAGTTATTTGTTACTGATGTTTTTCTTCCTGAGGCAGGATTTTTAACATATTGCTTTTGTTTAGTGTTTCAAAGTGATGACGTGCTTTCTAGTGCAATTTTCCAATTTGTGGACGCGTTCTGAGTGCTGCTAGACTACTGTAAGGAACTAGGCAGTGGTATAAAAGGGGAAAGAGCCTGGCAGGACTTGGTGAGGGTTGTTTCGTGCTTGCTGACTGAGCGGTTGAGTTTCGGCGTAGTTCTAACGCTTGCCGGGAACGAGAACAAAAATGTCAACTCTCCCGAAGTCACTTTGCAGTGTCCTGTGTGAACCTGAACGAGAGAACGAGGCCTTCTCTGTGCGCTGCGCTCAAGAAACGCCGAAGGACGCCCGACTTCGGTTATGAGCATCATCGAGCGACATCCCTCCGGACAGCGGATGCAGTCCCCTGACCATCGGGATCTCCTTCCCCCGGCGGGGCGGTCTTTTACGTTTCGCCGACGACGCGCGGTATAGCCGGCGCGGATGCAACGGACGCCGGGGCTTCGTTCAAAGCGGCGGACATTTTGGCCCGTTCAGCGCCGCCGATACGCCTCCCCGCCAAGCGCGTCCAGGCATGTTTCAATGCCACGTGTCTTCAAGTGTGCGTGTGTGTGTGTGTGCATGTTGGTGCCCACGCTTGTCAAAGCGCGGCAGCCGGGGAGAGGAGCTCCCCAAGTGTGAAGCGAGGAGGTCTGACCGGCGCCGGCCCGGCGGATGCGTCACTACACTCGTCTCAATGTGTCTCTCAGCCTGTCCGTGCCGCGCATCACGTGCGCCTCTGACGAGGCGTTCCTTCTTCCCCTCGACTCCGAGGGTATAAGAGCAGCTGCTCCCGGACGCCGAGAGAGGCTCCGATTTCTTCTGTCGAGTAACGTGCTCTCCCGTCTCTCCACTTCGGTCGACCTGACCGCCCGCTCTTTTGCGATGCTAGAATAAACAAGTTGTTCTGTTAGCAGTCGACTCATGCTTTGCCAGGACCTTCGGATGCTTCCAGTTGTGTTCCAGGCCGCCAGGCCAACGCTACCCTTGGGGCTTGCGACCCATTTGCAACAACGGGCTTCAGCGCCGAGGTTCCAACACAACTTGCCCAGGAAGGAAATTTTATCGAGAACACAGCGTCGCGGCGAAGCATACGAATAGGCGCAAGAGCAAATCGCTATGCGCCAAGGCCTCTTCTATACTGCGGTGAGACATAATCATAGCGACAAGGGTGAACGTGGAACATAGAGTTATTGCGTTCCTCAATTAAATATGTTCAGTTACTGCCTGTTTGTTCAGGCACGATTCACCAAAGCTAGCGGGCCAGTTCAGCTCCGCATGAACGATGGGTGGGTGGGTGGGTGGGTGGGTGGATGTATGTATGTATGTATGTATGTATGTATGTATGTATGTATGTATGTATGTATGTATGTATGTATGTATGTATGTATGTATGTATGTATGTATGTATGTATGTATGTATGTATGTATGTATGTATGTATGTATGTATGTTGTGAGCATTCCCTTTGGAACGGGGCGTTGGGTTGCGACACCAAGCTCTTGCTATTATACTGCCTAATGTCCTACCTAGGTTAAACAATACCTACAAACGTTTTAGCGCCACATTTCCCCCTGGAGGTGTGCTTTGGAAACGCTCGGGTACATACTATCCTTATCATGCTGGTTGATGCACTGCTGCTTCTTTAATGTCCCTAGGTAAGACTGAACGTATCGTCATTCCCCCTCTCGCGCTCCCTTCCCCCAGTAATCGTCCCCCTACATGGAACGCCGCTAGCGCCTCCTCAGAAGGTTTCAGACCTCTTCACGGGCGTGCAAAAAACAAGTAGCTCCTGGGTTGTGTGACACTAATTTATTATCAACGCTCGTTTTGAACCACTTTCTCGTGCGGTAAATCTTGTTCGTGCATATGTCGGGGTAAATTATACTTGGTGATAAAAACTTTGAAATCTTTTCTGGATCATGTGACTGCACTTAGCCAATCACGCACGTTCAGTGGTGGGTGAGCTCAAGTTTGAGGATGATTGCAGCTAGATGAAAGAATGGTGCTAACTTGAAGACTTTTACCTACGGGCTTTGGACCCGTGCATACACCAGCGCCACATGCATCAATCTAACGTTACTATGTACCCATGCCTACACGAAACGCCCTGTCGCAGGTATCCCTTCTGCGCAAGTTGGGCGACAGCGTTACAGAGAAGACCATCATGTCTGCAGCCACGGGCATCATCGTCACAAAGAGTGGATCTCTTCTGGCACCCAACGACACGAAGCATGTTGATGGCAGCCGCTCGGGAGCATGAGCAAAATAAAATCACTCCTACGACGACGGAAGAAAAACAAGGAAAAAAATGTCGTTTTCTTTCGCCTCAAAATATCTTACTTCCGAGCCATTCACTAAGACAGGGACCCTTCGTCTCTATTATTACGCACCCTTATGTGACAGAGAAGAGATGCATGTGCAATTTTAGTTCTCCATCGAAAGCTTAGTGCGAGTTGCTACTACCCGATGAAAGGTAATTTCTAATTCGCAGTTTGCGACGCTTCTAAATGAAATCTTCATCGGCGACTGGATCCAGTTAGTATATGGAGGATTCGGAGCACATGTAATAACCTTTGCTAGCCTCAGCACTCGCTGTAGTTCTGGAAATCTGAAACATCGTGAAAGTCACGAGTAAGCTCCTTAACTTATCTAACTATTGACAGGAACTAGCCGGCGGAAAAATCTGAATGTTACGGTAATAATGAGTCCCATCCGACAAAGGGATACGTGGCCAAATGACAGCCTCGTCAAGAATGCTTAACCGTGTAGTTTACCCAATAAAGCTTGAAGAATAATTTGCTGACAATTTTCCAGGAAATGTGCAGCGCATACTGCGCACCATAATACGACTTTAGGAAGCAAGTCTAACTTTATGCGTATGTTATAGCAGTTCTGCCGGGCCTGAAGGACAGAGACAAAGGTGCATCCTTTAATGGGTGCTAGAGATGTTTTCATGGCCATACACTCCTATGCCAAGCTACTCCAGTTGGCGTGGGTGAGGCATGAAATAACTGACGCAATTATATTGCACATGCAGAAAACATACACCAGCAACGAACACAACGAAACGCTGTAAAATTTTACTAGAGAGTCTGGTTCACGCCAGGGTATATCCGATGAAGATTGTGAGCGCTCTCGTAGGGAGTATTGCACTAGCAGCAGTTAAAAGCTGTCGACTGTCGCAGTAGACTTATTAAGTCGTCATTTTTTTTTACAAAACAAGCGTCAACCTTACAACACCGCAAATCATCAATACAAACAGAAAGGCGCAATCGCAATAGCAAGCGAATAAAGTTGATGTATTGTACACAGCTATGAAATTTAACCAGCTTTTGTAAGTTGGACTTTTGTAAGACATGTGTAAGGATGGTAGCGATTCCATGTAAGCCGGGAACAATTATGTCGCATGTGTTCGCCTCAGATGCTGTAGTAACTTTTTTTCGAAATACAAAACTGCGATATCAGTTCTTCAGGGCAAAGACGCGAATTTGTAAAGTTGGCTCTTTGTGTAATTTGTGGCTCAAAATCAAAATTGTGCTTCCTACAGTCGCCTTACTGCCTTTATTGCAACAAATTTCGTTGAAATTCCTACAACAGTTGTCTAAGCATTTCTGCGTTTCTCGTGTATTCGAACGGGAAATTAGATTTGGTCCCGAGGTAAAACTACCTCATTAGCTCAATTAATTTGTGTTTTGAATTGTAGCTTAGCTATTCTTATCTTTAAGTTGTACCTTTGAAGTCTTGCGCCTGCTTCCTCATCGATACGTGGAAAGGGTGCGATCCACTTTACCGCACTCTGCCGTTGCTTTTCCCTAGTCTTTTCCTTAATTCATTTTATTAATTGTCTCATTTTTCATGGCAGGCTAACTTCTGCATTACGCATTTTGTTTTATATAAGAAAAGTTTTATTTAGCAGATTACCTTGTTTTTTCCCGTAATACCAACGATTCTCGACCTATTCATCAGGGTTCGTGCCTCTTTCGAAGATGGCCCGCACGGGCACATGTTCACCTCTTATTTCTATACCCCCGATTTCCCTTTCCCGCGCAGGGTAGCCAACTATAAGCTCTTCGAGTTAGAAACACTGCTTGCTTTCGCTCTTTCTTCAATGTGCTCTGTGTGTATAAAGCTCCTGAAGAGACCTACAACATATAATGTGAGACTATACTGCCGCCACATATCGTGAAGCGAGTGTTTGAAGGACTAACTGCACTTGTAGCGGGACTCGAGCTTGAAACTGCGCCATGTTCTCGGTCCGTGGCAAAGCACCACCTTCGCGTTGCGTGGCCATGAAAGCTGTGCTGATGTTCTTGTGCGTCTGTCTGTGTATGTGCGCGCGCGCGTGTGTTTCTAAACTTTTCAAAGTTTGCTATAGCCCTAAGAAAGTACTAAACTCCAATCGAATGTTGTTCGGTTCCCCATAGTGGGTATGAACCATCAGCAGAGGGGAAAACAAAGAACCATTCTTTTCAGTGGCTAAGGACGTTAAGAAACTGAATAAAAGCCTACAAACATACACCTGTACACTAGAAGAGTGGCGTAATACGTGAATCAGAGAGCTGGGCTGGTTGGCGTTGTTGCTTTTGCTGCGGTCTGATCCCCATCACTCTTAACGCAAACGATCCTATTGTGCTGGAAACTATGTCGCTTAATACAGTTCGTCTGTTCCTCAACTCGAACGAGTGCTCATTTCTCACATTTCCTCTGAAGGTACCGTCAAAAATTGAGCTTGTTTGTTCATCATGATTAAATGTATAACAGCCTGGTAACACACACGCACACACGCACTACCGGCTGTAGAGTATTTCACAAGTATACACTGTCAAGTATTTTCGTCCGATATATGTCAGCTCTCTTCCGTGGCGTCCGCACCCTGAATCATCATGATAATCATTATCATCATCATCAGCCTATTTTTCTGTCCACTGCAGGAAGAAGGCCTCTCCCAGCGATCTCCAACCCACGAAACACAGAACGTCTCAAAAACGTCTTGAAATGGCTACAAACGGCTATACCCAGGTAGCACACAAAGTCTTGAAAACGTCGTATTAAGGGATTCAACGTCTGAAACGGATTTTTGCCCAAAATCGACGAATCAAAGACGTTCCAAACGAGATAGCTTAAAAACGAGGAGTGAATACGTTTTGATAACGTTGGAAGCCAGGCAGCTTAAAAACGAGGGGTGAATACGTTTTGAAAACGACTCAAGGCGCCACCGCCACGCCACGGCGCGTCAGCCTCTTTAGCGGCTTCTACAATATTCAACAACCCATCAACGCGATCCAACCTTGCGCAAGGTGGCGATACCGTCGTCAAATCATGTGACCAAGGTGGCCACGTGATTCGTGATGCCGGGCAGCCGGGCATAGTCGCGTCGTCATGGCGTCGTCGCGTCACCGCACTCGCATTGCGCTGTGGTGTGTTTGCGGCTGTTCTGAATGTGCTGCCGCTGCCCTTTGCTATGTAAGTGTTGCAGTGTTTTGCTGTCAAGAAAACGATATTCTGTGATCAGTTTGGGTTGTGTGATATGTTTGTGTGGTTTTAATTTGGAAATCAGTAGTGTTTTCAATTGTTATGCGACCAAGGCGGCCACGTTATTCGTGAAGCCTGGCATAGTTGCGTTATCGCACTCGCATGGCACTATGGTCTGTTTGCGACTGTTCTGAATGTGCTGCCGCTGCCCTTTGTTATGTAAGTGTTGCAGTGCTTTGCTGTCAAGAAAACGACATTCTGTGATTAGTTTGGGTTGTGCGATCTGTTTGAGCCGGGCATAATAGCGTTATCGCACTTGCATTGCGCTGTGGTATGATAGCGGCTGTTCTGAATGTGCTGCCGCTGCCCTTTGTCATGTAAGTGTTGCAGGGTTTTGCCGTCAAGAAAACGACGTTCTGTGATTAGTTTGGGTTGTGCGATCTGTTTGTGTAGTTTAATTTGGAAATCAGTAGTGTTTTCAATTGGAGGGCGCGGAGTGGAGGGCACTAATCAGCTCTTCAAGTTCATTGTCATGTTATGTGAGGCGCCTTTTCACTGACGCTGTAATTAAGGCGTTAAGGGCAGTATAAGGACGAAAGTTAGAGGGGCGAAATCGTGCCTGTGTGTCCCTAGCGTCGGAATCGGCCGCTATGCGTGATCCTAACAAGAAAGCATTTTGCAGAATGCGAAGAAAGGCGGCAAAATTTCTGTCTGTGCGCACCTTGCCGATCTCCGCAATAGAGCCGTCGTCATGGTATTTTAGTCGACCGTTTAGCAAGAGTGTTCCAGACAAGAGAACTGGTTCAAACAGGCTTTTTTAATGATTCAGTACTAGTGCGGTATCCCAAAAGGTGAGATCAAGTGCTCGCCCTATATTCTTCCCTCGCGCTACAGCGCACTGACAGACTTTTGCGTGCACCATACCGTGCTTTTATCGTTTGCGCTTCAGGTTCTCGATTGTGTTTTCGCCCCCTTTACCCACGTGATGGGTATTTCATGGTCTTACCGGGTACCACGTGTGTCCATATATTGTGTCCAATATATGAAACGGCCAAATTCGATTTTATTTGACGCCTCAAATGGTAGTAATGTATTGAGTCCCTTGTAGATTTATGCTTGTTATCAATTTTACTATTTGGCGAATGGATACAGCATGTACGCTGCATAACTCGCTTGTGGATACTGCACACGTGAGTCGAGTATGCCCTTGGTATAACATAACTTGTATGCTTTAGGTAGTACGATTGTTTGCAGCTTGAGACATGTGTCGGAATTTACGCTGTGCGCCCTTCGCGCTTTACGGCGGCCTGCCAAGTTCGTGCGGGTGCCATGTGTGCGCATGGAGTTCGCGAAGCGCTCTCGCAGTTTCTTTTTTTTTTTTATATATATACATGTGTTCTGTTCGCGCGCTTCGCACAACAGGGGATGTCGCAGTTCTTTGTCCTTGTGCAACACATTTTCCTAGCGTTCGTCTGTGCATTATTTGATGCCGGTTTCACACGGGGCTCTCCTAGCCGCTATCCAGTCCGTTACAAATCGAATTTCTCGGTCGTGATTGGCTCCTCTGCGCAAGCTACGAGAGTGAGCCAGTCGCATCGATAATTTCGATCCGGATCGGGCTTGATCGCGATCGAGAGTGGTCGTGTGACACCGGTTTTACACATGGCTCCCACATAGGGAACACTTTAAGTTCAATGCTACTGAGTGAAGAGCAAGTGCATATATATGCCAGTGGTGGTATGTGGGCAAGTCTTTCTGGTGAAGCCAGTACTTGTGCATTCAAAACATTTCAATTACCAGCGTAGTGCATCAATGTGTCTACTTCTACAAAATGGAGCACCAGTGCAGATATCTGAGCATACCTGTCCAGGGCAGCAAGTGTGTCTACATTGAAACCACTACCAGCATGTGCGGCAGTTCTATTTCCAGCAGCGGGACTGCGCAACAATCAGTAGGGTGCTCTCAAGCTGTTTATCCATGAAGCTCTGCCTGGACTGTGTGCCAAATATTTTTGGACGTGAAAGTGGGGGTGAATTGGTAAACATCAGTGGAACTGTGCCTGGACTTTGTAGCAAATGTTTCTGGATGTGAAAGTGTGAGTGAACTGGCAAAGAATTTGGTCTGGGCTACATGTGTTAAACGTTTTTCTCATTCAGAGTGCTTTTTTTTTTACTTTAGGAGACTTGAGATGTGCGCAAAGTGTGACATGTCAGTGTGCTAATTAATGTATTTGCTGGTTTGCAAATTATTCGTTGCTACTTTGTTTTTGCCAGAGAGGTACAACTTTGCCTCTAGCAAAGGGCTTTTTAGATAAAACACTTACTATTTATTATGACCATTGCTTCCTTTGTTACACAAATGCAGCTTCCAGTGCATTCCAGTTTATTTCCATGTTTATGTA
This sequence comes from Dermacentor andersoni, assembly GCF_023375885.2. Classification (NCBI taxonomy): domain Eukaryota; kingdom Metazoa; phylum Arthropoda; class Arachnida; order Ixodida; family Ixodidae; genus Dermacentor; species Dermacentor andersoni. The sequence continues at coordinate 36,982,782 of NC_092816.1, forward strand.
AGTTTCTAATATGAGGCTTGCATATTCATTTCTCACGTTCATCGTTCGCTGTACTACAGTAGTGTTCACTTGTTACACTGAATCCCCCGTTTAAGTATCCTGTACTAATTTCACTTTATTGCTTTTTTGTTGTATGGTTATTTTTTGTCGCCATTACCTTCTTTGATATATCCTAAAGGCAATATTTCCAATTTTGAATTGTTCCCATTTTTTTTTTTATTTCTGTCACAGGATTGTTTTATGATGGTATGCGGTGGTATTTCTTTTTGTGCTCTTTTCAAGCTTCTAGCCGATTGGTAACATTGCTTAGAGGCAGTTACCATCCGATTCATACTCTTGCATTTTTCAGTCTACTTCTTCCATTCGCTCCGATGTCACTTCTGCAAGTCCATATAATAGCCCGTGCACTTTACTATGATAAATTAGACACTTCAGTACACTCCAGGTTTTTCTGTTCATTTTTGTATGTGTACTTGGAATTTATGTGCTAGTGAATGTTCACTTTCGAGTTCATTACGAATCCTTTCTGCGACTTTTGTCATTGTTGATGTACTTTTACTTCTATTTGCATTTCTCACACAGTTTGTTCGAACCTTGCATAAGCATTACATTTTATTAAAGTGTTTTTGCTTTGTCACAATGTTCTCATTTCATGCACTCTTGGCATGAAAGGCTTGGTCTGGCCACCTGCCAAGACGTGGCCATTTGTTCTTTGCAGGATGCCATTCCCATTGTGGTTGTAAGCATCGTTGCTTACTAAAGGCGGTATTAAGGATTTATTATTCCTAACAGGCTCATTTTCGTGCGACTTGGTAGGGGTTGCGCCGGCCATGCAGGGAACAGTGCTTGGCACTGCGCCATGGCTCTTACAGTCAACACCGACGCTTCTACTCATCTGGGGCGCGATTGGAGATCGTTGTTCGAAACGCCCGATCAGTTTCACCTCCCGCGATTGGCCTAAGCCGTGCCAACGGGTGCGGCTGACGACGTCTGCGCGGCATAGGCCAGTCACGTGAGGCGAAACTAAACGCGTGTTTTGAACAACGATGTCTGATCGCGCCCGTCACCCGCGAAAATTAGCTTCAGATAATCGTAAACCTTTCAAGACCGATTCTAGACCAGCTTTTTGATAACGTCTTAAAAACGTTTAGAAATTGGTTACGAATAGTTTTGGCAAAGGGATTACTTGTATCTTTCCCAATCCTATTTCTAGACCAGCTTTTCGAATACGTCTTGCAGACCTGTTCTAGATCGTCTCAAGAAAGTAATTAAGCCGGACATTAGCAGAGATATAAGACGTTTTCCCGCCGAAGTTCTCTCATTCGTGTCTTTTTTAACCCGTTTTTATCGTCTTGGATAAACGCTACAAAAACGTTACGTATCTCTTTTGTGCTACCTGGGTAGACGTCTTGGTCTATGACACGACTGAAAATAGAATTTTTTTTAAACATTACCTCAGCTCCTGGAATACGCTCCTGGAATATATTCTATCGGCTGTAAAACCCACTACTTATGTCACTAGAGTCTATTTTGGTAAATACATTCAGAACGTTTAAAAGAACTATTAAAGATATTTTTGCGTAAAGAGCATATATATATATATATATATATATATATATATATATATATATATATATATATATCAGAACGTTTATTGAAAAAAAAAGAAAAAAGAAAAAAAAGTGTAGAAAGCGAGTGGGTGGAGCCCCTAGTCCAGGGCCCCACTGGCTTGAGCGCTTCGCTGTGCCTGGTCGAGGAGCGTTAGTTCCATCTCCGGATCCTCGCTGGCGAGCCAAGTCTGCCACTGCTCCCTTCCGGGAAGTTTGCCGGTTTTTATTGGTGTATTAATTTTGAGTGGCTTGTTCTGGCAATCTCACGTAATGTGGGCGAGAGAAGTGCATAAAATGCCAAACGGAGTGTTAAAAGTGCGGTTACCGTCGGCCGTCGGTGTTAGTGAATAAAAGACGCCAGAGACAAATCGAACTCGTAGGAAGCAACACAAGTTGACTTTAATGTTCAATAATTTCACACCAGAATTTCAGCCAATCAAGGGCGTGTTATTGTTTTCTATCGGGGCGCGCACACGACGCCTGGAAACCATTCTTCTATGCTGGGACAGCAGGTACTGACAGCAGCATTAGCGATACGCCGGTGTCGCAGTGACCACAGCGGTGTCACCATAGAGTTTCTCACTATATTAAGTGAGAAACTCTATGGGTGTCTGTCAAGTATTGGGGTAAGCTAGTTGCACTGTCCGAGTCGGAGGGGATGGAGCGACGCCAAACCCACCCCGCATGCATTTATCGATGGTTCGACTGCTGACCGGCGATAAGGTCCACGCCTGATCGACCGTGAACCAGAGGCATGAGACGGGAGGCGACGTACAAACATACGCTCAATTTAATAAAGTAAAATCATGCCCGAGACTTAATGATATAAAGAATATACAAACTACAAGCAGGTGGTCCTAGCTTCGCGGAAGGCGTGCGGGTCACACACAACACACGCATTAACGCGACGCGCTACACAAAGCCCACCACGTGGGAACTACTAGCACTCACGAAATAACAAAAAATACGCGACACAAATGAAAAATACACGCGACACTAAACACGGCAAATACTACACTAACAGGACATACAAGAATTAACACGCGATCAATAATTAAATGAAAGATGAAACGCGATTAAAGAAAGTCCGACGGAAAGTTCTGAGAGTGGGCTGGGGAACACGAGGCTTATCTATGGCGTGCTTGCCGAGATGCCGATCTGAAGAGCGTCGGGCTGCTGGTAGCTCGCTGCTGGTACCTCGCTTTGATGATGATGATGATGATGTCCTTGATGAGATTGGCGCTTACCCACTCGCGGGGATTGGCCAAGAGTCGGGCAGACTTTGCTTATGTTTTCAGAAAATGGGGGTAAGGATCTAAAATTTTGTTACATGAATTTAGGCGAGGGAAAGTCGAAACGGTTCAGTAGATTGTCATGCTACGTAGAGAAAAAAAAAATAATTATCTTTAACATATCAATGAGGCAATAGAGGAGGAATGAATAGAATAATACGGTCATCAATGAAATCGGTTTGATTCAATAATAAATTTTTCTAAGGCGAAGCACACATTCCTATGTGAGTGCCCAAGCACAGACGCTCCGAAAGACAGTAGTACCGGAGTGTTCAATGGCAGGCCAAACTGTCGCACTGTAATTTCTAATGTCATTTTTCTCATGGAGGAGAAACGCCGGCATTCCAGTAGGTAGTGCTCAATCGTCTCTAATGCATTGCAATAATGGCACAATGGGGATATTGCCAGACCAGATCGGTGCATGTAAAAATTTAGAGATGGGACTCGACAACGTAGTCTCGTTAATGTAACTTCGGTTTGTCTTGTTTTGCAAAACTTCCTGCTCCAAGGGAATTGTAAGTGGCGTAGTTCCAAGGATGATTTGAGGTTCGATTGAGATTTTAAAAGGATATATCTTCTGAACCTGGCGGACGTGATGAAGCCCATCGTTGGAAGAAGGGGAAGCACTGGGCCGCTGATAGAAGCCTTGGCCAAGCTGTCTGCCACCTCATTCATAAATATGCCTTTGTGTCCAGGTACCCATATCAATCGCAAACTTCTCAAATGACTTGGAGCCAGGGAGTACAAAGTTTTCAATATGTGTGTCTCGCCGGGAGCAGTAAGTGAGGTGCACAGCGACAAAGAATCTGTGATTATTACCGCCGTTGACCTGATAGATTGTAGCTTTCGTAAAGCTAGGACAACAGCTAGGAATTCCGCTAAGTATATTGGAGTGAAGTCGGGAAGCCGAATAGAAAAAGACCAGTCCAATGATGATGAGAAGATTCCAACTCCTGCCTTTTCTTCACTCTGCGAAGCATCCGTTGCTATAATTACGTTAGTTTGGAGTTGATTCAAGTGATCCTGGAGTAAGCCGTTAAGAATATGCGAGGGAAGCTGCTTGGCATTATTTGGGTATAGGTCATCATAAGTAATAACTAGTGAATTTGAGATGTTGTTTTCCGTGATTATATCATTTATATTTACGTCTAACGGATTCAATAACGATTGCGATACAATGACTTGTGGCGTGTGAAACCGTGGCCATCTGACTCCAAAAAATTGGGCTCGTTGTTTGATGAAGATGGACTGGGATCTTCTTAGTGGGGATTCATAGAGCCTTATAAATGTTTGAACGCTAAGTATCTTAAATCTCATTTCAAGGGAAGGCAATCGTGCTTCCTTGTAGAGCACAGCGTTGGCTACAAACTTTGGTAGCCCCAGACATAAGCGAAGCGCTTCCCGTTCCAGCAAAACTAGTGGGCGTAGCTTGTAAGCCGCGGCGCCGGAGAATAACACACAACCGAACTCTAGTATAGGTCGAATATACATGCGGTAAATCATTATGAGTGTGTCTCTGCGCATGCCCCATCGATAATTACTTATCCTTCGTAATATCCCCATTGCACGAGAAGCTTTTGAAGTTATATGTTCAATATGCTGACGCCAATCAAGATTACCATCATAAATAATTCCAAGGTACTTGACCTTTTCCACTTGTGGGATAGTGGAGTGCCGGTATGAAAGGGATATAGTAACTGGGTCTTGTAGGGAAAAGATAAGAACGGCACTCTTATTCACATTAAGGCACAAGCGAATATTGTCCAGCCATGCTTCTAGCTCGCATAAGTATTCCTGTAAGCATTCGTACAGTGACTGAATATCACTTGCTGATGCAAAAAACGCTATACCATCAGCGTAAACGTACGTGCTTACATTTTGATGATGAGGAATGGAGCTGAGTAGGATGTTAAACAGCAGCGGGGACAAAACTGCCCCTTGAGGAACCCCGCGTGTTTGTCTGAATTTCCCCGATGAAATTCCGCTTTGTGCACAGTAAAACTCCCTGCCCTGCAAGAACACTGCAGTCCACGTCACGAAGTAGTCTGGCAATCCAATATCCTGCATCCTCTTTATTAATAAAGGGTATTCCACGCTATCGTATGCTTTAGAAATGTCTAATGTGACTAGGGCAGCATATTGTTTTTGGTAACGAGTCAACTGAATTCGGCTTTCTAGGTCGATATGTGCGCACCAAATGGACATCCCTGGTCTAAATCCAATTTGGCAGGGGCTCAATAATTCTCGTGTTGTCACAAACTGAACCATACGTGCGTTTAATAATCTTTCTATTAATTTTACGAAATTTGATGTTAGAGAAATAGGCCGAATATTGTCTAGGACATACCCTTTGGTTTGGTCTTTCAGCAGAGGAAGCACCTTCGCAATTCTCCACATAGGAGAGAACCATGCATATTGTACCGAGTAATTTATGGTATCTAATAAGCCGTTAGGAGCGACTTCAAAGAGAAGTTTAATCATCTTGGTAGTGACCCCATCGGGACCTGGGGCTGCTGCTGGTAAACAGGAAACGGCTTGGGACAATTCTGCCATGGAAAACTCTTCGAAATTTTCTGAAGTGCCCTGCGCGTAAGGAGAGAAGGGAAGAGAGGTAGCGAAGCGGGTTTCTAACCCTTGCGCGATTACATTTAGGGAGTCAGCTTTTTCACTTGTGGTTAAAACTACCGACTCCCAGTTCAAGGGGCGTGGAATCATTTTTTGGGATCTTAAAAACCGAAATAATGCACGCTTATTATTTGCTTTCGAAAGGAATTCGAAATGTCTGACATTGTAATCGTCTTTTGCCTTACCTACCGTTCTTTTAAATGTTCCAGCAATAAATTTATAGTTTTTCCAGTTTTTCGGAGATTGGTTATGCATGAGTTGTTTCCATGCAGCCTTGCGTCGCTTGTAGTCCCGCGAGCAATCGTCATTCCACCAATTTGTAGCAGCAGTGTTTTTACATGCCTTTAACTGGAACTCTGATCTTTTGCGCGAAGTATCAATTATTGAGCAAATATCCTCGGCTTTCAATGGAGAATTTTCCATTGATTTGAAAGTAGTCTGCAAGCAATTTTTAAATGTACGGTAATCCACAAAAGAGTGGATTCGAGCCTGCCCGGTGGACTGCGGACCTACCACTTCAAACACAATAGGCAAATGATCGCTTGTCGTCCCGACATTCACCGTTTCCCATGCGGATGTGGGAATACCTGGACCTGAAAATGTAAGATCAAGTACAGATCTGAACTGTCCGCGAAGAAACGTAACTGATCCCGAATTTTGACATGAAAAGTTATTTGTGATTGCCCAGTCCCATAGACGCTTTCCGCACGGGTCTGTCCTGGATCCCCATGATACATGATGAGATCTATTCAAAAATTTTCACGAGTGTTTCCTTTTTTTTTTCAGATTTCATTTACTATTTTGCAAACTCATTCGCCTTATTACACCCTAAACTTATTTATTATCGGTTTCTTTCGCATCCTCAATTAGTTATTTATTTCGCCTTGTTTCTTTTTTATCATATTACCACCCGGTTCGTGGCCTATCACCCACAGTGGGTGCGTGCAATTAAATAAGGCATCATCATTATCGCCGTAACGAACCAACAAACAAACACACCAACCAGCTAACCACTCAATCTCGCGGACGGTCAAGCGCTCAAGACCATGGATGACCCATCCCTAATCGGCGGTGTCATTGGCGGAGCATGCGGCGCTGGCGGTGGAGGCGGCGGTGTTGGATTTGTTCCGATCCCATATGGCTACAAGTATGTCAAGAGGTCGCCGTAGTGGTTAAAATACGAGGGCTGTAATGACCGTTCTCGTTAAGCCTAACGCACTGAGGCGCATCGTGGAATGACACGGTCCGCACGGGGAGATGTGAAACAAAACACCTTACGGCGATAATATCCATTATTATTTACCTCGGACGCTACCATAGACGGGAAAGGGGAAATCAATTGGCTCGGGATCCACTGCTTTTTATCAGCTACGTTAACTTGAACGAAAAGATGAAACGTACAAGAGCTGTTGCAAATTTTTTTTTGTCCATGTCTTGAATTTTTCTTTTAGCGGGGACTGCCGGTTATGGTAAAGCTGAGATAACGAAGGATAAATTTTACACCTCCGTTGTGAAAAGTGTTTCATAAAATATACTCTAGAAACAGCTTTAAAGTAGAGTTTGGTATGATGTGTTCTCCTCAGGACTGCTTTTATATATACATATTAAATTTTCTCGGGTATTAATTCGATAATTAATTATAAAATGGGACTAGTTAACCTTATAAACGAACGAGTCGAACGATTCATTCTTCTGTAAGATTCGGACCCCCTCACTCGAGATGTTCAGGACCGGTTTCACATATGCAAAAAGCTGACGCTGCTAATTTCTGCAGAGTAACGAATTACGGATGATCTTGCCTAGAAAACATCCTGAACTGCCGAAGAGAGCCACCCACCCGTCGTGGTGGCGTAGTGGATTTGGTGTTGCGCTGCTAAGCCCGTGGGCGGGGGTTCGAATCTCAGCCGCGGCGGCAGCGTCACGATGGGGGAGAAATGCAAAAACACCCGTGTTCTGGCTGTGCATTAAGTGAACGTTAAAGAACCCCAGGTGGTAAAAATTAATTCGGAGTCCCCAATTACGGCGTTCCTTATAATCATATCGGACTTCTGGCACGTAAAGCCCCAGAATTTAAATTTAAGAGCGCATCTGTCGTGTCCCTAACAGAAGCATAAGAGTGACATCCCTGTTCACACCTCACTGTTGGACAAGCGTGAAGCGAGCGGGATCGCGACTTGATAAAAAGGCGGTGTCTGCAAACCGGTAAAGGCTCACTCAAACTAGGCCGACCTGACACCGATTTCAGTCTGCCGACAGTCGGCAACAGTGTTTTTTTTTCACCTTCATGTCGGCGCTTGTGTCAGACTGTACCGACGCCGAGATTTCCGCCGACTGTCGGCAGATTGTCGGCGTCGGTACAGTGGGACAGAGCCGCCGACACTGTTGTGAATCAGCATGCGCCGCTGACACGTGTTTGTTTTGTTAGATTTACCGGCCTTGCCTCTTGTGAATGCGGCAGTGGCTGCGGCTGACGTCACAAGATAAAGACTATAAAAGCTACCTAACCTTTAATAAAGTGTTCGTTCCTTGCCAACTGCTTCTCGAGTTACATCAGTGGCGACGAGGCTGCCCACCACCGGGCCGTGCCTGTTCCATGGCGGCCCACGCCGGACCACCGGGTTTCGACGAAACGGAAGACAGTTGGGACGCCTACCAGGTGCGTCTGCAGTCCTACTTTGAAGCTTACGATATCGTCGACTCGAAGAAACGACGAGCCCTGCTAACGGCAGCCTTAAGCACGGCAACAGTCGGCATAATAACGGTACGGTGCGCGCCGGCGAAGATTCAAGACCTTACCTATGAGAAGCTGCTTGAACTGCCGGCAGAGCACTTTGCGCCACAGGGCAACGAAATAGCGGAGTCTTACAAGTTCTTCACCAGATGCCAGCGTCCCGACGAGTCAACGAAGGACTTCATTGTGGAAATTCGGAAGAAGGCCTGCAGTTGCAACTTTGGCGAGGCACGGGACAGGATGCTACGAGACAGACTTGTTTGTGGTCTACGTGATACCGGCGTTCGTCGGAAGCTTTTGGCCAGACCTTCGCTGACGCTGAAAGAAGCCGAAGATATAGCGTTAGCAGCAGAGATGGCAGCTCTCAACGTTGATCACATGGAGAGGACACAGGATTATGGCGACGTCCATGCCGTGAGGAGCAAGGTGCAAGGTCAACCGTATTACCACAAGACTCATCCGAGCGCTTCTCGACCAAGCGAAGACGTTTGCCCGTGCTGTGGTAGCACTAAGCACAAGGCAGCAAAGTGCAAGTTTCGCCGGGCGGAGTGTTTTCGCTGCCGACGTAAAGGGCACCTAGCTAAGATGTGTGTATGGAAACAAGGGGTGGCCCTTTGTGAGGAGCATTCTTCAGAGAGCGACAACGAACTTTGTCTACTGAGTTTGTACACTACGTCGGTAAACTTGGTCAAGCCTGTGGTTCGCACCCTCTGCTGGAGCGGAATTCCGCTGACAATGCAAGTGGACACCGGATCGCCTGTCTCCATCATTACGTGGAAAACATACTGCAAGCATCGGCATGCCTGGCCTGCGCTCCGCGAGACGTCCTTGCAGTTGTCCTGCTTTCTTGGCAAGCTGCCCGTGAGGGGTCAGCTGAAACTTCCGGTCTCGTACGCGGGAAAGGCCCTAGATGCAACTCTAACCGTACTGCAATGCGATGGCCCGAACTTGTGCGGGCGAGATGTCATCAGCGCATTTGAGCGTAGCGGAAGGTCCGTCTTCAGCATTCTCGGCGAGGAAACCTCCGGTGAGCAAAATGTCCGTGACAGTACTTTGGTTAGCGCACTCTTAGAGGAGTTCGGCGATTTGTTTACGCCAGGTCTAGGGCTAATTGATGGCCCCGCAGTCCATTTGCGGTTGCGGGAAAATGCGATGCCGCGGTTCTGCAAAGCACGTTCTGTGCCGTATGCAATGCGGGAGCAAGTGTCAAATGAAATAGACAGACTTGTTAAGCATGGCATTCTCTCGCCTGTCGACAGTGCAGAGTGGGCCACGCCTTTGGTTCCCGTTATCAAAAAGAATGGTTCCATTCGGTTGTGTGGCGATTTTAAGGTGACCGCAAATGCTGCATGTGTCACGGAGCAGTACCCATTGCCAAAAATAAGGGATATCTTTGCAAACCTAAACGGTGGTGAAGTATTCAGCACCATCGACTTGAAGGATGCTTACAGTCAGTTGCCGCTTGACGCGGAAACGAAGAAGATATTGGTCGTTAACACTCCGAAAGGCCTGTTTCGCTTTAATAGGCTTCCTTTTGGTGTAGCCTCTGCTCCTGCGATTTTTCAGAGACGTATGGACGGCATCCTGCAAGGCATTCCGGGCATTCAAGTGTACCTGGACGATGTGGTAGTCGCGGAGAAACGCGGCAACTGCGAGACGCTGCGTGAAGTTTTCAGACGTTTCCGGCAACACGGTGTCAAGCTGAATCCGCAGAAATGCAAGTTCCGACAAGCAGAAGTTGAATTTCTGGGACATCGTATAAATACGAACGGATTGTTACCTAAGATGGACAACATTGCTGCAATAATGAAAATGCCGAAGCCAACCGGTGTTGCGGAACTGCGGGCGTTTTTGGGCTTCGTGACCTACTACCACTCATTTCTGGGAAACTTGGCTACTGTTCTAGAGCCACTGCATGAACTGCTAAGAAAGAACACACGCTGGCAGTGGGGAGCGAGACAAGATAACGCGTTCCGAGCAACAAAGCGGCTGCTAGAGGAAGCTAAGTTCTTGGCGCACTACGATCCAAGTAAGCCGCTTATCTTGGAAACCGATGCGTCGTCGTGCGGCGTCGGCGCAGTGCTATATCACAGAATAAATGGGCAAGATCGACCAATTGGGTTCCGGTCGCGAACGCTTTCAGCTGCTGAGCGTAATTACGCGCAAATTGAAAGAGAGGCATTGGCAGTTGTCTTCGGGGTTACAAAGTTCCGGGAATATCTGCTCGGGAATCATTTCACGCTTGTTACAGATCACAAACCTCTTCTGAGCCTTTTCAGCCCCGACAAGCCCGTTCCCGCCATGGCCGCTGCCCGGATTCAGCGTTGGTCCCTCTTGCTAAGCGCCTACAACTACAAAATTCAGTTCAAGCCAGGAAAGACGTTGATTCCTGCAGACACCCTCAGCCGTTTACCGGTGAGGCAGGAGCATAACAACACTAAGGCTGCAGAAGATGACGCTCGTGAGTATGTTCTTCTGACCGATCACCTCAATACCTGTCCTCTGTCGGCGAGTGACTTGGCTAGAATGACTGTTGACGACAGCGACCTCGCGCAAGTCCGTGATTACATTCAGAATGGCTGGCCACGGTACTTGCAACCGGCTCAGGAGCCGTTACGCGTGTACATGCACAGGAAAGACGAACTAACGTACAGCCACGGAATTGTGTACTGGGGCCATCGAGCGGTTATTCCAGCAAGTGCGCGGCAGTCAATGCTGCGTATGCTGCATGATGCACATGCTGCTGCGTATGCTGCACATCAAGGGATAACGGCTATGAAGAACCTGGCACGTTCTGTTTTCTGGTACCCAGGGCTCGATCGGGACATTGAGAAGCTGGTCAACGCGTGTCCAACATGCATACAATGGGGCAGCATGCCTCCTGCCCGACAACCCGTGCCTTGGCCGGACACAGAGGAGCCATGGTCTAGGGTCCATGTCGATTTTGCGGGTCCTGTGGAAGGTAACATGTTGTTGATCGTGGTTGATTCCCATACGAAATGGATCGAGGTTACCGCCATGAAGACCACCAGTTCGGCAAAGACAATTGAAGCACTGCAGACTATGTTCAGCCGGTTCGGTTTGCCGAGGACCCTGGTGACGGACAACGGGCCGCAGTTTACTAGCGAAGAGTTCAGGGCATTTATGAAGCGCAATGGCATCGCTCATTTGCGGACAGCTCCCTACAAACCGCAGTCTAATGGCCTGGCGGAAAGAGCAGTACGGACTGTCAAACAGGGGTTAAACAAAAACACACGCGGCAGTTTGCAAGCTCGGCTGGACCACATTCTTTCGCATTATCGGCGCACTCCCTTGCCAAATAGGCAAACCCCAGCTTCTATGCTTCTCGGATATCAGCCACGTTCTTTATTGCACAACGTCGTGTCACGACCATTCCCTTCTGCAGGTGCGTGCAACAGTGGCCCACCGCTGAGCAAAGACGTCTGGTTCAAGAACTATGGAGTGGGTGACAAATGGAAACCAGGCGCGGTAGAGTCCACCGAAGGCTCGCGAATGGCAACGGTAAAGACTGCAGATGGGGAGCAACATCGCCGCCACCTCGACCAGCTAAAAACCAGGAGGACCAGCGTGGAAGGAGAAGCGGTGGAACCCGACGCCCCCATGCAAGTACCGACTAAAGGCAGTCAGAACGCAGCAGCAGACTCTCAGTCACAAGGACACGACAGCAGTCACAGTCAGGCTCAAGTAGACACCGACATTCGAACGCCATCAGACGGGCCGGCCGAAGCAGAGGTTGCTACCAGCGAGCCGCAAGTGACTGACCGGGCTGAAGTGACACTGCGTAGGTCGAAGCGGAAGCCCCGGCCCCCGGACCGCTTCACTCCTTAAGGGGGAAGAATTGTTGTGAATCAGCATGCGCCGCTGACACGTGTTTGTTTTGTTAGATTTACCGGCCTTGCCTCTTGTGAATGCGGCAGTGGCTGCGGCTGACGTCACAAGATAAAGACTATAAAAGCTACCTAACCTTTAATAAAGTGTTCGTTCCTTGCCAACTGCTTCTCGAGTTACATCACGAAGGCAAAAACGTTGTCGCCGACAGCTGGCAGACCGAAATCGGTGTCCGGTCGGCTTAGTGTGAGTGAGCCTAAACACCTCGGATGACGGACTTCCAAAGTCTTACATTAGGATAAACCGTCTATTTCATTTAAATAATGGATTATTCTTCCTCAATATCACAATTTCTTATTTATATTACACATCGCATCGTCTCACGATGTGTGCGTATGCGATTAAAGCAATGCCGAAAAATGTCGCTGAACTATCGGATATTACCGATATTTAAGAAATTTCGAACACATTTTCTCAAGCACTCTGCATGCATTTACTGTGATTAGATCAGTTACCACGTGCAATCCGGAGGCTCTCATATACTGAGACATTGCCGAACTAATATCTGTCGATAGGATTCATCAATGTTTTTGCAAGGATTGTAGGCTCTTCGCGTAGTGGTTGTGCATAACCGCTTCATAATCACTTCGCAACCAGTTTCTGTGATCACCAACTAATGTATTACTGCTCTGCACGTACTGCGCTTGCATAGGAAAGTCGCGGTTGACTCCCATCTAAAGTTTCTGTTAGCTGTTAGCTTCGTAGCTGTTAGCTTTTCTCATGTATATAGGGGTGCGCGAATAGTGATTTTCAGACCGAATTCAATACGAATCGAATAGTGCTGTAGAATCGAATCAAATGTCGAATAGTTTTCGAATAAGGAACAGGCGTTAGTTAAAGCAACTAATATAAAACGATGTTCGCATCCTAGTATTCTTAACCTTAGCAAGTTTCTGTCACGTACTACATGGCACGTTATGAAGCGCCGTTTATTAAAAGAACAAATGAAACATCAGCGGCAGACGAGTGGTTTCTTCTATGCACAGGGCTCTTCAGAGAGTGCGAACGTTCGCTGCGGAGCTTGTAACGTAGGGCTACCTAAGTGAGGTAGCCTGCTGCACTACGCGTGTTTTATGTCTATACCCATATGCTCGCGGGGATTAAAACTTACCGAACACTTTTGCACCACTTGTATGTGTAATTGGGCGCAGTCGACGTTTTTAGGCATTCGAAAAGTTATGGAAAACTATTTCGACTCGAAGACCGAATCAAATGGGACGTCATTCGATTCCTTATTCGAAAGTTTCGAATATTCGCGCACCCCAACTCTCGTGTAAGGTGTTCTCCCCCCCCCCCCCCCCCCCCCCAATATTCTGTCTGCACAGCCCCATCCAGGATATGTGCAACCTTGCCATATTGATGTGCTGCTGCTGCTGCTGCTGCTTCTTATTGGTCCTGTTCGCCATCCTCTCCCTGTTTGGCTTGATCACCCACGCGGTGCCTACACCCGTCGACGCCACGTTCGAGAAGTGGGCCGTCGTCTGCGACGCGCCGCATTGTGCAGACGTCGCCAAGTAAGATTCCGAAACGTCTGCTGAACTCCCTGATGTCAAACTGCTGGCTAGCTCCCACTGACGTCTCGCACAGAAGTGGAATCTCGCTGTGAATGCATTGTTATTATTTTTTTTGTTCCGGCAAGAATAACGCTGAAGTAGGCATCACCTACTGCGATGCGACAAATGATTTTGCGTTTACTGCTCATCCGCTCTTAGAAGAACTAGCTGTTGGGCCAGTTGGTAACTCATTATGATAAAACAAATTGGAGAGCAAAATATGACACCAGCATTCATGCACACACAACACACGCAACCACTCTAGACAGAGCGCTTGCGACTGGGGGGTGTTGCAGTGATTGCGTGTGTGGGTGTGTGCGTGCATGTGAGTGCGTTCTTTGTCGTCCAGTTTGTTTCACCGTCTGCTTCTTGCTCAGATTTCGCAGCAAGATGACGTCTTATGGCCCGGATAGTTCAACATAACGCTTGACATTGTTACTTAGCTGGTTTTCAAGAAAAAGATGCCGTGTTATCTTCGTCTAAATTTCTCGTGACCAAAGTATGGCGGCTATAACGTCGCCTGGTCGCTTCCGTGGTTTGCTGTGTAGGAAGGCGTGTCCTTCGTGATTGGTTACGACTAGTCGCTGGTGTGCGCAATGTGAGTATAATCGAGGGGTGCAGACGAAGGCAACGTATCGCTACTTAATTTGTTTGTGCTCTACTTAGTTCATACTTCTTGCGGTGCGAAAAAAAAACAAACAAGAAAATGAGAAAGGATGTAAACAAAGAAGAATACAGGAAAGAGACTCTTTTCTGTCCGGTACTTTTTTTTACATGTTTCCGCGTCTTTTGGACCGCTAAAAAGACGAAGACAAAATCGCACTGAAAGAAAAGAAGTGTTATATTGAACGGTCGGTACCATAGAATGTGATCTCAATACAAAATTCGAGTAATAACAGAGCTGTGGCAAACACGAAATTGTTTAGTTATCTGCAGAGAAAGACGCAGACCTCTGTTGATAACTCTTCTGGTAAAACGCTAGCTCGTTCGCACTGGAATTTCAATCGGAGGTAGCCGGTGTTTCAGATGTCAAGCTTCTTATCGTTTATAGTTCAATATTTATGTGTAAGAAAAGTAACTGCATTACATACTAAAGGAACCTACGACTTAAATGGAGCTTATAGAAAACTTACAGAAACTTAACTTGTAGCTGACTTCTTTGTACTGTTATCCGTATAGAGAGATGTTCGACAAGGGCGGCGCCATCGGGGACGCCGCCGTGGCCGCGCTGCTGTGCATGGGCGTCACCGCACCACATGTGACCGGCATCGGCGGTGGTCTAATGGCCGTCCTTTACGACAAGTGAGCCGGATTCTACGCGTATTGGCGCGACTCAGTGGCTACTATCACGTGATTTGAGGCATAACTCGCGATAGGGAACTCTGGTGCTAGATCAATGACCATTCACACTGAAGAAAAAAGAAAAAAATACTTCGCCCTTGGCCAACAGCGAGGCTGCGGAGAAAAGCGCTTGTCGCTTTTCATAGAAAATACCAATATATTAAGCGTGTAATACATTTAGGTTGCATATGTGAGGTTATGTGGGATGTCAATCTAAGCTGGAGTAAGGCACAAATACAACTATGCAGTACGTTACGTATGTTAACCATCGTCAAGTGAAACGAGAACAGCGGTGCGCTTGGCACAGTTTGCGCCGCCATCTTTTTTCGCTTTCAATAAAAGAGAGCTAGAACAGAAACGACAATATCGCAGTATAGGGGGAGCGTCATCGCGCAGTGCGGTCAAAGCGAACGCGCACGTCTGTCAATAGCGATGAGTGGACGGCGAGCTGTGCCGCTGTCCACTCATATATACTAAAGTTTTGAGCACTTGTCTGCGAAACTGTGGACTTCTGTGCGGGACCTCGGACAATGCAAAGTGCATGCTTGCGTTTGCATATGCAGCTGTGTACGTGTTGGTCTTCTCTGGATGTCTGTAGTCATGCTCACATCTTTGTGTTCATGCTGTCTGATTTTGCTGTGCATGCAGTCGAACGCCTTTATACCGAAATGCTTGGGGCTTGTGCAGGACACTTCGTAGCAAAAGTCACGTAACGCACAGCTCACAATTCCTTCGTCTTACATGTCATTTCGTTGCAAAGGAGCTCGATTTTATTAATGACTCATTTTGTGACTTATTGTGGGAAATGTTTTGCGATAGCATTTATCTTTGGCTAGCGACGAGCAGTAGTTGGTGCCACATAAGAGCGCCAACCTTTATGTCTGCATGTCTGATAACAATGAAAAAAAAAAAAGTGGCTATAGGAGCTGCAAATATGATGGTTCAGGTGTCACAGGAAATACAAGCAGTACATGGGTTTGCCTAAACTTTGTCCTTCTGCGCTTGAAACATGTTTGTGACTTTGCGAACTGACAACTCCTTGCAAAATATAGCGCCTTAAGTGCACTGATTCGCAGTGATCAAGCATTTGCGCAAGCGTGTATTGCGGCTGTGTTTATAAAAATTCGTTCCAAATGGATACGACTTGCGAACTTGCCGGTTAGAATTTGTAGATTGCAATATGTGCCGTAAAGTTAATTAACGATGTTTTGGTGATTGGGCAATTAAGCATTTTGATTTCTTGCGCAAATAATATCTGTTCCTTCGAGCAGTCCAGTTCAAAAAGTAGAATGGTAATACATGCCACGGGAGCTTTCTTAAAATTCTACTAACGAAAAAAAAAAATAATTTATTGAATATACATGGGCAGAATGACCACGCCAAGGTGCACTTTATGTTTATGTATGTTACTGCGTCAATGAGCCATTCAGTTACATTCGCTTTAAAGTTTTACCAGCTTCCGCAAGTAGACGTCCTAATGCAGTATGTATAGAACCCAGGTATCTCTTTTGGACGTCAGACCCAGCTATTCAATGGCTTGAGTGCTCCGGTTCTCACATCTATTCATTTTGTTTTTGTGATATCCTGGAATTATTTATCATGTCGTCGTCAGCATAGTGTCTCGTGATAAGGAAAGCGCATATATGGACAAACACTAAAGACCCTGTGTTCTTCAGTCGTATTTGCCCTTTCGCACATAGATGCACACTATCTCGCTAATTTCGCATAGCGTCTCGGCAGTCAACTTTATCGTCATGTTTCTTACGTGACGGCAGTTAGTTCAACTAGCAGTTACAGTTCAAAAGCTACTGGAAGTTGAGCAAGTTGGTAAGAGAGAGAGAGAACACGAGAAAGGGCAGGGAAGTTAACTAGAAAATATCTGGTTTGCCATCCTGGATGGAGGAAAGGAGATTTAAATATTTAGGGAGGGAGAAGGATGAGTATTGAAACGGAATTGGTGGCAGGCGTCACTATCACAGTCTATCTGGCAGGCCAGTAGACAGCACGAAGCGAACGACAGCACCCTGGCTTCCTTGGTCACTCACGACCGTTGTGGCCACTGTCCGAGTATGTCTGGCTATGACAGTGGCCGCTTGTCCAGAGTCTCTAACGAGGAACACAGCACCTGATATTAACCTAACGTGTACTGTAACGGTGGCAGATGCCCAGAAATTGTTAGTCTTTTTTTTTGACAGCCGCAAGTGTCACAGGTAGGAATGAAGGCGTGCTGCGCACACAGCCACAAGCAGTGATGAAAACACACCACGCTAGCTATCAACTGAAGGGCCACAGCGTAGCGGAAAGCTAGGAGGACCCAAAACTCATCAGCTCCTGTTTACGGGTAGGCAGCGCGACCCCGCCAATTCTGGACACGCGCCTGCACCCGCGATAGACAACTGTTTGTGCAGAAGAACTTTTCTTTGTGCACGATAATCGAGGGCTGACTTGCGGGCGTGCTACCGAAATGAATGATACGCAAAGCTTCAACGCACAAGGAAAGCTTATTATTTTTAGAAGAATGGAGAAGTGTGCGTTTGAGCATGCGCAGATGAGTTTTTTTTTTGTTTACCTTTTTCTCCGGCACTGTGGAACTTTTTGTTGACAGTCAGTTTTTTTGTTGCCCTTGTCGTCCCTATACTGGTGTCCATGTTTGCACGCCTGCCTTTAGTAACATGGTTAGCACGAGCAAAGTTGATCTTGGTGGCGGTCAAAATAATATACGAGGTCCAAATACCGTTTTTTTTTTTACCCTAAGCTTAGCCTCAAAGAGTCATGCGTGAACTAAATTTCTGATAACGGATGCAGAGCGACCTACAGACACGAGTCGTCTCGAAGGACTCGAAGGAACAATGAATCATGTTCTCTGCGGGTTTCAGGTCCACGATGAGGGTTCAAGCCCTGGACGCCCTGGGAGTGTCTCCGGCAAGCGTCACACCGAATATGTCTTCAACCAACCCGTCGGCGTTGAAACGCGGTACGCTATAATATTGACCACGTGGTCACGGTGTATACCCGCACCGTGACTTGGAAACTTGTAGGACCCTTCGCGGTGGTTTAGTGCTTTCTGCAGAGCTCATGGGTTTAAATCCTGGCTACAGCGGCCACATTCCAGTCGGGAAAGTCTGAAAAAGCGCGGATTGCTTTGGGGCGCTGAACTTGAACTTAATTTTGATTCCTAAACCTGAACGATAGTAAAAACTGAATAGGAGCATTATATATACACTTATGGATATTCTAATTTTGGCAAGCTAATGTAAGCAAAACATACGGAAGCGTGCACAGGAAATTGAAAGTAAGTAAATGACCACAAAACGATGCAAAGTATAATGTTAGGCTTAACGTTAAGAAATGGCGAAAGAAAATAGCATGGATTAGAGGTGAAACGCTGGCAGGTTATTTCGGGGGTCTTGGAGATGGGGGGAGTGTAGTTGGATAGCTTGTGTAACGCGTTAAAACAATAAACCCCCAGTGGTTTATAGCATAAAGTCCAGCTCTGAACATGTACTTTAGCTCGCATGCCATAAATTGTGGTGAACAAGAGGATGTATCGGTGTGCGGTACAAGCGCGCGGGGCTCAGAAAAAAAAAGAAACGAACTCTCTGAAGTTTCGTATTCACCTGTGCGCTACACTTGCAAACTTGCACTAGCCGGAGCACTCGGGGCTGAAGTGCAGTTCTGGGGAGAACATGACTTGCGGCAATTGCTCCTAATTAATAATAATAATAAAATGATATATTTTAGATATCGCGTGGAACACACATATAGCGCAATTCTGCGTATTCAGATGACTTACACGAGGTGACGGAAATTATTCGTGGGATAAATTGTGATGTTCCAGTGTATAATTAAATGTAAACTAATAAGCTCTCCAATTATTCACTTTGTGGAACATCTTCCAATTGGCAAATTGAGGTAGGCAGTAGGCGGTCGTCCATATTTGGTTTATGGGGAGCGTAGGCAATTCATCCATGACTCATCGTACAATCCAGCGTAATCACTGGCGTTCGCCTGCGTTCCCGAGTGTAAACCGTTGTAACATCAAACACTTGTTAGACGTTGAAAATGGTAACGGGAAAAACACCAGTGCATGCTCACGTCAGTGCTTGCACGTCGTGCGTTCCGTCCTCTCAGGTGCCAACGCTCCGATCGTGCCTGGCGCGCTGGCAGGACTGAAGGCTCTGCACACCAAGGCGGGCGAGCTTCCCTGGAAGGCCGTGTTCCAGCCGGCCATCCGCTTGGCCAAGGAGGGCTTCACCGTCGGATCGCACCTTGCCGCCGCCCTGGCGAACAATAAGAATGTACTGAGCGTGTCGGCTTCCCTCAGGTATATGATCCCTTCAGCCGGAGAAAGTTGGTATCAGACGAGCTTAACGCTAAGACTGCTGGAGAAGCCTGTGACGCTGCAATCGTTCTGTAACCGTTGCAATCGAGAGAAATTACTATACGATTCGGCGCTAATTATGTGAGAAAGAATGTTGCACATCTCTTATTGCTTGAGAGGCGTGCTAGCTTCGCGGCGTAACCTTATATAGTAATGAAATATTTTTGTTCGCGACTAATATCTTTGCTACCGTAGGTTTCCGATCGTAAATTGAAAAGAAGCCTTTGAAGTCATGAGGACGCATCTATGTAATCCATGCAAGTTGCCGCACATCTCTGACATGCCTGTCGCTTCCTCCCCGGCTTAGTCATTTTACTGCTCGTGCATGTGGGCATCCCCGCCGGTTTCCCTCTACTACACTTAGTATGGAACTCTATGCCTCATGGCAGTTGTGGTTAAAACGCAAGCAGGGCTACCCCTATCGCTCTGGAGTTGTGCAAACTGTAGCTGTGCGTCTGTTGCCGTAAGAAGCGATTACTCACGGCGTCGACATTCCAAGATAGTTTGGCCTTTCGGTATGGCTTGTATATAGTTCGGTGCGCTGCAGGTTGTCATACTGGAACATAATATTTGTCGTTATGACGTGGTTCATACAACTTCACATGCGCAAAACAAGGGAATACCACCGTTATCCTCTGTCACCCTAGCCGATGGATGAAACGCAGGCTAGCTTCTCAGCAGCGCTGGACTGGGATGCCGATGGGACTGAAGGAGACTGAAAGTAGGCGTCGCGTCCACGAAGTTGGCTTCTTCTCAGGGTGACGGAACATTTCCCGCCACTTTGGACCACGTGATAGCTCTCGGCGAGTAGCGGCGCGAGCAGGTGCTGGGAAAACAGCCGCGTAACTCTACTGTCTTTGAGAGTGTTCTGAGCTCCTTTCAGTCGCTTGTGGAAATATTCAGTAAAAAAGTAAAACAAAAATTGGCAGGACTCATCTCCGAATGACTGGCGACATTGATGCGTGAGCATTGAATCGGTATAGCCACATAACGTATTTCCATCGTCGAAACGAGTTATGCATGAGTCGTGTATTACAGCGGGGACTCCTCTCTCGCTCTTCTTTATGGATACGCTGCGCCATCTAGTGGCACGGCCGAGAAGGTCGCGCGTAGCCTCCGAGACTAGAAGTGTAGCGCGCCGGTGCCTGCGAATGCTGACAATTATTCTCTCGCTTGTCGCACAGTCAGTGGCACATGTTCAGTGACCCAAGAGGAACTTCAGTTTGGCCTTGGTGTTTACTGCATATCATATTGACCGTAATTAAAGACGGGGACAGCGGAAGAGAACGCAAAAACGACACGGGCGGTACCTAAGTTGGCGAGACGTTCATTGACAACCCGCACGTATACCCAGTGCGCTTATGGCTCCGGTCGCTAAAGCGTTGTCCTGAAAAGTGTTCATTTGAAAGCGGCACATACCCGGTACATGTGTGGTGCAGCCGGCTAACGCGTCGGGTTTCCGTCCTCGACGAACCGTTGTGACGTGGGCTCGATTCCACTCAGCATAGGCGAAATTTAAGGGGCCTTTTTCGTCATTGTAGAGTGGCACGTTCCTTGTAGTGCATACATAGTTACCCAAGTTGTCATCAGAGAGGTTCATTGAAGACCAGCGCAGACCGAGGGTCACATACCGAGTGCTCCAAGTCGGCGTCAAATAGTTTCTTCGAACAGCGGTGCCAACCCAGTCCCGCATCTACAGTGACTTATGTCGGCTTCAAAGTGGCTCCTCGAAGGGCGGCACATATTTGCACATTGCCACATACTCAGTGACCCAAGTTGGTTCAATAGTTGGTTTCGAACCCTGTTACCTCAGTATAGAAGCCCAATGCGCTACAACCATTTGACCATGGGATATACCCAGCGGCCCAGGGAGGAGGGAAATCAGTTCGATACAAACATACATAGATAGGTACTTTCCAGGAAGTGCGTGAAGTACCCTAAGAGTGCTAACGCATTGATAACTTTCTTTGGCTCTTTCGCGGTGGTTGGCGGTGGTCTCTCCTTCACCGCTGATGCAAAGGCGACGATGTAAAAAAAAAAGGCACGTGGTCGCGCGCAAACGAGTTTCGGGGTGCGTTCACTGTCGAAAGCGATCTAATATACCTCTGTGTAACGCACCTGATGTCGCGCGAGAGATTTGTAGATGATGTGGTTCTTGTTGAGGTTAGTGTGTGGAAGGTGGCACCGCAAATCGGGACATGAGTGGCGCATCTCTAAGTTGCAGCAGCAGACGCTCTTCTTGCAGAGCTCTGTGCTGGTTAGATATGCATCGCACCGTCCGTTGAAGTTGCTCTCCCTGTCTCAGCAAGACGCTGTGTGGTGGCTTCAGCGCTGCTGAAAGGCAGTCGCCCTCTTCCCCCTTCTCTTGGAGGCGGCGGGAGAGGGCCTCGACAGCGGGAGAGGAGGTTGGTTGCACACCGGCGCTCTTGCCGCTGGAGACAAGACTCATCACATGTGACGAATAAGCTTTCTATGTATATCTACCTGTACTACCCCTACAACTGTGTCTACTCGCGGCACTGTTCTTCGCGGAAGTATGCAGGGAAACCACAAACGTTAGCTAAATATCCTCACTGCAACAAGTACGCGCCTTCTAGCGCATCGTTCCTTTTTACATAGAGCGAATAACTTTCTAGAAGCGTTCGAATATTCGCTTACGTACACAATAATCGTGGATGGTTTCTTCACGTAAAAAAAAGAAAGAAAAAGACAGATGTCCCCGTTACAAACATAACGATCCCTAGTTGGAACAGCGTGGTCCCATTTTTTTGATGCAGGAAGCGATTCTCAAACAGCGCCACCGGCGCTCTGTTGCGCCGCGGGGACAAGCTCGTCCAGGCGCAACTCGCCGAGCTGCTGACGAAGCTGGCCGAACACGGCCCGGAGTACCTTTACCAACATGAACTCGCCGACGAGATCGAAAAGAACGTTGCGGACGCCGGTAACGTAGACAGGTTTCAGCATATTCGCACCGTTCGTACGGTGGCTGACGCACTATACATGTCTATTTCTATAGGTATTTAGAAAAGGTAGTATTCCATCATTTTCAACCCAATTCCAACTTACGTTTACTATACCTAGACTTACTCTTTTTGTGTCCTTGTTTATTCGCCTGTGACATCGGTAAATCTTATACTGCAGTTTAACACAAAGTGCCAACGTTTCTTCTAGCCTGTGTGCGATATATGTATCTGTATAGTGACTCTCAGTGAGTATTCGTGTTACATTCGAGCCCGAAGTGTACAGGAAGTGTTGCTTCGTATTTTTACTATCTATACGTTCAATACGTGGGAACGGTTACTGCACACACAGATACATAAACCTGCTGCATTCTTCATCGTATAAATCATGCAATCGTACGAAATGAGACTGGCAGTATTGGAAATAAATGAAATCAATACATCTGAATGTGTTCCTTATACTTAAGATGCGGGGGAAGGCAGGAGTTTAAGAATTTTACCAAAATTATTGGGGCATCTTATTATTGTCGCAACGTCAAAAACAGGGGTCGTAAGCACTATTAAGGAGGCCCAGTGGCAAGTCGCCTTTTTAATACTGAGCGCAACCGGGACTTATTCATTGCGCCTCGATAAAAACGCTCATGCTTATTCACATTGTCCTCTTATTCGTCGGAGTACAGGCGCGGCATATGCGTGCCTCCGAACTATAGGCATCGTCCCGATGTGCAATTTAAGCGTATGAGGGCTGTGTACAACGGCACAGAATAACGCAGGCGAAAATAAAGCAAAGAAAAAAAAAACAAACCAAGGTTAGTTCGACAGGTACGGCTTCATCCGTACCCCATGCACCACTTCGGGTAAGTGCTTGCGGCGACTGGAGCTATTTGTCACCGTCAGGAACGGCCTCGTTATTCATGCACGTCGCTCAGGCGGCGGATCACTCTGTACGGCCCAAAGTACCGTCTTAGCAGATTTTCGGAAAGTCCACGAGGGCGTATGGGTATCCAGACTCTGTGTCGAAGATTGTACCGTTTTGCATCTTGGTCTTGCTGAAGGCAGGTAAGTACGTGGGCAAGCTGTCTGGCTTCTTCGGCGCGCTGAGTGAATCCAACGTCGGTATATAGGTATGACTAACCGGCCGTTGGTCTGGAGAGATATACGGTTATTTTCAAGTGGCTTGTACCACTGAGTCTGAGAACCGAGTCAGGGAGTTCGGCATTGAAGGCAGTTCCCCTGTCTGTGATTACTACTTTTGGGGCGCCGTGCCTAAGGACGACTTTTTCGATGAAGAAAGTGAGCTGCTTCGGCTGCTGTGCCCCAATGTGTAGCTTTCCTCTCCTCGTAGCACGTCATGTAATTGGTGGCAACAACGATCCATTTGTTGCCGGCTGTAGAAGTTGGAAATGGGCCCAGGAAATCCATTCCAACTTGGGCGAATGGCTGGCCTGGTACTTCGGCTGGATGTAAGGGACCTGCAGTCTTGCCGGGAGGTGCTTTACGTCTTTGACAGTCAGCACGTTTGGTGTTTTACAGCAGCGGGTAGCTTCGTGCAGTAGTACTCGATTCGGAGTCGGGACAATGTTCTCGCGTAGCCTAGATGACCGGCGGTGGTGTCATCGTGGCACGTTTTTTGTGTTTCGTTTTCGAAGTGGTGCCAGTACGACAAGCGGGTATGTGCTGCCACGGGTAGAAAAGTTCATG
Organism: Dermacentor andersoni; assembly: GCF_023375885.2. Lineage (NCBI taxonomy): Eukaryota > Metazoa > Arthropoda > Arachnida > Ixodida > Ixodidae > Dermacentor > Dermacentor andersoni. The sequence goes on from NC_092816.1 coordinate 37,006,885, forward strand.
CAATCGTACGAAATGTGACTGGCAGTATTGGGAATAAATGAAATCAATACATCCGAGTGTGTTCTTTATTCTGAGTGATCTGAGTGATTGCCTGTACGACGGCAGTCCCCTGGCATAGAGTCGCGGAACGTCTTTACTTCGACCTTCCAAGAAATGAATTAGTGGGAGCAACTGTGGGTCATGGCGTTGCTCCTGTCAAATGGTGACAGGAGCAACGTAAACAAATTCGTAAATTCGGTGACAGGAGCAACAAATTCGTAAATTATGGTCACGTCGAACTCCTGAAGCCTGAGATTCCAGAGCGCCAGTAGGCCAGATGGGTAGCTTAGGTTAGTCAGCCAACAAAGAGAATGATGATCGCTGACAACCTTGAATAAACGGCCGTACAAATAGGAGCGAAATTTGATAAGCGCTCACACCGCGGCGAGTCGTTCCTTCTCGGTAGTCGACTAGTTTTCCCCTGTACGAGAGAGAGAGTTCGGCTGGCGTAGGCGATTACTTTTTCCGAGCCGCCTTAATTGCCACTGCACCAGTACGGCACCCAGGACAACATCGCTCGCATCAGTGTGAATGGCTGGCTGACGCAGAGAGAATTTTTTTTTCCCGTGCGATACGTTTCTAGGATTTCACGTGTTATCTGGCCGAGATGGCGATGCGCAATGTGGAGTTCTCTACTCAGGGCGCACATCCACAGCAGGACGTCGCGATGTCCTGGCAGTCGATCACCCCGGCTAGTTCGATTGTCTGCTGTGCTGCTACTCGCTGCGCTCCCGATGTAGAAGTGTAGCAGGCTATCGAATCAGCCGGAGATGACTGGGCGGGTTTGAGTACTCCGCGAAATACAAATGTTTCTGGGCAGATAGTGTAATGTGAGGTACCTCGGGAGTGCCTCATTTCAAACACAATATACTCGCGAACACGAACACGTGGGCCGCGAAAAGACGGAGATGCAACTTGGAAACGTCGTATAAGGTCAGCCGACGACACCCAGTGGTTAGGGAGGGTATCCTCATTTCGTGATCCTAATCTGGAGTTGTTTCGATCCTGCGACGGGTTGCTCGTGAGAAGTGGCCGCACCGACAGTATACGTCATTCGGGGGCGGCGTTTCTCGCTCCATTTTCTCACTGTTTCTGCAGGTGGGTCCCTCAAGAAAAGCGACCTGTCGGGATACCAACCCGTCTGGCAGGATCCGCTGTCTTCCAGGATAGGGGACAGCCAGCACATACACTCGGCTCCCATTCCGGGCGCCGGCGTTGTGCTAGCCGTGGCCGTCCACAAGATAAACGTGGCGTGAGTTTCGTCATTCTGTCTCACGTGCGCGCCTGCATTTCGGGTCGCCTTGCCGCACTGCGGGCGTAGAGGCCGAGGATGCTGCCTTGAGACGTGGCGAAAACGGCAAGCCAATATATGCACTTACATTAAGCGGTACTGATCACCCTGTCCATTAGGGATCTTTAGCAAAGCGAGGAGCACTTTGAGCCAGCTTTGGTATAGGGAGAATAGCCGGCGTGAAAGAGCATCGGTTTCAGCTGTGAATTTGCCGCTTGGATGACATTGCAGTTGAAATGTCAAAGTATTATAGCGAGAAGAGAGGGGGTTAACCGAGGGTCCCGATTTTTATTAGTCATATCATGAGAAGCCAGCAAACACTGACACCAAGGACAACATAGGGGAAATTACTTGTGTTTAATAAATGAAATAAAGAAACGATAAATTAATGGAAATGAAAGTGGATGAAAAAAGAACTTGCCGCAGGTGGGAACCGAACCCACAACCTTCGCATGCGAAGGTTGTGGGTTCGTGAAGGTTCGTTGTGGGTTCGTTGTGGGTTCGTGAAGTAATTGCTTTGCTAATGGGGAAAGACTCCGCAAAGAATGCCGGAAAAGATGCAGAGAAGGACACAACCGAAACAAAAGATCTTGCAGAGCTGTCAAAGGCGTTTCAAAACTTCAAACGTGATTTCAGGAACCAGATGAGGGAAATTAAAGACAGCATAACATTTTGCTCTGATACTTGCAGTGAGGTGAAAGATGCAGCCATTGATATTAAGAATATCAGAGCTGAAATGCAAGAACTTATCAGGCAAAACATGGAACTAAAAGCAGAAAACAAGAAACTGGCACAAAAATGCGATGAGCTGGAGCAGTATCAGCGCCTAAACAATCTTGAGATAAAAGGTGCCCCGGTGGGAAATGATCCAGTGGCAGTTGTAACAAATATAGGGGAAGCTGTCGGCACGACGATTGATCCGGCTGACATCGACACATGCCACTGGATTCACACTCCTAAACCAGGTGTGCAGAAGATAATCGTTCGTTTTGTCAAAAGAACAAAACGTGACGATATTCTGGCGAAGTGTAGAAAGAAAAGGCTGGATAGCTCTGTGTTTGGGGATAAGAAGAAAATGCCCATTTTTGTAAACGAGCATTTGACTCAGAGGGGCAAGGCTTTGCTTGCAGCGGCAATACAGAAAAAGAAAGAAACTGGCTGGAAATTTGTTTGGACATCTGGTGGCGAAGTGCTAGCACGCAAAGATGAAGGTTCACGAGTGATACACATTGCGGATGAGGCAAGCCTGACTAAAATAGGGAATTGAACATGCAATGTGAAATACGAAATTAAAAACGGTTTATTATGTCTGATCTTTTTAATAACCGAAAGTATTATGATGTTGCAGAATTTAATAGCGAATTCCACTCTAGCAAGAACTTGTTTTCGACATTACATATAAATTGTAGAAGTATAGAAAGAAAAGTCGATGATATTGCTGTTTTTCTACAGTCTCTATCAATTGGGTTTGATGTGCTGGTTTTCTCAGAAACATGGATCACTTGTAAAGAAGATGCACCATTCCTTCCAGGTTATCGAAATGAAATCCTTTGTCGTGAACAACAAAAAGGTGGAGGTCTTGCTATTTATTTTAAGGCTGCGCTTTTTTGTGAACTGCTTGATAAATATTCTGTCATGAATGATGATATTGAATGCATGACTGTGTGTATTGGGCCATATTTAGTAGTTGGTGTATATAGGCCACCCCGTGGCCACAAAAAGAAATTTATTCAGTTCCTTTACGTTGTGTTATCAACTGTTCTCTGGAATACTCCTTGCATAATTATGGGCGATATAAATATTGACCTCTGCTCCAATGATCCCTATGCGAAAGAATTTGAAACGCTTTTGCTTACATATGGAAGTGCAAATTTTATAACATTACCTACTAGGATTACATCAGTAAGCGCTACGCTGCTTGATATATGTGCTTCAAATTTAAGTTCGCAGAATATAAAAACCGGGGTTTTTTCGTATGACATCAGTGATCATATGCCTATCTTCTTTCTGGTATTATCTACTTCTCGCCTTTGCATACCAAAAACCCAGACATTTCTACATCGAACTAAAACAGTATTCCCGAAAATGTTTTTCACTTAGTTCAGAACCTAGATTGGAGCGCTGTTTATAGGCAAAATAACCCTGATGAAGCTTATAACGCCTTCCTAAAGCTGTTGCGTGCTAGTTATGATGCAGCATTTCCACTTCATGAGTTCTCACATTATGTAAATAAAAAATGCAGAAAGCCTTGGATAAATTCAGATCTTTACAGGCGCATTAAAATAAAGAATAAGTTGTACCACGATTTCATCCACTCGAGAGAGACCGACGCGTTCACTAAATATAAGGCATATAGAAATGTTTTTACTTCAGACATAAGAAAGGCTAAAACGAACTACTATGAAAAGTTATTTGAAAAAATTTACAACAATGCGAGGAAATTATGGGAAGTCGTAAATGGGCTTACGAACAGGAATAAAGGCTGTCATAGGACACAGGACCTAACAATTAATGGCGAAACACTCAACGGCGAAAGTTTGGCCAATGTCATGAACGAACACTTCATAAACGCGGGCTCCTATGTTGCAACCGATGGAAATACGGAAAGTGCCCCACTGCTGATAAGTCTACTGTACCTTATTCTATTTTTTTGGTTCCCACAGATCCGGTCGAAGTAGAAAACTTAATCAGAAAGCTTAAAAATAATGTTGCATCAGGTATTGATGAAATAGGTTCTGCTGAGTTAAAATTGATATCGCCATTGATATGTGATGTAATGGCCTATATTATCAACCTCACCCTCACTGCCGGTGTATTCCCGGAACAGTTAAAGGTGGCAAAAGTCACTGCAGTACATAAAGGTGGTGATCTCAATAGTTTAGCAAATTATTGACCAATATCTGTGCTTCCAACAATATCAAAAATATTTGGAGTAATTTACAGTAGACTTGCATCATTTTTTGATAAACATCAAATAATAACAAAGAGTCAATATGGGTTTCAAAAAAATAAGTCAACGGAGCAAGCTCTATTATATATCAAGGATAAGATAATCGACCATATGGAAAAGAAAAAATACACACTTGGGCTCTTTCTTGATCTTCAAAAAGCATTTGACTCCATACAAATCCAACTGTTAATTCAGAAATTATCGAGGTATGGAGTGCGTGGAGTCGCACTTCAACTCTTCAAAAGTTACCTTGAAGATCGCTATCAATTCGTGCAAATTAATAACAAAATGTCTAAAAAGATAAAATTAAACCAAGGAGTCCCCCAAGGGTCCATATTGGGGCCACTATTGTTCCTTGCTTATATAAATGATATTGTAGAAATTCCGATTCCCCTGAACTTACTATGTACGCTGATGATACAAACGTTTTCTTTTCATCAGACAATTTATTATCACTTGAAGTCAGTGTAAATAACTATTTAGGGCATCTTTCAGAATGGTTAAGGCGAAATAAGCTACGCCTAAATGCCAAAAAAACAACCTATATGATATTCCGACCTACAAACAAGCCTATAAGTAAAATACGTGTCACATTTGAAGGAAATTGTATTACACACGTTAGGGAACAAAAATTTCTTAGTGCGTGGTTTCAGGAGGAATTAAACTGGAATACACATGTAAATCACCTAATTACCGCATTAGCGCGAATAGTTGGTTGTTTTCACAAAACAGTATACTTAATCCCATTAAGGTTAAAACTAAATATGTACTATGCACTATTTCATTCTAAGGTAACTTATGGGATATTAGTCTGCGGAACAACATCGCAAAGAAATTACCATAGACTTGTTACTATGCAGAAGAAAATATTGCGCTGTTTCGAAAAGTACAGGGGAAAATTACAAGACCTGCCAACTGCTCCATTGTTCATAAAACATTCCATGCTCAGGGTTGATCAGTTATACTATTTTAAATTGCTCCAAGTAATTCAACAAAATAAATTATATGAACAAAGTCGCATCGAAAAACCATACTACTGTTTACGAGAACAAAGGATACGAGCACCTAAAGTAGGAACTAATTACGGAAAACAAAGTGCTGCGTACCAGACACATCGTGTTTTGAATATCCTTGCAGATAGATTGAACTTTAAGGGTAGTAGTGCTGCATTTAAAAAACAAGCAAAGAACTCATTAATTACCACATGTATACAGTATAAACATAAACCTGTGAATTTTCATGCCTCGACCAATGCTTAAATCATTCAAGAATTAGTATTTTGAGTGTTTCCATGTATAATGTAATTTCATTGTATCCTCATGCATTCTTAGTTTCAAATTTCTTGAATTTATTTTGTGTAGCTATATATTATGGCGTGCGCGCGACCTCTTCTGTATGATTATTTAGAGATGTTATGTAAATTTTTCTCTTGTTTATGTGATTTGTTATGTGTACTCTTGCAAGTAGCTAGTTGTCCATTTTCCTGAAACTGATGTACTGCAATCTTTTTTTTTTGACTCTGTTGAACTCGAAGCGTGCGAGCTGCCACGAACTGCGGAGGGACAGGCACCTTTGTCAGGCTTGATTGCCTTTAGCCCCTGGCCCTGCAGTGAGCTTTGTATACTGCTTACTGTAAATAAAAAACACTTACTTATTTACTAAAAGTATTATAGCATCAGGCGGGAGCAGAGCTGAAGACATGGACGCAGGTAAAGCCACATTGAAAAATACAGGTTGCGCAACGTGCCGTTTTTCATGCGTCTTCACCTGTGTTCGTGTCTTTATCGCTGTTTCCCGCCTCACTATGGACAACCAACTAGCCGATGCTTTCACGTTATTACAGCGCCGGCTGTTGAGAGCGCTTGAAGCCAGAACCTGTGCGGAGCGCACACACGCGCGCATGCATGTGACAGCATCAGATGTCGAACCTAAAGGCGATAAAGATGAACAATACGTTAAGCTGTATCAGTAAATTATACATTCTTGTAATACGACAGCGGTCACTCTTACCATGAGATGAGGCCAACAAGTAAGCTAGAAAATAAAGAGCCGAAAACGAAAGTGGCGCTACCTCCCTTCATCTCAAGGCGCTGTATAGGCTTTAGTCAAGTGTCATTGTCTTCAGGGTGCTTGACTACAGACGCCGTCACACTGAAGTAAAGCGATATAATACCTGGGTGTATACACAGACGCAGGAATAGTTTACTCGAATGCCCACAACGAAAAGCTGAGGATGAAACGAGAGCCAGGTGGAGAGAGGTATCCGCCTATAAAGAAACGCGGTATTTTAGGGCTACAATAAATACGAGAATCGGGCGAGGAATTCGGAAAGGAGTAATACTCCCTGCGCTAGCACTTGCAAGCTTCGTTATGTCATCAAAATAGGATATCACGTCGGGGTTGCAAGCTAACGAAAGCGCCATGGGCCGATTCTTATTGGGTGGTCACGGCAAAACTCCAAATTAGGCAGTGCAAGGTGACATCGGCTGGGTCTCAATGAAGTAAGAGAAGCGCATAGCAAAGTTAGTTATAAAGAAGGGCTCCGGAGCATGGATGAAACGTAATGGACAGCGAAAATGTACATACATTTGCCCCACAAACACGTGGACACGCGAGGGCGAAAAACGACAGAAAGTTGGAGATCAAGTACAAGGTAAGTGGAAGTACACCAATAAACAACGCGCACTGGTCAAAAAGAAAGTCAGAGAAACAACTAGGGACGGTAAATAGACGCAAATGATGGAAACAAGAAAAGCCATGAATTTATTCGGAGACAGGCGAGGAAAAAAAAGAAAGAAAAAGGCTTTTTTTTTTTTTTTGAGGCCCGGGTTAGTTTCCTGAGGGAAAAAAATACAGGAACAAATATTCGGAACAAGGTAAAGTGTGTGCCTGCTGCAGAAAACATTCAAAGACAACTATGCACGTGTTTTCTTGCACAAAATTTGTACGCATTATACTTTGCGTTAAATTTTCTAGTATTCGATATTCGGCTTTTTTTTTTGTTGGTTTAATTTAATATTTGTTTCGAAACGTACTTTACGGTATTCTCATGCTTTTATTTGTAACAGTATTCCAAGATGTTTGCCAAGCCAGAATAGCAGGGCGCGTCTACATTTCAGAAGCGCAGGGGTTCGACATGAGCGTTAACTGGTCAGAGGTCGAGGTAATACGAGTATTGATGAAAAAAAAATAAGCAATAATAAAAAAAGAAAGCGAAAGACGGGTGAGCGATTGTCACACAAATACGTAATTTAACGAGATGAAGCAGATATAGAATGGCAGAGTGATAGATTACAATACGGTAATAGGAGATTAGCTGAAACAGGTTATAGGGGCCATCTGTCGCAACCTTGAATCAAAGGGGACGCCATTAGAAGGTCCCCAACATCATCACACGCAAACATGCCATGACGTTTTGCATTTTGCCTGCCTATCGATTATAGTTAATTCTGTATTGATAAATAAGAGATCGCAATTATAAGTGATCTAAATATGTAACCTAAGCTGGATACTTATTCCTGCAACAAGGCGAGCTAAATACTGAAAAAAAAACAACTTGGAAATCTGCGACGTCACGTTGACGTATTCTCGGATGAGATTTCACACTACATTCAAGAACGAGAACTCCTGCTTATAACTGCGGCGATAATAGCAAATATTTTCCCCACAAATTAGCGAAAATGAAATCTTGAGACAACACTTCACCAGCTCAAAGTGATTGATGTCTTTGTGTAATGCGCTGAAATAAAAGTGCCAAAGTAGGAAGAAAGGGTACTTGTTTGAAGCTTGAGGAGTTGGTCACGTGGTAGAGGTAGGGTATTGAAAGGACTTAGAAGAGCGTGTATATATATATTCTGCTGCGGACCACCGTCAGGTACTTTTCGCTCCTATAAGATGCAGGACCTGTGTCGAGTGATCTCCCCAACAACAATTTTCAATGTCGTCAACGCGGTATGGATTACGAATCCGGGACCTCAAGGTGGTGCGACGTAATGTCAGCGTATTTCTCTCGCATATACAGTTAAATCGCCACTGAAACGTATTAACTGTATGAAATAAAAAAAATTCCAAACAATTATACACAATTAAAGAAAGCTTGTTGCTGTTTAGCATCCTTTTAAAAGGCTCATCGATGATCGTCCATGATCCATGATCGTCGTGATCCATGATCCCGCAGCACTAGTCTGCAGGCGATTTCAAAAGATCGTCACCACGACAGAACGAGAAGGCGTGCCGAGATGAATGTTTGCAGGCACCGAGCGGACGACTGCCAGAATGAGTATTTACTGAAATCATAAAACTTGCAATTGACAGATGTGCAGGGATCAAATATATATAGAGCGGGCAGGTGCCACTGCAACCGACTGCGTGTGCCTAGAGAAATTTACAAGGGTCGTCACATGAACGCGTGCAAATTGATTAATCTCCGCGAGCACTCCATCATGAGATAATAATTGTGTTAGCTAATATTTCTGGGCTTCAACCGTTCTCTCTCAACTGGCCTTCTTCTTATAACGCATGACTATGTTGATATTGCATAGAGCGACTATTTAACGAGAAGTATATTCCCGCTGCATTTCAGCTGATCTGCACTGGAAACTGTAAATGACAGTATGGAGCGCGTTGCGTTGCACGCCCAGTGCTCAGCGATTGAAAGGCAGTGTTCTCAGCGAAAAGGCAGCCTGAAATTTTTGCATTACTGAGGCGCTATGACGTAAAGCTATTCCAAAATGTTCTATTCCAATTCTGTAATAGCACCATTTGGAATAGCTCAAAAAATTTTCGCCCCCCCCCCCCCCTTCACCTGTCACGAAAATGTCACGAAAACATATATGTGCACACTGATTATGCATGGCTAGGCCGAACAAAAGAAACGGTATTATTTCAGATTGGACGCCTCTTCGCCATTAGCCATCTGTTACTGATCAAAAGTGTTCGAGCAGCGCCTACTTCGCCTGTCTGTCTCGCGACGTCCCAAAACCGTGAAAACTCAGCACGTCAAAGTGACGCGTACGCATTAAAGAAGCATTAATACGCCAAATAAAAATGATTTTTCTTCTTCATAGCCACAGACTGCCCCGTTCCGAAAGGAATCGAAAGTAGCCAGTGCCGATCACTCAGGCACCGGCTACTCGCGCCTGCCAAAGAGCATGGGTTTATTTGCGTACAATGAAACTTTTTGCGTGTCCGTATAACGTTATCGAGCCCTTTCGGCACGTATACGACATCACTGTCAAGTCTTCCTTGCTCAGGATCCATTCTAGCGGCATTCTTAACCTTCGGTTGCATGCCACCCCAATTTTCGACCAGTCACCGCAAGCAAAGTAAGGTGTAGCTGACCAATGGCAGACGTGGGCGCCACTCTCCTCACCCGGTTATCTATTCTCACTGGGCTGGCTCGGCGCCATCGAAACCCTCTCCACTTGAGCGTTCTCCTCGCCTCATGTCTCGCCAATGAGATGATAAACCCCGCGCAATGCAGGTATTGTTGTTCGTTTTTAAAGCAAACAAAAGTGACCTCTTACAAACGAGGAGAACGTTTGATTGGGCTATTAAGACAACGCTGCGGGTCACCTCCCGGTGCTTACGTCGGCAGTTACGTAAATTTGACGTCAGGAGAGTGGAATAAAAAGTGATTGCAATAGTTTTACATTATAGGGCCACTGATGAGGCATGAGTAATAGCTGAGGGGCCCAGTGAATGTGAAAATGCATCACAAACGATCTCGCTTTCAGGTGATAAAAAAAATGCATCAGCTTGGTGTCCCCGGCAACCACCTGCGCCGCAACAAGTTCTAGGCAGCCACGCGCTCTGAGTATCGCGTTTCAATCGCTGATCACTGTGAATAATAATAATAATAATAATAATAATAATAATAATAATAATAATAACTTACCTAATCTACATTCATCTGGAATTGGTGAACACATTTTACCGCCACGCATGATCTGACATCGCATATGTATCGTAGTGTACGTCCCAATCGGCGCATGTAAATTCCACCGCAAACGTTTATGGACTGCAGGATAGGAGAAAATACTGAATACCACCGCAGCCTTGGAGCGTATTTACCGTTTAGTACAAGTGTGCTCCGACCAACACGATGTTGTACGGTTTTACTGGTTCTGCGGTCACATATGCTGCTTGGAAATCTTACGTTCTCTCAGATAGCGCGGTGCCTAAACCTTTGCGGTAGAATCTACAATTACCGCTTTCTATAGACAAGCATATGCTAAACAGAGTGCAGCATGGTCTAGGCACTGTCTAATCTGGCAACTGTAAGCTTTTTACGCTCGCACGTTTACCCGTGGTACACTTCGTGTTCAATCGCAGCGTGAGGTCCCCCGAAGAGACTGAGGAAAAGCACATATATCCCACCATGTCTCCTGCCAGGATACACCAGTAAGTGAATCGCTTTACATCGGGCACTCTTGATGTACGCCATGCATGTTACCGAATTAACAATTTCACTAATCAAGATTTTAAACTGTAGCTCCACGATAACAGTCGTGACGGCGATCTTGACGCTGGCATCGCTCCCAAAGAGACCACGCTCAGCGCGCGAATGGGCGATCGCCGTATTATATGCTCCTCAGGCGTCACGCCCGAGCCCTTGGCCAGGCCGGCTCCCGTAGTAAACGGGCTGGCCCGTCCTTACTCAGCCGCTGCGAGATGGTTACTTCATGGCACACACTACTTTCGCGGAAGTCCAATGGCATGCTTACAAAATTTTCTTCGGGTTGTTTACGTCGCAGATATTTCGACGCGTATATACTGAGCTTGAGGATGCAGTTTACGTTTGCATTACCGCTGTCGCTCCTGTGGTGGCGATTTCGCGTCATTCGGCATTTGCGGCACTTAATGGCTATAGCAACATGTTGTTCAAGGACTTGAAAAGGACCTTGTTTTTCATTTTTTTTTCCCGCAATGAAGGAACGTTAGGTCCTTTAACGATTTGAAGGGGCTACACGCGTGCCTTGCGCGGGCCTGAAAGGAAGAGAGGCCGGACGAAGCAGCTACCTGCATGGCGTAGCCAGGAAAATTTTTTGTGGGCATGGAGCCGCACTGGACCTGAGTAGGGGCTCGGGCCATGCGGGTGTTTTCGCATGTCATTCTATGGGGGGTATCCTTGGTACACAAAATTTTAGAGGGTTGCAGGGGGGGGGGGGGGTGCGTGTTCGCAATGCTTATCTCTCCCCCTCCCACCTTGCTACGCCTCGTGCTTCTAGTCAGCGTCAGCTCTGACAGCACCAGACAATGACCAGCCGTCAGCGGCACACGCCAACTGTGCAAGCGACTATATAGGGTGCAAAGGAAAATCAAAAAATCTTTTTACGACCGCAAAGCGCAAAACAAAAATGACAAGGGCTTTCAATATTTTCACCAGTCATAGGTTACCAGAAAAGGTCGCGTCAGGAATTCGTCAATTATCTGGTCATATTTAGTGAAAAATAAACAGCTCTGCTAAAGTTAAGCCAGGAACTGCCTCAGACTCACTTCTTTTTCTTCCAATATGTGTGAAACATTGGTTCGCCTGTGTGCTCGATATCGTGAATTTCCGAAATACCCCTCAAAATCATACGAAGTTTGGTATTCGCACGAAATATTCGTGGGGATCGATTGCGAGGGGATAAATAAAGTCAAAATCTGCTGAAAGAACTTTCTTCTACTGTGCCCTATAATATTACTGGCATTGAAGGGTTAAGGCAGGTGGGTGCTCAAAGGAATGCCCGTAGGAACACTGATACAGGCCCAGATATCGAGTGATAACGTCTCCGAATTGTGCTTCGAAATAGGCCGTTAACCAACGTAGTTCCTTCCCGAAGGGTTTTAAGAAGGCTTGGCGGAGGTGTGCGGTGGCTGGCCACCCTGTCAATGCTAGGAGCCCCCGGTGGGTAGCGCTGAGAGGTTGAAACGCGATACTCACACCGCATGGCGGCCGGCGCTTTTTACTGGTGAGCGCCGGTTGATTGATGGGGCACGAATTTCAGTCACGATGTCTCACAACGGCGTTAGCTTTCGACGCACATTACAATGCATCAGTTCCCCAGCGCCCACGGTGGCCGCAAAAAGACCGGCAGTCATACGCGCTCCGTCCATCGCGTTTCAATCACCGAGCACTCTACGTGGAACAGAGGTACGAAAATTTTTTTTAGTCTTATACCGCGGCGGCGATTTACGTCAAGAAAGGTGCAGTAATTAACTCACAAACACAAGCACCAACAAATGAAATATAACCGCGACGACAACTAAGCAGCCTTTATGTTTACGAGAACACAACAAAAGACAAAACAGAAGAATGTGCAACCGAGCTAGCTCTCAGGCGTTATGAACAAAACCTGGTCCCGGCATATTCGGGGCGGTTGGTAGCATTAGTGACAATTTCACATTGTGGTTTGTAGGGCGCTCCCTCCTTTTCTGTAATAATCCATCCGACGAGACGGAACAGCGCTAAATACCAGAGGCAAAAACTAGAGACACCGCTGCTGGCCAAATGAAAGGTACTGCTCGGCGAAGCCATTAGAATTACAGCCATTGCATTTAGAAAAAATTGGAGGGCGCTTCAGCTTGGCCTTTAAGAGGAAGCTTTAGCTCGGGTGGCCCTATCTAAATACATATAAAAGGAGAATTAGATTTTATCGGCAAGCACTGCACAACATTTGGCGAGGCTTGTTGCAGTTAAAAGAAAACTTAAAATCTAGTAAATGTTGGTTTCAAATTTTTTATTGAAATCGTCAATTTTTTATTAAAAATTGGCAAAAATTGAAAATTTTCAGGAAACTAAACTATAATGTTCACAACTGTGTAACTCAGCAATAAAAAGCGATATCAGAGTTCAGTGAATTGTATCTAATAGTTCATTTAAAGCGGACAAAATTGGTATGTTACACATGAATCTAAAAAAATTAGTAATATAAGAAAAACAGTTCTTGCAGAACCCGTGTTTACAAAGTAACAAATTCACGTAAGATATAGAATCACATATCGAATTTGTCTACACTTAATTATCTAATGGGTGGCGTTTACAGAACCGCGATATCTGTTCTTGATGCAGAGTTATCAACTTATAAACTTCGTGCTTCTATGTTGTTCAAGCTTCCGAATTTTTGAAAATATTTTTAACGAAACTCAGGCCCTAAATCGAAATTACGCTTCCGATAGTCACTAGAATTTAGCTTTCTCACTCATATGCAACAAAGTTTATTGAAATCGGTCCATGAGTTACTTCAGAAAAAAAAAACGTTTTTGCGTTTTACATGTATTTGAATAGGCCGCTTCGGAATTGGGTCCGAGTTAAAGCTTCCTCTTAAGGGTGGAACGCGATAGCAATCAAAGATCCATGACTGCTTCTCACGCTTCCCAGCAACTAGAGCGTACGTAACCGTAATGTTTACCGGAAACGCTGGCCGCGAACGCTATGGACGAAGGCAGGCTTTCTGGCAGAAACGCGACCTCTTGCGTAGGCCACGATGCGGTGAAGGCGAGAGCCATCCGGAGGTATTGCAAGGAATCGAGAGCGCCGCTCCGCGGCCCCCAAGATACTCGCGCACCGGCGCGCGCGAATGGCGGACGCCGTGGCCGGTCTATGATTGGTAGAAACGCTGGAAAAGGGGTTTCTTTGAGTTCTTGCGTAACATAATTATGTTTTCTCGTATAGTCAAATTACAATACGACGCTATCATGTCTGTAGGTTGTGTGTAAATCGTACGTTACGATTTTTATACGTATTTTAGTATAAGAAATACAAGTATTTAAGTAACTTCCTTGCGCCACGTGAGAGATAGGTGGTTCGAATATGTCTTTGCCGGAATGACCTCCGACGCTGGACGCTGTCGCCGTATTTGCTGCAACACGGGGCCCTTAACGTTCTGGGGTTAATATATATATATATATAGAGTGGACTCTCTCTTGAGTGAACTTCAAGGGACCGAAGGAAATAGTTCACTTAACTGAAAGTTCACTAAACTCAATATTCACTAGACCAACATAGGACATGGCATACAGAGTCAAAAGTTTGAAGTGCAATTCATGGAGGAAAAGACCACTGTTAGAAATGTGTGAAATTGAATTTGTACGTATCAACAAGTACAAGCTTCATAACGGTTATAATGCTGCCTTTCTCACTTAGAAAAAAAAATCTGTAATCTTCTTCTGCACTTGTACTATTAAAGCACAAGAAGTAACAAAACTGTCCAAAGAGTCAATGTTTTTGTACACTTCTGGCACAGCTTGCTGTGGAGACACAAAGTCTCTCAACTTTCCGATGTACCCTACCACCTCAGCTAGATTTATAGGGCTTGAAACTGGCTCGGCAGTTGCCTCTTATTCGTCTATTCTTCGTCTTCTTGGCCTCTTCTTCGAAAGAAAGAGACGACGACCATGCCAGGACTACCCGGTCGGAAAAAAAACACACCACATGGTTTATGGTGTGACAGATCGCCGCTTTGCTCTGGCGGCGTTGTAAGCGCCAGCGATGTTACTTTGTTCATGGCCTTCGAGATTACATGCTTGCTCGTTTTGTGCGGGCGATCTCGGAGGCCATGCCTCATTGCCTTTCGTTTTCCTCGCCACCGCTTTGCCCAAGGGGCGCTATAGCTCCAGAGACATTACATTGCCGCTGAAGCGGCGGTTTGATGAGGGCGGGCATCGGTTCTGATCGTAAAATTAAGCCTTGGTCCTCTGAGCGGGTTCGTTAAACTGAAATACTGACTGCTCCGAAATTCGTTTAAGTGAAAAATTTTTGCATAGAATCTATAAGAAAACTGCTGGGGATTTTTAAACAGCTCGTTATTCTGAAATATTCGATAAACCGACGTTCGTACAACTGAGAGTTCACTGTATATATATATATATATATATATATATATGTATATATATATATATATATATAT
The DNA here is from genome assembly GCF_023375885.2 of Dermacentor andersoni. NCBI lineage: Eukaryota > Metazoa > Arthropoda > Arachnida > Ixodida > Ixodidae > Dermacentor > Dermacentor andersoni. The sequence goes on from NC_092816.1 coordinate 37,022,057, forward strand.
ATATATGTATATGTATATATTAAGATTAAGACACTGTACCCGGCTTTCCCTTTCTTCCTCAAAGTTTCGTGGAGGCCTTGAAGTTTGCCTTGGCAAAGCGGCCGGAGCTTGGCGACGATCAAAACGTCAAAGACGTGAGTACATTCCAAGGACTCGGTGGCAAATGTAAAGGCACAGAATTAATTGTCGTCGTTATCGACAAAACATTTATGCGTGCGTGCGTGCGCACACGCATGCACACACACACTTACGCACACACAGGCACATGCACGCACAAACACGCACGGATGCACTATCTATCTATCTATCTATCTATCTATCTATCTATCTATCTATCTATCTATCTATCTATCTATCTATCTATCTATCTATCTATCTATCTATCTATCTATCTATCTATCTATCTATCTATCTATCTATCTATCTATCTATCTATCTATCTATCTATCTATCTATCTATCTATCTATCTAATCTAATCTAATCTAATCTAGAAAACCCTCTATGACTACTTACTATTGTTTCTTCAAGGTTAGTAAACCAACTAGTCCTGACTAACTACTTTTCTGCACGAACTAAACGACTATCCACGAGCAGTATAGTGCCAAGAAGGGCTGATTTGTCTCTGTATTACAGAGGCAGACCAGCATGGTGACCGACGTAATCGGATTCGCTGCGCAAAATTACGACAAGACGAAGCCCCTGGCATCGCCACAAAAGTACGGCATCAAGTACGCGCCCCGCGCGGACTTTGGCGGCGCGCAGCTGACTATCGTCGCGCCCACCGGCGACGCTCTGTCTGTCACGTCCGGGCTCAACGGAATGTGAGTTTCTTTACCTTACAGCGCGAAAAGGCACCGGAAACAGAAGGGAGATGTTTTCGACTCGTTCGCAGTCCTGAGCCAAATCAGGTGAAACTTGGCGTTAGCGCATGGTAATCAAAGTTATTGCTTTGGAACTTTTGGTACGTGCTTGTCTACGTGTCGTGTATGTTTTAGGATTGTGTCGTGATAACTGATAGTGCTGTATATGTGTCCTGTCTTTTTGTGAATGAGTTTATTGGCTATAATGTAACAGGGTGGTGAATGAGAACTGTACGAACCTTCATTTATAAAGAACGAAAAAAAGAGAAAAGACAGCAACATAGCGACAGACTAGCGCAACCTTGCTGAATCTCAACCCGTATTCCAGGGAAGCAAACTTTGCAGAGACAACGAGGGTACTGTGAACGGTGCGCTTTTTGGTTATAGCGTTAGGGCCTTTTGGCGGTTCAGCAGTTTTGGTTGCGATAGAACCGGAGCTATAGGACCAGCACCTTAACTGTATTTTTGCGCGGTGGATTGGTGCGCGTGTTTCTTGTGGTTGTTTTGCACCGCTAAAGTCGCACGAACATTTTTACTGGTAAGAAAATTGCCGGTAGAAATTCATTTATACATCACTCGTGCGCGATACCAGCCGCCTCCCTTTGACCAACCACGGAGTATTGGTAAGCCAGAAGATGTTCCGAGAGGTGAATTGCAGGACGCGACACCGATCTTGATGTGCCCGCACCGCCTAGCACGTGTCGTGTCAGCGTTTGTGTCAGCGTCTTCTACATTGCCCCTAAATTTGCTGCGTTCAATGCGTTAGGTGAAGGAAGACACCTTCAAACATCCGTGGCCTTTCCCAGTAAGAAAAAGGGAGCTACGCTAGAATAATGCGAAATTCATAACGAAACGTGTTCAGAATACTTATAACGTTACCTAGAATACCTAAACATGTCTCCTTACGCGTATGTGCTCGGCGAAGTAGCAATAACTTTAAATATTTACAACAATTAGTTTATAGGTACTGCTGCAGCAGTTCAGCTGCAGTAAATAGGGTGTGCCAGCTAACGTTAGCCAATCTGCTGAATCTGCACAATCTGTCGATTCAAATGGGTCGCGAAGCTTCCGGCGAAAAGCGCCCCAGAGTCATTGGTCACGGACATCAGCAAGAGAGGTTATGTGAGCCGTTATGCGCCGCGTAAAACCATATCGTGAACGCTATCTGCGATGCAGACAGAGAGTGCCGGCGCGCTATGTTCTAGCCGGTAACTTAGCTTTGAAGAGAGACGCGCGGGCTCGCATGTTCAAAGCGATAGCGAAAGGGGCGGAATTCGGCATGTGCTGAGAGCTCCGTGAGCGCTGTGTTCTCGGCACTTCGGGGTTTAAGCGAGGGGCAGTGCTATCTTGAAAGCGACCATCTTGCGGAACGGATGGACGGACGGTTTTTCTCGTTGGGCAAGCATAGATATGCTTACGCATTTAGAACGAGGCGCAAAATGTGACGTTAAGGCCTACCGTGTCCGGTCAAGGTAGATTCAAATGGGTTGCGAAGCTTCTGGCGAAAAGCGGTCCAGAGCCATTGGTCACGGACATCAGCAAGGGTATATAGTTGTGGATGCAGCGATTGAAGCGCGCCTTTGTGAGGAGGGGTCCAACATTCAGGAACGAAAAGGGTTTTTTAATAAAAAGAAACAGTTGAATTTCATTCAACAAAAATAAAATTCCTAATCAATGTTATGCACGTATGGCGAGGAAAGCAAAGACAACTCTCTTTTACGTTATGATTGAGAATAAATGTCTCGTCTTTAGCGGCCGCCTACAAAAGGGAGCCGCCGCTATCAAATGTAACGCAATGCAGCTATCGAAGGCGCGCACGTAAATATTTTTTCGCTTTAATATTGAAGATATGATCTTTTAATTTCGTACGCCTAATTTTTGTCGTCCTTAACTGCGCTTCTTTTCCCTTGGCACCCATTCTGTAACTCTTATCGTCCACCGGTTATCTGCTTTACGCATTATATGGCCTTCCCAACTGCATTTCTATCTCTTAATGCCAACTAGATTGTCGGCTATCCCTGTTTGCTTTGTGATTCACACCACTATCTTACTGGCTCCTTAATTTACGTCTAACAATGTTCTTTCCATCACTCTTTGCACGGTCCTTAATTTGTTCTCGATTTTCTTCAACCTTCAGCAGAATGAAATGATTGTAACTTTTTTTTTCAAATATAGTGGTATGCTGTCATTCAGGATTTCGTAATGCCTGCGGCATGCACTCAAACCTATTTTTATTTTTCTGCAAATTTCTTTCTCATAATTATGGTCTCGTATTAGTAACTGACCTAGATAGACATACTTCTGCACACACTCTAGAGGCTGACTGCAGATCATAAATTATTTCTCGCTTGCCAGGCTATTCAACATTACATTTCTTTTCCGCATAATAATATTATCATAACCGCATAGTGCCATTGACAGATCACAGATGATAATATGATTTCATTGCTGCATGCTGGATGAAATTAATACATGTCTTTAAGTCAAATTCTGGCGATTATGAGAGTGACGGAGTCGCGAAGCGCGCTTCATCACTGTCACTGCTGGTCTCTCCGCATAAATTAACAACACAGGTTCGGGAGTGGCTTCGAGTCCTCGTCAGGACTGCTGCTCAATAATTACATGGACGCATTCGCCAAGCCTAGAAAGCACTTCAACCTGGACCCATCACCGGCGAACCAGTTGGGTCCCGGCAAGAGGCCCATGACATCCATGGTCCCCACCATCATCACTAAGTTCTCCGCGCCTTCCGAGCTGGTGGGCGCCTTCGGCGGCAGCGGAGGCCTGCCGGCCATCTCTGCAGTGGCGCAGGTAAGAAGTAGGCCTAAGTGGTAGTTTATTAAAATGAACAAATCAAACAACGGATAAGGATTGGAAGGACATTACGGCTGACCGCATTGTAACTGTGTAGCGCGGTACGCTGACAAATAAACGGTGGCCAGCAGGAATGCAGTATGGGAAGGTAGTAAAAGGACATAGAGACATTATAGTGGTGAGTCTAGAGGAGAGGATAAAGTAAAAGACAGCAGGGGGCGGGGAGGGGGGGAGCTATTCTGCAAGTGTCCACCTAGTGGACATGGCCATTTTGTCTGCTGCTGGAGTTCTGGTGGGCTGGGCTGGGGCACGCGCTAGAAGGAGACAGGTGCCACCAGACAATCAGCACTCCAGAACCAGACGAAATGAACAGGTCCACTGGGTGGACACTTACAGAATAGCACCCCAGTTATCGGATGACATAATCAACGCACAACCTGCAACCATTTTGTCTCGATATATATATCTGCACTAAAAATATATCATAAGAAGCCAACAAACACTGACACCAAGGACAACATGGGGGAAATTACTTGTACTTAATAAGTGAATTAAAGAAACGATAAAATAATGGAAATGAAAATGGAGGAAAAAACTTGCCGCAGGTGGGGAACGATCTCACGTCTTCGCGTTACGCGTGCGATGCTCTGGTAGCATCGCAAGTGCAATGCGAAGACGTGGGATCGTTTCCCACCCTCGACTCCCTTAACGAGCGCGCAAAGCACAGCGTACGTTTTTTTTTTTCACTTCGTCCCCATCGGAAATGCCGCAGCCGAGGTTGAGAAACGAACCCGGAACCTGGTACTCGCGAACCCGGAACCCGGAACCTCGCGCAAGAACGACAGAAATTCAGCATGCGCAGGGGCAATAAATTGCAATCAATGAGATAGGAAGGCTATCGCCTTCGGAAGGAGAGAAATGGAGGGGAGGCTTACACATGCTTCGCCGCTATTATGAATGTGAAAGGCTTCGGAAATATATCTCATTGATTGCACTTTATTTCCCCTGCGCATGCTGAGTTTCTCTCGCCTTTATGCTTTGAGATAGCGGTAGAGTTTATAGATGCTGACTGAAAGAATAAAGACACTTGGTTGTTGTTCAGCGCTGTGGTCTGTGTCCCTCTCTCCACCCTCTTGTTTAGCTCTGTTTTCTGCTCGTAATCATGAACCAACCAGCCCAAATGCATACTTTTTTGCAGTGCTTGAAACAAAAAAAAGAGTAATTTGTTGCGATTTTTTAATGCTCACTTCAAGAAAGATTATGAAGGTGGTTGGTTGCATAGCACAAATCACAGATTGTAAAAAAAAATTGTGCAGGAACCATTACCGATCATCGTAAGCGAAAAAAAAAAACGAACGAACGAACGAGCGAACGAACGAACGAACGAACGAACGAACGAACGAACGAACGAACGAACGAACGAACGAACGAACGAACGAACGAACGAACGAGTGAGTGACAACCAGCTCACTCCTCCCCGCCCCACCACGAGAGTGCCGCACAAGAGCTTGCGTGCGACTGTTCTCCCTTTTGCCACCCTACGAAAAAAAAAAAGAAATACCGCGTGCCGACATCAAATCAGCAAAATCATGCTAATATTTTTAACTAATTCGATCTCCATACGTCGGAGAAGCTTGGCCACGGCCAGACTGAACGCGCTGTGTCACCGTCGGACTTGCATTTATAAGTGTTGGCTTCTGTTGTGAGACAGCGGTTTAGGAAATATCTTTCGGCAGGATTGATACGTACTTTCAAGGCAAACTGAAAGCGGAGTTATTGTAGTTTGAAAAGCACTAAGAATATACCACTTGCGTGGTAGCTTATTCGCAAATCCCTGTTGACTGCGCGAAATTTCCTCCAAACGGCGTTTTTTAAAAAATAGACTTCCATACTTTGAACATCATACGCATTTGAGTCTGTTCCCATCGGTTATTCTTAAAAGATGGCTATCCATCTTACTACGTCTCTTAGGCGGGCAAAATGTCCTCACTAGAACATGGAATATTCGAAGCGTGTAGTCTTACGAAACAAGTCCTGTATTCGCGAAGTAATTTTTTACGATAGAACTGTTCCTAGCAAGTGACGGTAGCCAAAGGTTAGACATATATTTAAGCGAAGGCAGCGGCCAATACCGAACGTCAGTGGCCATCGAAAAGCTTTGGATGAACAGCGCTCGGTCCTTTGGCTAGTATCCCAAGGCTGCGGCTTACAGTCCTATACCCTGCACGGCGTGCACTCTGGCTATTGCCCAGTTACACTTCTTTTCATCAACCGATCATTTCATCTCCTCTTCTTTTAGTAAGCGTCGTTACGGGGTACTGAGTATGTTCGCAACATTTGTTAATTACAGCTTATCACCTGCGTTCGCAAGTACACGCTGCCTCGCTGCGTGTGGAACGATACGCGTGTGCAGCCCACCTTTCGTTCTACTAAGCCCAACTCTGTGTTTGCGGAGCCCAGGACCAGGCACTTCGACCCGGTAAGTGTACGCCATCGCTATGAGGGCCATGAGAAGTGTCTCAAGCACGTACTATATTCACGGGCGCGCTTTTGTATGCTTCACCGGAATACAAACATGCTTGAGGCAGAGTATATTGTACAAATGATCTTGCACTGAAACACAGTGACACTTCCTAATTGATGAAAAACAGCGCGCACCGGGAACGAAATGATCTCAGGGTGCTAAGGAAACACATACGAGGGAGAAACACGAGACATGCAGGGCGCCAGTGTGTCTGTGTTTCTCTCTTGTGTGCCCTAAAGCCATGTTGTCCAAATCGTACCAACTTGCCCAGGAAGGAAGTTTTTCTGAAAACAGAGCGTCGCGGCGAAGCATACGAATAGCCGCATGAGCAAATCGCTATGCATTAAGGCATCTTGTGTATTGCGGTGAGACATAATCATAGCGACAAGGGTGAACGTGGAACATAGGGTTACTGCGTTCATTAATTAAATATGTTCACTTAATGCCTATTTGATCGCGGGCGACTCACCAAGGCTAGCGGGCCAGTTCAGCTCCGCATGTATACCTACAAACATTTTAGCGCCACATTTCCCCCTCGACGTGTGCTTTGGAAACTCTCGGGTACATACTATCCTTATCATGCTGGTTGATGCGCCGCTGCTTGTGTAAGGTGCCTAGATATGACTCAAGGTATCGCCATTCTCCCTCTCGCACTCGCTTCCTCCAGTCATTGTAAGCCTACATGGAGCGCCGCTAACGCCCCCTCAAAACGTTTCAGACCTCTTCACGCGCGTGCAAAAAACTGTTTGCGTAACACAAAATTTATTATCAAAACTCGTTTTGAACCACTTTCTCCTGCGGTATAGCTTGTTCGTGCATATGTCGGGGTAAATCATGCTTGGTGATAAAAAATTTGAAATCTTTTCCGGGCCATGTGACTGCACTTAGCCAATCGCGCACGCTCAGTGGTGGGTGAGCTCGAGTTAGAGAATGATTGCAGCCAGATGAAAGAATGGTGCCAACTTGAAGCCTTTTACCTAGGGGCTTTGGACCCGTGCCTACACCGACGCCACATCCATTAATCTAACGTTACTATGTAACGTTAGATTGATGGATAACGCTGATGAAACGCCCTGTCGATGGTGGATAACGCGATTGATGAAACGCCCTGTCGCAGGTATCCCTTCTTCGCAACCTGGGCGACAGCGTTACAGAGAAGACCATCATGTCTGCAGCCACGGGCATCATCGTCACAAATAGCGGCTCTCTTCTGGCACCCAGTGACACCAAGCATGTTGATGGCAGCCGCTCGGGAGCATGAGCAAAATCAAATCACTCCAACGACAACGGAAGAAAAAGAACTAAAAAGAAAATGTCGTTTTCTTTCGTCTCAAAATATCTTACTTGCGAGCCATTCATTAAGACGAGGACCCTTTGTCTCAATTATTACTCACCCTTATGTGACACAGAGGAGACGCATGTGAAATTTTACTTCTCCATCGAAAGCTTAGTGTCAGTTGCTACTACCCGATGCAAGGTAATTTCTAATTCAGAGTTCGCGATGCTTCTAAATCAAAAGCTTCATCTACGACTGGATCCAGTTAATATATGGCGGATTCGGCGCAGTACTCGGTACTCGCTAATCGCTGTAGTTCTGGAAATATGAAACATCGGGAACGTGACGAGTAAGCTCCTTCTCTAATTATTGACCCAAACTCGCTGGCGGAAAAATCTGAATGTTACGGTAATAATGAGTCCAATCCGACAAAGGGATACGTGGCCAAATGACAGCCTCGTCAAGAATGCTTAACCGTGTAGTTTATCCAAGAAAGCTTGAAGAATAATTTGCTGACAATATTCCAGAAAATGTGCAGCGCATACTGCGCATCATAATACGACTTTAGGAAGCAAGTCTTAACTTCATGGGTATATTATAGCAGTTCTGCCGGGCCTCAAGGACAGAGACATAGATGCATCATTTAATGGGTGCTATAGGAGTTTTGCATGGCCATACACTCCTATGCCAAGCAACTCCAGTTGGCGTTGGTGAGGCATGAAATAACTGACGCAATTATATTGCACATACAGAAAACATACACCAGCAACGAACACAGCGAAACGCTGTAAAAATTCACTAGAGAGTCTGGTTCAGGCCAGGGTATACCCGATGAAGATTGTGGCCGCTCTTGTAGCGCGTGATGCTCTAGGAGCAGTTAAAAGCTGCCGGCTGTGACAGTAGATTTATTATTAAGGCGTCATTTCTTTTTTACAGAACTGAAGCATCAAGCTTACATTACCGCAAATCAACAATACAAAGAGAAACGCGCAATCGCAATAGCAAGCGAATAAAGTTGATGTATTGTACACAGCTTTCTTTTAAGTGGGACTTTAGTAAGACATACGTAAGGATGGTAGAAATCCCACGTAAGCCGGGAACCATTATGTCGCATGTGTCCGCCTCAGACACAGCAGTAACTTTTTTTTTTTTTTGAAATACAGAACTGCGACATCAGTTCTTCAGGGCACAGATGCAAATTAGTAAAGTTCTCTCTTTGGGTAATTTGTGGCTCAAGATCAAAATTGTGCTTCCTACAGTCGCCTTATTGCCTTTATTGCAACAAATTTCGTTCAAGTCCCTCGAACAGCTGTCTGAGCATTCCTGCGTTTCTCGTTTATCGGGATTGTAGCTTAGCTATGATTATTTTTAAGTTATCCCTTGGAAGTTTTGCGCATGCGTCCTCACCAATACGTCGAAAGGGTGAGATCCACTTTACGACACTCTGCCGTTGCTTTTCCCTAGTCTATTTCTTAATTCATTTTATTAATTCTCTTATTTTTCATGGCAGGCTGACTTCTGCATTACGCATTTTTTTTTTATTTAACAAAGGTTTGCTTTAGCAGGTTACTTTGTTTTTTCCCGTAATACCACCCGATTCTCGACCTATCCTTCAGGGTTCGTGCCTCTTTCGAAGATGGCGCGCACGGGCACATGTTCACCCCTTATTTCTATACCCCCGATTTCCCTTTCCCGCGCAGGGTAGCCAACTATAAGCTCTTCGAGTTAGACACACTGCTTGCTTTCGTTCTTTCTTCAATGTGCTCTGTGCGTATAAAGCCCCTGAAGAGACCTACAACATATAATGTGAGACTATACTGCCGCCACATGTCGTGAAGCGAGTCTTTGAAGGACTAACTGCACTTGTAGCGGGACTCGAGCTTGAAACTGCGGCATGTTCTCGGTCCGTGGCAAAGCACCACCTTCGCGTTGCGTGGCCATGAAAGCTGTGCTGATGTTTTTGTGCGTCTGTCTGTGTGTGTGCGCGCGCCCGTGTGTTTCTAAACTTTTCCATGTTTGCTATAGCCCTAAGAAAGTACTAAACTCCAATCGAATGTTGTTCGGTTCCCCACAGTGGGTATGAACCATCAGCAGAGGGGAAAACAAACAATGATTCTTTTCAGTGGCTAAGGACGCTAAGAAACTGAATAAAAGCCTACAAACATACACCTGTACACTAGAAGAGTGGCGTAATACGTGAATCAGAGAGCTGGGCTGGTTGGCGTTGTTGCTTTTGCTGCGATCTGATTCCCATCAGTCTTAACGCAAACGATCCTTTTGTGCTGGAAACTAGGTCGCTTAATACCGTTCGTATGTTGCTCAACGTGAACGAGCTCTCATTTCTCACATTTCCTCTGAAGGTACCGTGAAAAATTGAGCTAGTTTGTTCTGCATGACTGAATGTATAACTGCGCGGTAACACGCACGCACGCACGCACACACACACACACACACACACACACACACACACACACACACGCACTACCGGCTGTAGAGTATTTCACAAGTATACACTGTCAAGTATTTTCATCCGATATATGTCAGCTCTCTTCCGTGGCGTCCGCACCCTGAATCATCATGAGAATCATTATCATCATCATCAGCCTATTTTTCTGTCCACTGCAGGAAGAAGGCCTCTCCCAGCGATCTCCGCACACACACATATATATATATATATATATATATATATATATATATATATATATATCAAAACGCTTATTGCAAAATAAATAGAAAAAAGAAGAAAAAAGTGCAGAAAGAGAGTGGGTGGAGCCCCTAGTCTAGGACCCTCTGGCTTGTGCGGTTCGCCGTGCCTGGTCGAGGAGCGCTAGTTACATCTCCGGATCCTCGCTGGCGAGCCAAGTCTCCCACTGCTCCCTTCCGGAAAGCTCGCCGGTTTTTATTGGTGTATTAATTATGGGTGGCCTGTTCTGGCAATCCCACGTAATGCGGGCGAGAGAAGTGCATAAAATGCCAAACGGAGTGTTAAAAGTGCGGTTACCGTCGGCCGTCGGCGTTAGGGAATAAAAGTCACCAGAGACAAATCGAACTCGTAGGAAGCAACATAAGTTAATTGGCTTTAATGTTCAATAATTTCACACCAGAATTTCAGCCTTCAAGGGCGTGTTGTTGTTTTCTATCGGGGCGCGCACACGACGCCTGGAAACCATTCTTCTATGCTCGCACAGCAGGTACTGACAGCAGCAGGCGCGATACGCCGGTGTCGCAGTGACCACAGCGGTGTCACCATAGAGTTTCTCACTGTAATGAGTGAGAAACTCTATGGGTTTCTGTCAAGGATCGGGGTAAGCTAGTCTCACTCTCCGAGTCGGAGGGGATTGGGCGGCACCTAACCCACCCCGCATGCATTTATTGACGGTTCGACTGCTGACCGGCGATAAGGTCCACGCCTGATCGACCGTGAACCAGAGGCATGAGACGGGAGGCGACGTACAAACATACGCTCAATTTAATAAAGTAAAATCATGCCCGAGACATAATGATATAAAGAATATACAAACTACATGCAGGTGGTCCTAGCTTCGCGGAAAGCGTGCGGGTCACACACAACACACGCCCTAACGCGACGCGCTACACAAAGCCCACCACGTGGGAACTACTAGCACTCGCGAAATAACAAAAAATACGCCACACAAATGAAAAATACACGCGACACTAAACACGGCAAATACTACACTAACAGAACATACAAGAATTAACACGCGATCAATAATTAAATGAAAGATGAAACGCGATTAAAGAAAGTCCGGCGGAAAGTTCTGAGAGTGGGCTGGGGAACACGAGGCTAATCTATGGCGTGCTTGCCGAGATCCTGATCCGAAGAGCGTCGGGCTGCTGGTAGCTCGCTGCTGGTACCTCGCTTTGATCTATTAAATAATTTTCACGAGTGTTTCCTTTCTTTTTCAGATTTCATTTACTATTTTGCAAACTCATTCGACGCTTGGCCAATCTCGTATGTAGTGGTTATGAGTCATTCATAGAAGCCAAACCAACAATCTGTCTAGGCAAGGCCCACTGCCTTATTACACACTAAATTTATTTATTATCGGTTTCTTTCGCATCCTCAATTAGTTATTTATTTCGCCTTGTTTCTTTTTTATCATATTACCACCCGGTTCGTGGCCTATCACCCACAGTGGGTGCGTGCCATTAAATAAGGCATCATCATTATCGCCGTAACGAACCAACAAACAAACACCAACCAGCTAACCACTCAATCTCGCGGACGGTCAAGGGCTCAAGACCATGGATGACCCATCCCTAATCGGCGGTGTCGTTCGCGGAGCATGCGGCGCTGTCGGTGGAGGCGGCGGTGTTGGATTTGCTCCGATCCGCTATGGCTACAAGTATGTCAAGAGGTCACCGTAGTGGATAAAATACGAGGGCTGTAATGACCGTTCTCGTTAAGCCTAACGCACTGAGGCGCATGGTGGAATGACACGGTCCGCACGGGGAGATGTGAAACAAAACACTTTACGGCGATAATATCCGTTATTATTTACCTCGGACGCTACCATACACGGGAAAGGGGAAATGAATTGGCTCGGGATCCACCGCTTTTTATCAGCTACGTTAACTTGAACGAAAACATTAAACGTACAAGAGCTGTCGCAAATTTTTTTTTTGTCCATGTCTTGAATTTTTCTTTTAGCGGGGACTGCCGGTTATGGTAAAGCTGAGATAACGAAGGATAAGTTTCACACCTCCGTTGTGAAAAGTGTTTCATAAAATATACTCTAGAAACAGCTTTAAAGTAGAGAGTTTGGTATGATTTGTTCTCCTCAGGACTAGCTTTTATTTATACATAATAAATTTTCTCGGGTATTAATTCGATAATTAATTATAAAATGGGACTAGTTAACCTTATAACCGAACGAGTCGAACGATTCATTCTGCTGTTAGATTCGGACCCCCTCACTCGAGATGTTCAGGACCGGTTTCACATATGCAAAAAGCTGACGCTGCTAATTTCTGCAGAGTAACGAACTACGGATGATCTTGCCTAGAAAACAACCTGAACTGCCGAAGAGAGCCACCCACCTGTCGTGGTGGCGTAGTGGATTTGGTGTTGCGCTGCAAAGCCCGTGGGCGGGGGTTCGAATATCAGCCGCGGCGGCAGCGTCACGATGGGGGAGAAATGCAAAAACACCCGTGTTCTGGCTGTGCATTAAGTGAACGTTAAAGAACCCCAGGTGGTAAAAATTAATTCGGAGTCCCCAATGACGGCGTTCCTTATAATCATATCGGACTTCTGGCACGTAAAGCCCCAGAATGTAAATTTAAGAGCGCATCTGTCGCGTCCCTAGCAGAAGCATAAGAGTGACATCCCTGTTCACACCTCACTGTTGGACAAGCGTAAAGCGAGCGGGATCGCGACTTGATAAAAAGGCGGTGTCTGCAAACCGGTAAAGGCTCACTCAAACTAGGCCGACCCGACACCGATTTCAGTCTGCCGACAGTCGGCAACGGTGTTTTTTTTTTTCACCTTCATGTCGGCGCCTGTGACAGACTGTGCCGACGCCGAGATTTCCGCCGACTGTCGGCAGATTGTCGGCGTCGGTACAGTGGGACAGAGCCGCCGACACGAAGGCAAAAACGTTGTCGCCGACAGCTGGCAGACCGAAATCGGTGTCCGGTCGGCCTAGTGTGAGTGAGCCTAAACACCTCGGATGACGGACTTCCACAGTCTTACGTACATTAGGATAAACCGTCTCTTTTATTTAAATAATCGATTATTCTTCCTTAATTTCACAATTTCTTGTTTATAATACACATCGAATCGTATCACGATGTGTGCGTATGCGATTAAAGCAATACCGAAAGATGTCGCTGAACTATCGGATATTACCGATATTTAAGAAATTTCGAACACATTTTCTCAAGCACTCTGCATGCATTTACTGTGATTAGATCAGTTACCACGTGCGATACGGAGGATCTCATATGCTGAGACATTGCCGAACTAATATCTGTCGATAGGATTCATCAATGTTTTTGCAAGGATTGTAGCCACTTCGCGTAGTGGTTGTGCATAACCACTTCATAATCACTTCGCAACCAGTTTCTGTGATCACCAACTAATGTATTACTTGCATCAGAAAGTCGCGGTTGACTCGAATCTAACGTTTCTTCGTAGCTGTTAGCTTTTCTCATGTATATAGGGGTGCTCAAGTAGTGATTTTTCAGACCGAATCGAATACGAATCGAATAGTTCTATACAATCGAATAGAATGTCCAATAGTTTTCGAATAATGAACAGGCGTTAGTTAACGCAACTAATATAAAACGATGTTCGCATCCTAGTATTCTTAACCTTAGCAAGTTTCTGTCACGTTATGGCACGTTATGAAGCGCTGTTTATTAAAAGAACAAATGAAACATCAGCGGCAGACGAGTGGTTTCTTCTATGCACAGGCCTCTTCAGAGAGCGCGAACGTTCGCTGCGTCACCTAAGTGACGTAGCCTGCTGCACTACGCGTGTTTTATGTCTATACCCATATGCTCGCGGGGATTAAAACTTACCGAATACTTTTGCTCCAATCGTATGTTTAAATGGGCGCAGTCGACGTCTTTAGGCATTCGAAAAGTTATGGAAAACTATTTCGACTCGAAGACCGAATCAAATGGGACGTCATTGGATTCCTTATTCGAAAGTTTTGAACATTCGCACACCCCAACTCTCGTGTGAGGTGTTGCCCCCATCCCCAATATTCTGTCTGCGCAGCGCCGCCGGCGATACGGACCTTGCCACAACGATATGCTGCTACTGTTGCTTCTGCTGCTGCATACTATTCTTCCTACTCGTCTTCTCCTCCGCTCGCGTGGTCACCCGCGCGGTGCCTACACCCGTCGACACCACGTTCGAGAAGTGGGCCGTCGTCTGCGACGCGCCGCATTGTGCAGACGTCGCCAAGTGAGATTCCGAAACGTCTGCCGAACTCCCTGATGTCAAACTGCTGGCTAGCTCCCACTGACGTCTCGCACAGAAGTGGAATCTCGCTGTGAATGCATTGTTATTATTTTTTTTTGTTCCGGCAAGAATAACGCTGAAGTAGGCATCACCTACTGCGATGCGACAAATGATTTTGCGTTTACTGCTCATCCGCTCTTAGAAGAACCAGCTGTTTGGCCAGTTGGTAACTCATTATGATAAAACAAATTGGAGAGCAAAATATGACACCAGCATTCATGCACACACAACAAACGCAACCACTCCAGACAGAGCGCTTGCGACTGGGGGGTGCTGCAGTGATTGCGTGTGTGGGTGTGTGCGTGCATGCGAGTGCGTTCTTTGTCCTCCAGTTTGTTTCACCGTCTGCTTCTTGCTCAGATTTCGCAGCAAGATGACGTCTTATGGTCCGGATAGTTCAACATAACGCTTGACATTGTTACTTAGCTGGTTCTCAAGAAAAAGATGCCGTGTTATCTTCGTCTAAATTTCTCGTGACCAAAGTATGGCGGCTATAACGTCGCCTGGTCGCTTCCGTGGTTTGCTGTGCGGTGAGGCGTGTCCTTCGTGATTGGTTACGACTAGTCGCTGGTGTGCGCAATGGGAATATCATCGAGGGGTGCAGACGAAGGCAACGCATCGCTACTTAATTTGTTTGTGCTCTACTTAGTTCATACTTCTTGCGGTGCGGAATAAAAGAAACAAACAAGAAAATGAGAAAGGATGTAAACAAAGAAGAATACAGGAAAGAGACTCTTTTCTGTCCGGTACTTTTTTTACATGTTTCCGCGTCTTTTGGACCGCTAAAAAGACGAAGACAAAATCGCACTGAAAGAAAAGAAGCGTTATATTGAACGATCGGTACCATAGAATGTGATCTCAATACAAAATTCGAGTAATAACAGAGCAGTGGCAAACACGAAATTGTTTAATTACCTGCAGAGAAATACGCAGGCCTCTGTTGATAACTCTTCTGATAAAACGGTAGCTCGTTCGCACTGGAATTTCAATCGGAGGTAGCCGGTGTTTCAGGTGTCAAGCTTGTTATCGTTCATAGTTAATTATTTGTGTGTAAAAACAGTAACTGCATTACATACTAAACGAACCTACGACTTAAATGGAGCTTATAGAAAACTTACAGAAACTTAACTTGTAGCTGACTTCTTTGTACTGTTATCCGTATAGAGAGATGTTCGACAAGGGCGGCGCCATCGGGGACGCCGCCGTGGCCGCGCTGCTGTGCATGGGCGTGACTGCGCCACATGTGACCGGCATAGGCGGTGGTCTAATGGCCGTCCTTTACGACAAGTGAGCCGAATTCTACGCGTATTGGCGCGACTCAGCGGCTACTATCACGTGATTTGAGGCATAATTCGCGATAGAGAACTCTGGTGCTAGATCAATGACCATTCACACTGAAGAAAAAAGAAAAAAATACTTGGCCCTTGGCCAAGAGCGAGGCTGCGGAGAAAAGCGCTTGTCGTTTTTCATAGAAAATACCAATATATTAAGCGTTGTTTACGGGTAGGCAGCGCCACGCCGTCAATTCTGGACATGCGCCTGCACCCGCGATAGACAACTGTTTGTGCTGAAGAACTTTTCTTTGTGCACGATAATCGAGGGCTGACTTGCGGGCGTGCTACCGAAATGAATGATACGCAAAGCTTCAACGCACAAGGAAAGCTTATTATTTTTATAAGAATGTAGAAGTGTGCGTTTGAGCATGCGCAGATGAGCTTTTTTTTGTTTACCTTTTTCTCCGGCACTGTGGAACTTTTTGTTGACAGTCAGTTTTTTTGTTGCCCTTGTCGTCCCTATACTGGTGTCTATGTTCGCATGCCGGCCTTTAGTAACATGGTTAGCACGAGCAAAGTTGATCTTGGTGGCGGTCAAAATAATATACGAGGTCCAAATACCGTTTTTTTTTTACCCCAAGCTTAGCCACAAAGAGTCATGCGTGAACTAAATTTCTGATAACGGATGCAGAGCGACCTACAGACACGAGTCGTCTCGAAGGACTCGAAGGAACAATGAATCATGTTCTCTGCGGGTTTCAGGTCCACGATGAGGGTTCAAGCCCTGGACGCCCTGGGAGTGTCTCCGGCAAGCGTCACACCGGATATGTTTTCAACCAACGCCTCGGTGTTGAAACGCGGTACGCTATAATATTGACCACATGGTCACGGGGTATACCCGCACCGTGACTTGGAAACTTGTAGGACCCTTCGCGGTAGTTTAGTGCTTTCTGCTGAGCTCATGGGTTTAAATCCTGGCTACAGCGGCCACATTCCAGTCGGAAAAGTCGGAAAAAGCGCGGATTGCTTTTGGGCGCTGAACTTGAATTTAATTTTGATTCCTAAACCTCAACGATAGTAAAAACTGAATACGAGCATTATATATACACTTATGGACATTCTAATTTTGGCAACCTAATGTAAGAAAAACATACGGAAGCGTGCACAGGAAATTGAAAGTAAGTAAATGACCACAAAACGATGCAAAGTATAATGTTAGGCTTAACGTTAAGAAATGTCGAAAGAAAATAGCATGGATTAGAGGTGAAACGCTGGCAGGTTATTTCGGGGGTCTTGGAGATGGGGGGAGTGTAGTTGGATAGCTTATGTAACGCGTTAAAGCAATAAACCCCCAGTGGTTTATAGCATAACGTCCAGCTCTGAACATGTACTTTAGCTCGCATGCCATAAATTGTGGTGAACAAGAGGATGTATCGGTGTGCGGTACAAGCGCGCGGGGCTCAGAAAAAAAAGAAACGAACTCTCTGAAGTTTCGTATTCACCTGTGCGCTACACTTGGAAACTTGCACTAGCCGGAGCACTCGGGGCTGAAGTGCAGTTCTGGGGAGAACAAGACTTGCGGCAATTGCTCCTAATTAATAATAATAATAAAATGATATATTTTAGATATCGCGTGGAACACACATATGGCGCAATTCTGCGTATTCAGATGACTTACACGAGGTGACGGAAATTATTTGTGCAATAAATTGTGATGTTCTAGTGAATAATAACATGTAAACTAATAAGCTCTTTAATTATTCACTTTGTGGAACATCTTCCAATTGGCAAATTGAGGTAGGCAGTAGTGACAGGCAGGCAGTAGGCGGTCGTCCATATTTGGTCTATGGGGAGCGTTGGCAATTCATCTATGACTCATCGTACAATCCAGCGTAATCACTGGCGTTGTAAACCGTTGTAACATCAAACACTTGTTAGACGTTGAAAATGGTAACGGGAAAAACACCAGTGCATGCTCACGTCAGTGCTTGCACGTCGTGCGTTCCGTCCTCTCAGGTGCCAACGCTCCGATCGTGCCTGGCGCGCTGGCAGGACTGAAGGCTCTGCACACCAAGGTGGGCAAGCTTCCCTGGAAGGCCGTGTTCCAGCCGGCCATCCGCTTGGCCAAGGAGGGCTTCACCGTCGGATCGCACCTTGCCGCCGCCCTGGCGAACAACGAGAATGTACTGAGCGTGTCGGCTTCCCTCAGGTATATGATCCCTTCAGCCTGAGGAAGTTGGTATCAGACGAGGTTAATGCTAAGATTGCCGGAGAAGCCTGTGACGCTGCAATCGTTCTGTAACCGTTGCAATCGAGAGAAATTACTATACGATTCGGCGCTAATTATGTGAGAAAGAATGTTGCACATCTCTTATTGCTTGAGAGGCGTGCTAGCTTAGCGGCGTAACCTTATATAGTAATGAAATATTTTTGTTCGCGACTAATATCTTTGCTTACGTAGGTTTCCGATCGTAAATTGAAAAGAAGCCTTTGAAGTCATGAGGACGCATCTATGTAATCCATGCAAGTTGCCGCACATCTCTGACATGCCTGTCGCTTCCTCCCCGGCTTAGTCATTTTACTGCTCGTGCATGTGGGCATCCCCGCCGGTTTCCCTCTACTACACTTAGTATGGAACTCTATGCCTCATGGCAGTTGTGGTTAAAACGCAAGCAGGGCTACCCCTATCGCTCTGGAGTTGTGCAAACTGTAGCTGTGCGTCTGTTGCCGTAAGAAGCGATTACTCACGGCGTCGACATTCCAAGATAGTTTGGCCTTTCGGTATGGCTTGTATGTAGTTCGGTGCGCTGCAGGTTGTCATACTGGAACATATTTGTTGTTATGACGTGGTTCATACAACTTCACATGCGCAAAACAAGGGAACACCACCGTTATCCTCTGTCACCCTAGCCGATGGATGAAACGCAGGCTAGCTTCTCAGCAGCGCTGGACTGGGATGCCGATGGGACTGAAGGAGACTGAAAGTAGGCGCCGCGTCCACGAAGTTGGCTTCTGCTCAGGTTGACGGAACATTTCTCGTCACTTTGGACCACGTGATAGCTCTCGGCGAGTAGCGGCGCGAGCAGGTGCTGGGAAAACAGCCGCGTAACTCTACTGTCTTTGAGAGTGTTCTGAGCTTCTTTCAGTCGCTTGTGGAAATATTCAGTAAAAAAGTAAAAAAAAATTGGCAGGACTCATCTCCGAATCACTAGCGACATTGATGCGTGAGCATTGAATCGGTATAGCCACACAACGTATTGCCATCGTCGAAACGAGTTATGCATGAGTCGTGTATTACAGCGGGGACTGCTCTCTCGCTCTTCTTTGTGGATACGCTGCGCCATCTAGTGGCACGGCCGAGAAGGTCGCGCGTAGCCTCCGAGACTAGAAGTGTAGCGCGCCGGTGCCTGCGAATGCTGACAATTATTCTCTCGCTTGCCGCACAGTCAGTGGCACATGTTCAGTGACGCAAGAGGAACTTCAATTTGGCCTTGGTGTTTACTGCATATCATATTGACCGTAATTAAAGACGGGGACAGCGGAAGAGAACGCAAAAACGACACGGGCGGTACCTAAGTTGGCGAGACGTTCATTGACAACCCGCACGTATACCCAGTGCGCTTATGGCTCCGGTCGCTAAAGCGTTGTCCTGAAAAGTATTCATTTGAAAGCGGCACATACCCGGTACATGTGTGGTGCAGCCGGCTAACGCGTCGGGTTTCCGTCCTCGACGAACCGTTGTGACGTGGGCTCGATTCCACTCAGCATAGGCGAAATTTAAGGGGCCTTTTTCGTCATTGTAGAGTGGCACTTTCCTTGTAGTGCATACATAGTTACCCAAGTTGTCATCAGAGAGGTTCATTGAAGACCAGCGCAGACCGAGGGTCACATACCGAGTGCTCCAAGTCGGCGTCAAATAGGTTCTTCGAACAGCGGTGCCAACCCAGTCCCGCATCTAGAGTGACTTATGTCGGCTTCAGATTGGCTCCTCGAAGGGCGGCACATATTTGCACATTGCCACATACTCAGTGACCCAAGTTGGTTCAATAGTTGGTTTCGAACCCTGTTACCTCAGTATAGAAGCCCAATGCGCTACAACCATTTGACCTTGGGATATACCCAGCGGCCCAGGGAGGAGGGAAATCAGTTTGATACAAGCATACATAGATAGGTACTTTCCAGGAAGTGCGTGAAGTACTCTAAGAGTGCTAACGCATTGATAACTTTTTTTGGCTCTTTAGCGGTGGTTGGCGGTGGTCGCTCCTTCACCGCTGATACAAAGGCGACGATGTGAAAAAAAGGCACGTGGTCGCGAGCAACCGAGTTTCGGGGTGCGTTCACTGTCGAAAGCGATCTAATATACCTCTTTGTAACGCACCTGATGTCGCGCGAGAGATTTGTAGATGATGTGGTTCTTGTTGAGGTTAGTGTGTGGAAGGTGGCACCGGAAATCGGGACATGAGTGGCGCATCTCTAAGTTGCAGCAGCAGACGCTCTTCTTGCAGAGCTCTGTGCCGGTTAGATATGCACCGCACCGTCCGTTGAAGTTGCTCTCCCTGTCTCAGCAAGACGCTGTGGGGTGGCTTCAGCGCTGCTGAAAGGCAGTCGCCCTCTTCCCCATTCTGTTGGAGGCGGCGGGAGAGGGCCTCGACCGCGGGAGTGGAGGATGGTTGCACGCCGGCGCTCTTGCCGCTGGAGGCCAGACTCATCACATGTGACGAATAAGCTTTCTATGTATATCTACCTGTACTACCCCTACAACTGTGTCTACTCGCGGCACTGTTCTTCGCGAAAGTATGCAGGGAAACCACAAACGTTAGCTAAATATCCTCACTGCAACAAGTACGCGCCTTCTAGCGCATCGTTCCTTTTTACATAGAGCGAATAACTTTCTAGAAGCGTTCGAATATTCGCTTACGTACACAATAATCGTGGATGGTTTCTTCACGTAAAAAAAAGAAAGAAAAAGACAGATGTCCCCGTTACAAACATAACGATCCCTAGTTGGAACAGCGTGGTCCCATTTTTTTGATGCAGGAAGCGATTCTCGAACAGCGCCACCGGCACTCTCTTGCGCCGCGGGGACAAGCTCGTCCAGGCGCGACTCGCCGAGCTGCTGACGAAGCTGGCCGAACACGGCCCGGAGTACCTTTACCAACATGAACTCGCCGACGAGATCGAAAAGAACGTTACGGACGCCGGTAACGTAGACAGGTTTCAGCATATTCGCACCGTTCGTACGGTGGCTGACGAACTATAGATGTCTTATTTCTATAGGTATTGAGAAAAGGTAGTTCTCCATCCTTTTTCATCCCGATTCCAACTTACGTTTACTATACGTAGACTTACTGCTTTTGTGTACTTGTTTATTCGCGTGTAACATCGATAAATCTTATACTGCAGCTTAATAGAAAGTGTCAACATTTCCTCTAGCATGTGTGCGACATATGCATCTGTGCAGTGATTCTCACAGAGTCTTCGTGTTATATCTGAGCCCGAAGTGTACAGAATGTGCAGCTTTGTATTTTTACTATTTATACGCTCAATATGTGGAAACGGTTACTGCACACACATATACATAAACCTGCTGCATTATTCATCGTATAAATCATGCAATCGTACGAAATGAGACTGGCAGTATTGGAAATAAATGAAATCAATACATCTGAGTGTGTTCCTTATACTTAAGATGTGGGGGAAGGCAGGAGTTTGAGTATTTTACCAAAATTATTGGGGCATCTTATTATTGTCGCAACGTCAAAAACAGGGGTCGTACAGCACTATTCAGGAGGCCTAGTGGCAAGTCGCCTTTTTAATACTGAGCGCAACCGGGACTTATTCATTGCGCCTCGATAAAAACGCTCATGCTTATTCACATTGTCCTCTTATTCGTCGGAGTACAGCCGCGGCATATGCGTGCCTCCGAACTATAGGCATCGTCCCGATGTGCAATTTAAGCGTATGAGGGCGGTGTACAACGGCACAGAATAACGCAGGCAAAAAGAAAGCAAAGAAAAAGAAACAAACCAAGGTTAGTTCGACAGGTACGGCTTTATCCGTACCCCATGCACCACTTCGGGTAAGTGCTTGCGGCGACTGGAGCTATTTGTCACCGTCAGGAACGGCCTCGTAATTCATGCACGTCGCTCAGGCGGCGGATCACTCAAGTACCGTCTTAGCAGATTTTCGGAAAGTCCACGAGGGCGTATGGGTATCCAGACTCTGCGTCGAAGATTGTACCGTTTTGCATCTTGGTCTTGCTGAAGGCAGGTAAGTACGTGGGCAAGCTGTGTGGCTTCTTCGGCGCGCTGAGTGAATTCAACGTCGGTATATAGGTATGGTTAACCGGCCGTTGGTCTGGAGAGATATGCGGTTATTTTCAAGTGGCTTGTACCACTGAGTCTGAGAACCGAGTCAGGGAGTTCGGCATTGAAGGCAGTTCCCCTGTCTGTGATGACTACTTTTGGGGCGCCGTGCCTAAGGACGACTTTTTCAATGAAGAAAGTGAGCTGCTTCGGCTGCTGTGCCCCAATGTGTAGCTTTCCTCTCCTCGTAGCACGTCATGTAATTGGTGGCAACAACGATCCATTTGTTGCCGGCTGTAGAAGTTGGAAATGGGCCCAGGAAATCCATTCCAACTTGGGCGAATGGCTGGCCTGGTACTTCGGCTGGATGTAAGGGACCTGCAGTCTTGCCGGGAGGTGCTTTACGTCTTTGACAGTCAGCACGTTTGGTGTTTTACAGCAGCGGGTAGCTTCGTGCAGTAGTACTGGATTCAGAGTCGGGACAATGTTCTCGTGTAGCCTAGATGACCGGCGGTGGTTTCATCGTGGCACGTTTTTTGTGTTTCGTTTTCGAAGTGGTGCCCGTACGACAAGCGGGCATGTGCTGCCACGGGTAGAAAAGTTCATGCAATCATCGTACGAAATGTGACTGGCAGTATTGGGAATAAATGAAATCAATACATACGAGTGTGTTCCTTATTCTGAGTGATCTGAGTGATTGCCTGTACGACGGCAGTCCCCTGGCATAGAGTCGCGGAACGTCTTTACTTCGACCTTCCAAGAAATGAATTAGTCGGAGCAACTGTGGGTCATGGCGTTGCTCCTGTTGAATGGTGACGGCGTCGAGGACGCCGAAAAATACAGCGTCCACGTCCACGTCATTGGTACCTGCGGACTCGACGGGTGACCGCGAGAGGCAGTCGGCGTCGGTGTGCCTCTTCCATGATTCGTAAATTATGGTCACGTCGAACTCCTGAAGCCTGAGATTCCAGAGCGCCAGTAGGCCAGATGGGTAGCTTAGGTTAGTCAGCCAGCAAAGAGAACGATGATCGCTGACAACCTTGAATAAACGGCCGTACAAATACGAGCGAAATTTGATAACCGCTCACACCGCGGCGAGTCGTTCCTTCTCGGTAGTCGACTAGTTTTCCCCTGTACGAGAGAGAGAGTTCGGCTGGCGTAGGCGATTACTTTTTCCGAGCCGTCTTAATTGCCACTGCACCAGTACGGCACCCAGGACAACATCGCTCGCATCATTGTGAATGGCTGGCTGACGCAGAGAGAATTTTTTTTTCCCGTGCGATACGTTTCAAGGATTTCACGTGTTACCTGGCCGAGGTGGCGATGCGCAATGTGGAGTTCTCTAATCAGGGCGCACATCCACAGCAGGACGTCGCGATGTCCTGGCAGTCGATCACCCCGGCTAGTTCGATTGTCTGCTGTGCTGCTACTCACTGCGCTCCCGATGTAGAAGTGTAGCAGGCTATCGAATCAGCCGGAGCTCACTGGGCGGGTTTGAGTACTCCGCAAAATACAAATGTTTCTGGGCAGCTAGTGTAATGTGAGGTACCTCGGGAGTGCCTCATTTCAAACACAATATACTCCCGAACACGAACACGTGGGCCGCGAAAAGACGGAGATGCAATTTGGAAACGTCGTATAAGGTCAGCCGGCGACAACCAGTGGTTAGGGAGGGTATCCTCATTTCGTGATCGTAATCTGGAGTTGTTTCGATCCTGCGACGGGTTGCTCGTGAGAAGTGGCCGCACCGACAGTAAACATCATTCGGGGGCGGCGTTTCTAGCTCCATTTTCTCACTCTTTCCGCAGGTGGGTCCCTCAAGAAAAGCGACCTGTCGGGATACCAACCCGTCTGGCAGGATCCGCTGTCATCCAGGATAGGGGACAGCCAGCACATACACTCGGCTCCCATTCCGGGCGCCGGCGTTGTGCTAGCCGTGGCCGTCCACAAGATAAACGTGGCGTGAGTTTCGTCATTCTGTCTCACGTGCGTGCCTGCTTTTCGGGTCGCCTTGCCGCGCTGCGGGCGTAGAGGCCGAGGATGCTGCCTTGAGACGTGGCGAAAACGGCAAGCCAATATATGCACTTACATTAAGCGGCACTGATCACCCTGTCCATTAGGGATCTTTAGGCAAAGCGAGGAGCACTTTGAGTCAGCTTTGGTATAGGGAGAATAGCCGGCGTGAAAGAGCGTCGGTTTCAGCGGTGAATTTGCCGCTTGGATGACATTGCAGTTGAAATGTCAAAGTATTGTAGCATCAGAGCTGAAGACATGGACGCAGGGAAAGCCACATTGAAAAATACAAGTTGCGCAACGTGCCGTTTTTCATGCGTCTTCACCCGTGTTCGTGTCTTTATCGCTGTTTCCCGCCTCACTATGGACAACCAACTAGCCGATGCTTTCACGTTATTACAGCGCCGGCTGTTGAGAGCGCTTGAAGCCAGAACCTGTCCGGAGCGCACACACGCGCGCATGCATGTGACAGCATCAGATGTCGAACCTAAAGGCGATAAAGATGAACAAAACGTAAAGTTGTATCAGTAAATTAAACATCCTTGTAATACGACAGCAGTCTCTCTTACTATGTGATGAGGCCGACAGGTAAGCTGGAAAATAAAGAACCGAAAACGAAAGTGGTGCTACCGCCCTTCATTTCAAGGCGCCCTAGGCTTCAGTCAAGTGTCTTTGGCTTCATGGATGCTTGACTACAGACGCCATACACTGAATTAAAGCAATATAATAGCGGCGCGTGTACATAAACGCAGGAATAGTTTACTCAAATGCCCACAAAGAAAACCTGAGGGTGAAACAAGAGCCAGGTGGGGAGAGCGGTATCCGCCTATAATGAAACGGGGTATTTTAGGCCTACAATAAATACGAGAATCGGGCGAGGAATTCGGAAAGGAGTAATGCTCACTGCGTTAACGTTTGCAAGCTCCGTTATCTGATCAAAATCGGATATCACGTCAGGGTCGCAAGGTAACGAAAGCGCGATGGGCCGATTCTTATTGGGTGGTCACGGCAAAACTCCAAATTAGGCAGTGCAAGGTGACATCGGCTGGGTCCCAATGAAGTAAGAGAAGCACATAGCAAAGTTAGTTATATAGAAGGGCTCCGGAGCATGGATGAAACGGAATGGACAGCGAAAATGTACGTACATTTGCACCACAAACACGTGGACACGCGAGGGCGGGAGACGACAGAAAGTTGGAGATCAAGTACAAGGTAAGTGGAAGTACCAATAAACAACGCGCACTGGTCAAAAAGAAAGTCAGAGAAACAACTAGGGACTGTAAATAGACGCAAATGAAGGAAACAAGAAAGGCCATGAATTTATTCGGAGACAGGCAAGGAAAAAGAGAAAAAAAAGGCTAACTTTTTTTTTTGAGGCCCGGGTTAGTTTCCTGAGGGAACAAAATACAGGAGCAAATATTCGGAACAAGGTAAAGCGTGTGGCTGCTGCAGAAAACATTCAAAGACAACTATGCACGTGTTTTCTTGCACAAAAATTGTACGCATTATACTTTGTGTTAAATTTTCTAGTATTCGATATTCGGCTTCTTTTTCCTTGGCTTGATTTAATATTTGTTTCGAAACCTACTTTACGGTATTCTCATGCTTCTGGTTGTAACAAAATTCTAAGATATTTGCCCAGCCAGAATAGCAGGAAGCGTCTACATTTCAGAAGCGCAGGGATTCTACGTGAGCGTTAACTGGTCAGAGGTCGAGGTAATACGAGTATTCATGAAAAAAATAAGCAATAATAAAAAAGGAAGCGAAAGACGGGTGCACGATTGTCACACAAAAACGTAATTTAACCAGATGAAGCAGATATAGAATGGCAGAGTGATAGATTACAATACGGTAATAGGAAAGTAGCTGAAACAGGTTATAGGGGACCATCTGTCGCAACCTTGAATCAAAGGAAATGCCATTAGAAGGTTCCCAACATCATCACACGCAAACATGCCATGGCGTTTTGCATTTTGCCTGCCTATCAATTATAGTTAATTCTGTATTGATAAATAAGAGATCGCAATTATAAGTGATCTAAATATGTAACCTAAGCTGGACACTTTTCCTGCAACAAGGCGAGCTAAATACTGCGACGTCACGTTGGCGTATTCTCGGATGAGATTTCACACTACATTCAAGAACGAGAACTCCTGCTTATAACTGCGGCGATAATAGCAAATATTTTCCCGACAGATTAGCGAAAACGAAATCTTGAGACAACACTTCACCAGCTCAAAGTGATTGATGTCTTTGTGTAATGCGCTGAAATCACAGTGTCAAAGTAGGAAGAAAGGGTACTTGTTTGAAGATTGAGGAGTTGGTCGCGTGGTAGAGGTAGGGTATTGAAAGGACTTAGAAGAGCGTGTATATATGTAGTGTGCTCCGAACCACCGTCAGGTACTTTTCGCTCCTATAAGATGCAGGACCTGTGTCGAGTGATCTTCCCAACAACAATTTTCAATGTCGTCAACGCGGTATGGATTACGAATCCGGGACCTCAAGATGGTGCGACGTAATGTCAGCGCATTTCTCTCTCATATACCGCTAAATCGCCACTGAAACGTATAAACTGTATGAAATAAAAAAAAAAATTCCAAACAATTAAACAAAATTAAAGAAAGCTTGTTGCTGTTTAGCATCCTTTTAAAAGGCTCATTGATGATCGTCCATGATCCATGATCGTCGTGATCCATGATCCCGCAGCACTAGTCTGCAGGCGATATTCAAAAGATCATCGCCACAGCAGAACGAGAAGACGTGCCAAGATCAATGTTCGCAGGGACCGAGCGGACGACTGCCAGAATGAGTGTTTACTGAAATCATAAAACTTGCAATTGACAGATGTGCAGGGATCAATGATATATAGAGCGGGCAGGTGCCACTGCAACCGAGTGCCTGTGCCTAGAGAAATTTGCAAGGGTCGTCACATGAACGCGTGCGAATTGAGTAATCTCCGCGAGCCCTCCATCATGAGATAATAATTGTGTTACCTAATATTTTGGGGGCTTCAACCGTTCTCTCTCAACTGGCCTTCTTCTTATCACGCATGACTATGTTGATATTGCATAGAGCGACTACTTAACGAGAAGTATACTCCCGCTGCATTTCGGCTGATCTGCACTGGAAACTGTAAATGACAGTATGGAGCGAGTTGCGTTGCACGCCCAGTGCTCAGCGATTGAAAGGCAGTGTTCTCAGCGAAAAGGCAGCCTGAAATTTTTGCATTACTGAGGCGCTATAACGTAAAGCTATTCCAAAATGTTCTATTCCAATTCTGCAATCAGCCTTTCAAGATTGCTCAAAAAATTTTCGGACCGCCCCCTCCCCCCTCTTCACCTGTCACGAAAATGTCACGAAAACATATGATATGTGCACACTCATTATGCATGGCTAGGCCGAACAAAAGAAACGGTATTATTTCTGATTCGACGCCACTTTGCCATTAGTCATCTGTTACTGGTCAAAAGTGTTCGAGCTGCGCCTACTTCGCCTGTCTGTCTCGCGACGTCCCAAAACCGTGAAACCTCAGCACGTCAAAGTGACGCGTACGCATTAAAGATGCATTAATACGCCGAACAAAAATGATTTTTCTTCTTCATAGCCAGAGACTGCCCCGTTCCGAAAGGAATCGAAAGTAGCCAGTGCCGATCACTCAGGCACCGGCTACTCGCGCCTGCCAGAGAGCATGGGTTTATTTGCGTACAATAAAACTTTTCGCGTGGCCGTATAACGTTATCGAGCGCTTTCGGAACGTGTACGACATCACTCTGTCAACTCTTCCTTGCTCAGGATCCCTTCTAGCGGCATTCTTAACCTTCCGTTGCATGCCGCCCCAATATTCGACCAGCCACCGCAAGCAAAGTAAGGTGTAGCTGACCAATGGCAGACGTCGGCACCACCCTCCTCATCCGGTTATCTATTCTCACTGCGCTGGCTCGGCCCCATCGAAACCCTCTCCACTTGAGCGTTCTCCTCGCCTCTTGTCTCGCCAATGATATGATGAACCCCGCGCAATGCAGGTATTGTTGTTCGTTTTTAAAGCAAACAAAAGTGACCTCTTACAAACGAGGAGAACGGTTAATTAAGACAACGCTGCGGGTCACCGGCCGGTGCCGACGTCGGCAGTTACGGAAGTTTGACGTCGGGAGAGTGGAATAAAAAGAGATTGCAATAGTTTTACATTATAGGGCCCCTGATGAGGCATGAGTAATAGCTGAGGGGCCCAGTGA
This sequence comes from Dermacentor andersoni, assembly GCF_023375885.2. NCBI lineage: Eukaryota > Metazoa > Arthropoda > Arachnida > Ixodida > Ixodidae > Dermacentor > Dermacentor andersoni. The sequence continues at coordinate 37,050,347 of NC_092816.1, forward strand.
ATCAGAAAATGCATCACAAACGATCTCGCTTTCAGGTGATAAAAAAATGCATCAGATTGGTGTGCCCAGCAACCATCTGCGCCACAAGAAGTTCTAGGCAGCCACACGCTCTGAGTATCGCGTTTCAATCGCTGAGCACTGTGAATAATAATAATAATAATAATAATAATAATAATAATAATAATAATAATAATAATAATAATAATAATAATAATAATAATAATAATAATAATAATAATAATAATAATAATAACAATAATAATAATAATAATAATAATAATAATAATAATAATATTTATTGCCACTTTGTAGAGGATACAGAGAGGTTCAGGCCCGTCAAAGCCAACAGGCGGCTTGAAGGACTGGGCCCGGCAGTTTGCGGCAGAGGTTACAAAATGGCAACAACAAGCAAAACATTGAAAGGAACAATAGGTTCAGCTGAAGAAATAGAAAAACAAGGCAATCACAAAGCCAGTGTCAAGGACATCCGTACTAACTCCAAGGAAGCAAAGCTTATAATACATAATCTCATACGTCTAAGCATCAACTGTAAAAGAACAAAAGAATCAACTCAATGTTCTCAAATGGGTTTTTAGGTTCCGCATAATAATAATAATAATAATAATAATAATAATAACTTACCTAATCTACATTCATCTGGAACTGGTGAACACATTTTACCGCCACGCATGATCTGACATCGCATATGTATCGCAGTGTACGTCCCAATCGGCGCATGTAAATTCCACCGCAAACGTTTATGGACTGCAGGATAGGCGAAAATACTGAATACCACCGCAGCCTTGGAGCGTATGTACCGTTTAGTACAAGTGTGCTCCGACCAACACGATGTTGTACGCTTTTACTAGTTATGCGGTCACATATGCTGCTTGGAAATCTTACGTTCTCTCAGATCGCGCGGTACCTAAACCTTTGCGGTAGAATGTACCATTACCGCTTTCTATAGACAAGCATATGCTAAACAGAGTGCAGCATGATCTAGGAACTGTCTAATCTGGCAACTGTAAGCTTTTTACGCTCGCACGTTTACCCGTGGTACACTTCGTGTTCAATCGCAGCGTGAGGTCCCACGAAGAGACTGAGGAAAAGCACACATATCCCACCATGTCTCCTGCCAGGATACACCAGTAAGTGAATCGCTTTACATCGGGCACTCTTGATGTACGCCATGCATGTTACCGAATTAATCATTTCACTAATCAAGATTTTAGACTGTAGCTCCACGATAACAGCCGTGACGACAAGCTTGACGCTGGCATCGCTCCCAAAGAGACCACGCTCAGCGCGCGAATGGGCGATCGCCGTATTAGATGCTCCTCAGGCGTCACGCCCGAGCCCTTGGCCAGGCCGGCTCCCGTAGTAAACGTGCTGGCCCGTCCTTACTCAGCCGCTGCGAGATGGTTACTTCATGGCACACACTACTTTCGCAGAAGTACAATGGCATGCTTACAAAATTTTCTTCGGATTGTTAACGTCCTAAATATTACGACGCGTATGTAGTGAGCTTGAGGATACAGTTTACGTTTGCATTACCGTTGTCGCTCCTGTGGTGGCGAATTCGCGTCATTCGGCGTTTGCGGCACTTAATGGCTGTAGCAACATGTTGTTCAAGGACTTGAAAAGGACCTTGTTTTTTTTTTTTTCGGCAATGAAGGAACGTTAGGTGCTTTTACGATTTGATGGGGCTTCACGCGCGCCTTGCGCGGGAAGATATATAAGCGATGACAGTGGCCTGAAAGGAAGAGAGGCCGGACGAAGCAGCTACCTGCATGGCGTAGCCAGGAAAATTTTTTGTGGGCGTGGAGCCGCACTGGACCTGAGTAGGGGGTTGGGCCATGCGGGTGTAGTCGCATGTCATTCTATGGCTGGTATCCTTGGTACACAAAATTTTAGAGAGGGGTGCACGGGGGGGGGGGGTGCGTGTTCGCAATGCTTCTCCCTCCCCCTCCCACCTTGCTACGCCTCATGCTTCTAGTCAGCGTCAGCTCTGACAGCACCAGACAATGACCAGCCGTCAGCGGCACACGCCAACCGTGCAAGCGATTATATAGGGTGCAAAGGAAAACCAAAAGTATTTTTGCGACAGCAAAGTGCAAAACAAGAATGACAAGGGCTTTCAGTATTTTCACCAGTCATAGGTTACCAGAAAAGGTCGCGTCAGGAATTCGTTAATTATCTGGTCATCTTTAGTGAAAAATAAACAGCTCTGCTAAAGTTAAGCCAGGAACTGCCTCAGACTCACTTCTTTTTCTTCCAATATGTGTGAAACATTGGTTGGCCTGTGTGCTCGATATCGTGAATTTCCGAAATACCCCCCAAAATCATACGAAGTTTGGTATTCGCACGAAATATTCGTGGGGATCGATTGCGAGGGATAAATAAAGTCAAAATCTGCTGAAAGAACTTTTTTTCTACTGTGCCCTAATATTACTGGCATTGAAGGGTTAAGGCAGGTGGGTGCTCAAAGGAATGCACGTAGGAACACTGATACAGGCGCAGATATCGAGTGATAACGTCTCCGAATTGTGCTTCGAAATAGGCCGTTAACCAACGTAGTTCCTTCCCGAAGGGTTTTAAGAAGGCTTGGCGGAGGTGTGCGGTGGCTGGCCACCCTGTCAGTGCTAGCAGCCCCCGGTGTGTAAACGCTGAGAGGTTGAAACGCGATACTTGCCCCGCATGGCGGCCGGCGCTTTTTACTGGTGAGCGCCGGTTGATTGCTGGGGCACGAATTTCAGTCACAATGACTCACAACGGCGTTAGCTTTCGACGCACAATACAATGCATCAGTTCCCCAGCGCCCACGGTGGCCGCAAAAAGAGCGGCAGTCGAATACGCTCAGAGTATGGCGTTTCAATCGCCGAGCACTCTACGTGGAACAGAAGTACGACAATTTTTTTTAGTCTTAAACCCCGTCGGCCATGTACGTCAAGAAAGGTGCAGTAATTAATTACCTCACAAACACAAGCACGAACAACTGAAATATAACCGCGACAACAACTAAACAGCATTTATGTTTACGAGAACGCCACAAAAGACAAAACAGAAGAATGTGCAACCGAGCTAGCTCTCAGGCGTTATGAACAAAACCTGGTCCCGTCATATTCGGGACGGTTGGCAACATTAGTGACATTTTCACATTGTGGTTTGTAGGGTGCTCCCTCCTTTTCTGTAATAATCCATCCGACAAGACGGAACAGCGCTAAATGCCAGAGGCAAAAACAAAAGAGACCGCTGCTGGCCAAATGAAAGGTACTGTTCGGCGAAGCCATTAGCATTACAGCCACTGCAGTTAGAAAAATTTGGAGGACCCTTCAGCTTCGCCTTTAAGAGGAAGCTTTAGCTCGGGTGCCCCTATCTATATACATATAAAAGGAGAATTAGTTTTTATCAGCAACCATTGCACAAAATTTGACGAGGTTTGTTGCATTTAAAAGAAAATCTTAAAATTTCGTGACTGTTCGTTTCGAATATTTTATTTATATTGTCAATTTTTTGTTAAAAATTGGCAAAAATTGAAATTTTTCAGGAAACTAAACTATCAAGTTCACAACTCTAACTCAGCAATGAAAAGTGATATCAGAGTTCTGTGAATTGTATCTAATAGTACATTTAAAGCGGACAAAATTGGTATGTTACAGATGAATGTAAAAAAGTTAGTAATATAAAAAAAAACTGTTCTTGCAGAACCCGTGTTCACAAAGTAACAAATTCACGTAAAATTTAAAATGACATATCGAATTTGTCCACTTTCAATGATCTAATGGGTGCCGTTTACAGAACTGCAATATCTGTTCTTGATGCAGAGCTATCAATTTGTAAACTTCGTGCTTCTATGTTTTCAAGCTTCCGAATTTCTGAAAATCTTTTTAACAAAACTCAGGCCCTAAATCGAAATTACGCTTCCGACAGTCACTAGAATTTAACTTTCTCACTCATATGCAACAAAGTTTATTAAAATCGGTCCATAAGTTATTTCAGAAAAAACGTTTTTGCGTTTTAGATGTATTTGAATAGGCCGCTTCGGAATTGGGTCCGAGTTAAAGCTTCCTCTTAAGGATGGAACGCGATAGCATTCAAAGTTCCCTGACTGTTTCTCACGCTTCTCATCAACTAGAGCGTATGTAACCGTAATGTTTACCGGGAAACGCTGGCCGCGAACGCTATAAACGAAGGCAGGCTTTCTGGCAGAAACGCGAGCTCTGGCGTAGGCCACGATGATGCGAAGGCGAGAGCCATCTGGACGTATTGCAAGGAACCGAGAGCGACGCTCCGCGGCCCCCAAGATACTCGCGCGCCGGCGCGCGCAAATGGCGGACGCCGTGGCCGGTCTATGATTGGTAGAAACGCTGGAAAAGGGCTTTCTTTGAGTTCTTGCGTAACATAGTTATGTTTTCTCGTGTAGTCAAATTACAATACGGTGCTATCATATCTGTAGGTTGTGTGTAAGTCGTACTTTACGATTTGTATGCGTATTTTAGTATAAGAAATACAAGTATTTCAGTAACTTCCTTGCGCCACATGGGAGATAGGTTGTTCGATTATGTCTTTGCCGGAATGACGTCCGACACTGGACGCTGTCGCCGTATTTTCTGCAACACGGGGCTCTTAGAGTTCTCGCGTTAATATATATATAAAGTTAATGCCTAAGCTGCTCGTTTTATTTCATTTGAAGCTGTGCTGAACACATCTCGATTGAGACACTGTACCCCGCTTTCCCTTTCTCCCTCAAAGTTTCGTGGAGGCCTTGAAGTTTGCCTTGGCAAAGCGGCCGGAGCTTGGAGACGATCAAAACGTCAAAGACGTGAGTACATTCCAAGGACTCGGTGGCAAATGTAAATGCACAGAATTAATTGTCGTAGTTATCGACAAAACATTTAGGTGTGCGTGCGTGCGCGCACACACACACACACATGGCACGCACAAACATGCACGCATGTACTATCAATCTACATCTACATCTACGTCTACGTCTACGTCTAGCTATCTCTAGCTATCTCTAGCTATCTCTAGCTATCTATCTATCTATCTAATCTCATCTAGAAAACACTATCACTACTTACTATTGTTTCTTCAAGGTTAGTCAACCAACTAGTCCCGACTAACTACTTTTCTGCGCGAATAAACCGACTATCCACGAACAGTATAGTGCCAAGTAGGGCTGATTTGTCTCTGTATTACAGAGGCAGACTAGCATGGTGACCGACGTAATCGGATTCGCTGCGCAAAATTACGACAAGACGAAGCCCCTGGCATCGCCACAAAAGTACGGCATCAAGTACGCGCCCCAGGCGGACTTTGGCGGCGCGCAGCTGACTATCGTCGCGCCGAATGGCGACGCTCTGTCTGTCACGTCCGGGCTCAACGGAATGTGAGTTTCTTTACCTTACAGCGCAAAAAGGCACCGGGAACAGAAGGGAGATGTTTGCGACTCGTTCGCAGTCCTGAGCCAAATCAGGTGAAACTTGGCGTGAACGCATGGTAATCAAAGTTATTGCTTTTGAAATTTTGGTGCATGCTTGTCTATGTGTCGCATATGTTTTAGGATTGTGTCGTAATAACTGATAGTGCTGTATATGTGTCCTGTCTTTTTGTGAATGAGTTTATTGGCTATAACGTGACGGGGTGTGGTTATTGAGAACTGTACGAACCTTCATTGATAAAGAAGGAAAAAAAGAGAAAAGACAACAACGTAGCGACAGACTAGCGCAACCTTGCTGAATCTCAACCCGTATTCCAGGGAAGCAAACTTTGCAGAGACAATGGGCTGCTGTGAACGGTGCGCTTATTGGTTATAGCGTTAGGGCATTTTTGCGGTTCGATAGTTTCGGTTGCGATAGAACCGGAGCTGTAGGACCAGAACATTAACTATATTTTTGCGCGGTCGATTGGTGCACGTGTTTCTTGTGGTTGTTTTGCACCGCATTAAGTCGCACGAACATTTTTACTGGTAAGAAAATTGCCGGTAGAAATTAATTTATACATCACTCTTACGCGATACCAGCCGCCTCCCTTTGACCAACCAGAGAGTATTGGTATGTCAGATGACGTTCCGAGAGGTGAATTGCAGGACGCGACACCATCTTGATGTGCCCGCACCGCCTAGCAGGTGTCGTGTCAGCGTTTGCGTCAGCGTCTTCTACATTGCCCCTAAATATGCTGCGTTCAATGCGTTAGGTGAAGGAAGACACCTTCAAACTTCCGTGGCCTTTCCCAGCAACAAAAAGGGAGCTACGCTAGAATAGCGCGAAATTCATAACGGAACGTGTTCGGAATGCTCATAATATTATCTAGAGTACCTAAACACGCCCTCTTACGCGTATATGCTTGGCGCTGTAGCACTAACTTTGAATCTCTAGAACAATTAGTTTAGAATTACTGCTGCAGCAGTTCAGGTGCAGGATAGGGTGTGCCAGCGCTCGCGCGCGCGCGCGCGCACACACACACACACACACACACACACACACACACACACACACACACACACACACACACACACACACACACACACACACACACACAGCGCGCGCGAAAGGGACAAGATCCAATCAAATGCTGAAGTCCGCTTCCAGAATGCTGCAGGTGTAAGCGTGGACAATTTCATTTCCTTATTAGAGTTCTACCTGAACTCAACCGCCATTTTGTTTGAAGGAAAGTTTTATGTGCAGAAGAAAGGGATATGCATCGGTTCTTCTGTAGCTCCTGTCCTTTGCGATATCTTCCTATCTGTTGTAGGAGCTGACATCAGTAATAATCTTTGTGATCCTCATGTAGCGTCCATTTACAGATATGTTGATGATTTCTTGGTCATCTTGAAGGACGTCCCTGAGCACGAATTAGTTTCTAACGTTGAGAGAACCATGACTATCTTCTCGAACCACAGTCAGGGTCTCAGGTTTATCAAGGAAGTTCCGAGCTGTGGTCAACTCCAGTTCTTGGATATCAGGCTAGTGTTTCCAAAGGAAGGCATTTGTTGGATGTACAATCCGCGTTCTTTGAAAGGCCTGCTACCGTTTGAGAGCGCCTATTCCAAGATTGTAAAGCGTGCAATTGCTACAAATTCTCTGCAAACGGCTTTAACTAAGTCTTGTATCCATTTGGTGTCAAGTAGCTTTAGCGCTCAAGTGCATCGACTACAACAGGCAGGCTTCCCGCCATGTCTGATTTCAGCTGTCTGCGAAACGATGCTCCAAAAGCTAAAGCACCCGCCTCTTATCAGGGAGCCAGTTTCACGCAGTTCTGTGGCGGTAATTCCGTACCTTCATAACGTATCGCACAACATTAAGAAAGTGGCAAGTAGGCATAACGTTCAGGTTGTTTTCTCGGCGCCTTGCAAGCTGTCTAAGCTTTGTGCGATGAACGGAGAGAAACGCCCGGTTTGTTCAATCCAGCATCAAAAGAAGTTCACTGAATGCAGGACACGTGTAGTCTACCAAATCCCTCTAAGCTGTGGTCGCAGCTATATCGGACAAACAGGTCGATGCTTCAATGAGAGTGCAATGGAACATTGTCGTAATCTGCGCAACAAGGAAGGGAGTTTCCTTGCAGAGCATTGCAGACTGCTCTAATTGCCGCCCTTAGTTTGACAAAACTAAATTTTTGAAGTTTGGAAAAGACAGGTTTGAGCGGGAAATTGTGGAAGCCTGTTTCATCAAAAATGAGGGAAACGCATGCGTCAGCAGGCCGTCCATTATGCTTAGTGACAAGGAGACGACTTTTTAGAAGGTTTCATTTAGGCCTCATGTTAAGTGATTTCATTTGGTTTTACCGTCTGTCTTCCTTTTATTTAACTAGTTTTTATTTTGTTGACGATTTTCTAGTGGCTCAAGCTTTTGTTACACTTTTTTTTGTGACGCAGACGCTGTTCTTTAGACCTTTATCGTTCATCACTTCTGTCCATTTCATTGTTTGTCACGTGGTTCTTTTTTCGCGCGGTCACATGTTTTATCAATTTTTTAGGTGAGTGACTATTAGAGATTTTAGTTTTGACGCAGACACTGTACTTAGACGCATTTTTCATGTTTTTTCCGTGTTATTCGTTGGTCATTATTCCCATAGTCGTGCGGGTTCTATCACTGACTGGGCCTTAGGCGTTTGAAGTGTGTTATGTTGTGGATTGATTGGTTGGTAGTGAAATGTAGACGGTACTTTTTATGTCTGGTTTTTTGTCTGCGTTGGCTTGGAAAAAGACTATACTAGATCAATTGCCTCCTGTGCTGATCCACGTGTGGTTCTTGTTTGCTCATACGATAATACGTACCTGATAACATTCCTGAATGGTCGATAGATTGCTGTTTTTTTACTTCTAAAGTTTTGAGCGTGACTAGGCGTGAATAACCTACATAAGGCAGGCTTGTTGCGAAAATAAACTTAGTTGTGAGTGGCTCCGGTCCTGTCGTTTGTGTCCTTCCTGAGTCCTGGTCTTCTGCGCCTTGCCTTTACTACTTCGAAGATTTAGAAAAGTCGCACAGAAACTCCCCTGGGAATTGTCTAAGTAAGCGTAATCATTGTGCCACTTGCTCATGTCCACGCAGCCCAGTATCATTATGAATGTTATGAAACTTGATTCGGCCAGCACAAACGACAGCGCTGCGGCGACAAGAACTGGTGCGGGCGGCGCCGCGAGTAGCATTGACGGAGCATTGACGTAAGTGTCCGCTCTTTACGTTTACTATGTTACTCTATGGCGCAATCATGGCGCAAGCAAAGTACTGGAGATGGCGGCGCCAGGTGCGCTGATGACGTGCCGATCGTTATAAGCCATTACCGCTATTTAACGCCTTATCCATCCGCGTTATCCATCGACCTACCGCGTCCGGTCAAGGTCGATTCAAATGGGTCGCGAAGCTTTAGGCGAGAAGCGGTCCAGAGCCATTGGTCACGGATATCATGCAGCAAGGGTATATAGTTGTGGGTGCAGTGATTGAAGCGCGACTTTGTGGAGGGATCCAACATTCAGGAACAAAAAGCGTTTTTAATAAAAAGAAACAGTTGGATTTCATTTAACAAAAATAAAATTCCTAATCAATGTTATACACGTATGGCGAGGAAAGAAAAGACAACTCTCTTTTACGTTATGATTCCGAATAAATGTCTCGTCTTTAGCGGCCGCCTATAAAAGGGAGCCGCCATTATCAAATGTAACGCAATGCAGCTATCGAAGGCGCGCACGTAAATATTTTGTCGCTATAATATTGAAGTTATGATCTTTTAATTTCGTACACCTAATTTTCTGTCGTCCTCAACTGCGCTTCTGTTGCCTTGGCACCCATTCTGTAACTCTTATCGTCCACCGGTTATCTCCTCTACGCATTATATGCCTTTCCCAGCTGCATTTTTATCTCTTGATGTCAATTACAATGTCGGCTATCCCTGTTTGTTTTCTGATTCACACCACTCTCTTCCTGGCTCCTAACTTTACGTCTAACAACGTTCTTTAAATCACTCTTTGCACGGTCCTTAATTTGTACTCGATTTTTTTCAACCTTCAGTAGAATGCAATGATTGTATTTTTCGTTTTCAAAGATAGGGGTATGCTATCATTCAGGATTTCGTAATGCCTGCGGTAAGCACTCAAACCTACTTTTATTTTTCTGTAAGTTTCGCATAATTATGATCTCGTATGGGTAACTGACCCAGATAGACATACCTCTGCACAGACTCTAGAGGCTGACTGCAGATCATAAATTATTTTTCGCTTACTCAAAATTACCTTTGTTTTCCGCATAATAATATTATCATAATCTTATAGTGCCATTGACAGATCACACATGATAATATGCTTTCATTGCTCCATGCTGGATGAATTTAATACATGCCTTTAAGTCAAATTCTGGCGATTATGAGAGCGACGGAGTCGCGAAGCGGGCTTCATCACTGTCACTGCTGGTTTCTCCGCATAAATTATAACACAGGTTCGGGAGTGGCTTCGAGTCCTCGTCCGGACTGCTGCTCAATAATTACATGGACGCATTCGCCATGCCTCGAAAGCAGTTCAACCTGGACCCATCACCGGCGAACCAGTTGGGTCCCAGCAAGAGGCCCATGACGTCCATGGTCCCCACCATCATCACCAAGTTTTCCACGCCTTCCGAGCTGGTGGGCGCCTTCGGCGGCAGCGGAGGCCTCCCGGCCATCTCTGCAGTGGCGCAGGTAAGAAGTGATATGTCGCACTAGGCTTAAAAACACTGACATCAGTCAGACGTAACGCCGCAAGCACCACAGCTTTATTGCAGCCTGCGTCCGTGTGTTCCGCTGCTCACGTGTCCTGATGACCATGGTAGTGCCGATGAAGGCACGATGAAGATGACGATGAAGTTGGCGATACATCACTTCTCCCCCTCTTACAGGTCCAAGCGTTCAGGAGGCCGTCGCTGTCGGGTCGATCTTCGTAACGGTGGCGGGCTATCCGTCTGGGCCACTTCCGGACTATGTCGCGACGTGATTGGAGTGCTATCTGCAGGGTTTACGGCTACCCTCTGTGTCGAGGAAGAGTCTGAGACAGTTCGACGTCTCACCTGGTCCAAGTGTCGCCGCTGAATTCCTTTCCCGGAATCAACAGTGACCATTCTGGACCCCAGTTGATCTCGCACTACTCCTGGTATCCACCTGCGACGACTTGTTCGGAAATCGCGCATCCAGACTGGGTCACCTGCCTGAACTGGAGACCCTCCAACTCGTGGTTGGATTTCTGGTGACCTTTCATCGGGAGCGATACAGACCAGCTTTGTTCTTATTTGGTACCCCAATAAGAGTTCCGCCGGCGACTTTCCATCCTTAACGGGCGTTCGGCGATATCGACATAAAACCCGCGCTATGCGTATTTTGAGGTCTATTCCGGGGTTCTTCTTTAGTCCTTCCTTGAGCGTACGCACAGCTCGTTCGGCTAACCCATTCGACTGTGGATGATAAGGGGCTGTTGTGAGTTGTTGCACATTGTTCCGTGCCAGAAACTCACGAAAAACTTTGCCCACAAATTGTGGTCCGTTATCAGAAACAAAGGTTTTTGGAAGGCCGAACCGTGCAAATATTGATCTTAGCGCGTTGGCCGTGGTTTGCGAAGTGGCAGTTTTCATTGGAATGGCTTCCATCCATTTCGTTTCCGAGTCGACGACGACTAAGACCATTTGTCCGTCCAACGGGCCTGCGAAATCTGCGTGCAGCCGGCTCCACCTTTCCCCGGTGGCTGGCCAGGCCAAAGGTATCTGTGATGGTGGCATCGCTGAAGCCTGCGCACATGTGGAACATGAGTTCACCAGTCGCTCTATGTCGGAATCCAGTCCCGGATACCAAAACAACGTTCTCGCTGTGGTTTTCATGGCTGTCATGCCGGGGTGTGTCTCGTGCAAAAGACGCAACACACGCCTTGCCGCCGCCAGGGGTAGAACAATGCGGTGTCCCCAGTACACCAAATTATGGCTGACTGTAAGCTCTGTTCTTCTGTTGAAGTACGGCCGGAGATGCTCATGGCCCTGCGGAAGATTTGACGGCCATCCCTGGGAAATCCATTTTTTAACCTGCAGAAGGCTGGTGTCTCGATTAGTCAGATGTTCAACCTCGCGGGCGCAAAGCGCTGTTTCCTCCAGAGAGTGGGCATACAAAACGTACTCGTCGGCAGCAGAGTCCCGCGGTTCCTCCATTACTGGCAAGGGCAACCGACTGAGGGCATCAGCATTGGAATGGTCACTGCCCTTCCGGTACTGCAATGTGTAGTTGTAGTTGCCAAGAAACAAGGCCCAACGCTGTATTCTTGCGGCCGCCATCGGTGGTATGGCTTTACCTGGATGGAATAAACCAGTAAGAGGCTTGTGGTCTGTTACTAAGACGAACTGATGTCCGTACAGGTAGTCTTTAAACCGGGCGACGCCGAATACCAGTGCCAAAGCTTCTTTTTCTAACTGCGAGTAATTGCGCTCGCTCTTGGTAAGTGTCCTGGACCGGAATCCGATGGGGTAGTCAACACCATTCACGCGGTGCGACAAAACGGCCCCAATGCCTACTGATGATGCATCGCACTCCAGCCGCAGTGGCTTATCCGGGTCGAAGTGAGCCAGAAACTTGGAAGCCACAATTGCCTGCTTAACTTGCTGAAATGCTTTCTCCTGTCCCTGGCTCCATTGCCACTTGACTCCTTTGGATAAGAGAGCATGTAGCGGAGCTAGCATGATGGCCAGATTGGGCAGGAACTTGCCATAGTAATTTATGAAACCGAGAAAAGCTTTCAGCTCACTCACCGAGGTGGGCTTTGGGGCTTCAACAACGGCTTTGATATTGTCGTCCTTCGGTCGCAGACCCATCGCGTCGATACGATGACCGAGAAATGTGACTTCGTCTTGCCGAAACTTGCACTTTCCCTTGTTCAGTCGGAGACCATACTCCCGCAGCCGCTGCAGCACGGTTTTGAGCCTAGATGAATTATGTTTTTTCTCGGCGATGATAATGTCATCCAGGTACACCTGCACTCCAGGAATATCCCCCAGCAGTCCGTCCATTCGCCTTTGGAATATGGCTGGAGCAGAACTTACGCCAAACGGTAATCTGTTAAAACAAAAGAGACCCTTCTGGGTGTTGAGGACTGTTATCTTCTTTGCTTCCTCATCCAATGGCAACTGGTTGTAGGCTTGACGCAAATCCAAGGTCGTGAATACTTCGCCACCGTTTAACCTAGCAAAAATGTCGTCCACTCGAGGCAACGGGTATTGTTCTACCACAGTGGCCGCATTCACAGTCATACGGAAGTCTCCACACAGTCGGAGGGACCCATCGCCCTTCAAAACGGGTACCACAGGGGTTGCCCATTCAGTGGTTTTTACCGGCGTCAAAACGCCTTCCGCGACCAGCTGATCCAACGATTCAGACATCTTATCTCTGAGAGCGTAGGGTACAGTACGGGCCTTAAAGAACCGTGGACACGCGTTTTCTTTCAATTGAAATGTGACCGGTGGTCCTTTGCACAGGCCGAGTCCCGGAGCAAACACGTCGGCATATTCGTCAAGTAGCTGTTGCAGACCTGTGCTGACAGCCTGTATTCCAACCGGTTGCAGATTCGCTACCACATTCGACAACATTGCCACTCCAACTTCATTAAATGCCTTGATGGCATTTAATATATACCTGCCGATGAAGGCACGATGAAGATGACGATGAAGTTGGCGATACATCAAGAAGTAGGCCTAAGTGGTGGTTTATTAAAATGAACAAAACAAACAACGGAAAAGAATTGGAAGGACATTATTGCTGACCGCATTGTAACTGTGTAGCGCGGTACGCTGACATTTAAACGAGGGCCAGCAGAAATGCAGTATGAGAAGGTAGTAAAAGAATATAGAGAGATTATAGTGGTGAGTCTAGAGGAGAGGATAAAGTAAAAGACAGCAGGGGGCGGGGAGGGGGGGGGGCTATTCTGCAAGTGTCCACTTGTGGACATGGCCATTGTCTGCTGCTGGAGTTCTGGTGGGCTGGGCTGGGGCACGCGCCAGAAGAAGACAGGAGCCCTAAGGCAATCAGTACTTCAGAACCAGACGAAATGAACAGGCCCAATAGGTGGACACTTGCAGAATAGCCCCCCAACTATCGAATGACATAATCAACGCACTGCCTGCAACCACTTTGTCTTGTTATATATACCTGCACTAAAAATATATCATAAGAAGCCAACAAACATGGACACCAAGGACAACATGGGGGAAATTACTTGTACTTAATACGTGAATTAAAGAAGCGATAAATTATTGGAAATGAAAGTGGAGAAAAAAAGAACTTGCCGCAGGTGGGGAGCGATCTCACGTCTTCGCGTTGTCCTTGGTGTCAATGTTTGTTGGCTTCATATGATATGATTAATAAAAATCGGGTCCCTCCGTTAACCCCATTTCTTCTCGTTTATTGCACTAAAAATACTGATATAGAACCATGCAGTTTCCTAGAACACTTACAAAAGGGAACTTTGGCGCTGCAATCATTCAGTTACCGCGGGAACGATGAGTGGTACACGGGCTTGTCTGCTCTTCGTGCTTGTGGATTCTGACGCTGTTGTGGCTTTGTTTCTTGCGCTTTACCTGCCTTCAATTTCTTAAATTTCGAAGCAACCTATACTTTTGTGAATGCAGAGGACTCTGCGAACAGGTGTAGTCGCAGCGGTTTAGCCTGTCGAGCTGGCCAAATCGAAACGCGCCAAACGACTCAACGCGGCGACTTCTCCGCGAGAAATTCATGAGGTCGATCGGTGCCGCTTGCCGACGCATGCGTCCGTGGCGTAATGGTTTCCATATCGCGTCTCCGAATCCGAGTGGTCCTACCACTCGGATTTAAGACTGCCAATCCTACCGTCAGGCAGTCTTAACATGCTTATCCAACTATTTTAAACGCAGTACTTTTTTGAAAACGGTGAGTTTACAAAGTCATGGAGCCGTTTGAAGCCAGAAGGACAAACCTAAGCCAAATATATCTACAAACCGTCACTTTCACGCTGGCTTAAACGCTTCGCCCGTAGACACTGCTGCTATTGAGTTCCCTCCAGTGATCATTGCATGAAACTGCACGCACATGTTATATCTTGGTGAATTGAATTGAAATACGTGGTTGAGGAACCGAAACTGTTCAGTGGGTTACGTAGCACGCCGTAGGATCGGCTCGTTGCCCACCGGCGTCTCTCTTAACGAGCACGCAAAGCACAACATACGTCTTTTTTTTTTTTTTTTTTTGCACTTTGTCCCCATCGGAAATGCAGCAGCCGCGGTTGAGAATAGAACCGGGAACCTCGTAGTCAGCAGCCACAACGCCGTAACCATTGAGCCACCGCGGCGTCTGCTGAGGTCTTGAGCCGACACTTAGGAAAACTTTCAAAGAACATCGAGTATAAATAGTTAAAAATAAAAAACTACGACCTTCTCATGGCGTGACGAGCACTGAGCAGTTTCCTGCTCCTGCACACAGTTCCTGTGTTACAGCGTCCTGCATTTTTACAATGCCTGCCCAGTGCTCCGCAAGGCAAAGGAGCCACGGTTTGGTGCTGTGGTGGCACAGGACCGTGTAACATACATTTCGTATTTGTTGTTGGTAAAGCATGGACAATTTTCGCCCGGCAATGCTGCCGCTTCTCCGCGTGACATGCGATGAAAGAAAGTTCACGCTACCATAACCATATCACATGTTCAGTAACCGGCTACTGGGAAACTGGCATCCTCGAAGTGATGCCCGTACTTGGCGTCGCTGGACATGCATTGAAAAAAACACCTAGAAATAAATCACTCTTTCAAATATGTTATTTCAGAAACTCGTCTTCTAACTCCGGGAAAGCTGCGCGTGTCAATTTTCGGGAGATCACTGTCTGACGCGCCACCACTAGGCTGCGAAACAAAGCTCTACTTCGACATTTATGGCCTGCTATATAAAGAAAGTGTTCGTGATTACAAATTCAGATGTTAAAAAAGGTAAGGAAGAAATGCTTACTGAAAATTATTATGTGAAACAACGAAAGGTGCGCGAACCGATCAGGAAACAGCGCTAAAGAACAGGACGAAGAGAGGGACACAGGCCACAGCACTGACTAACAACCAAGCTTCTTTATTCTTTCAGTCAGCATATATATACACTCTACCACTATCTCAAAGCGCAAGAACGACAGAAATTCAGCATGCGCAGGGGCAATAAATTGCAATCAATGACATAGGAAGGCTATCGCCTTCGGAAGGAGAGAAATGGAGGGGAGGCTTACACATGCTTCGCCGCTATTATGAATGTCAAAGGCTTCGGAAATATATCTCATTGATTGCACTTTATTTCCCCTGTGCATGCTGAGTTACTCTCGCCTTTATGCTTTGAGATAGCGGTAGAGTTTATATATGCTGACTGAAAGAATAAAGACGCTTGGTTGTTAGTCAGTGCTGTGGCCTTCTTGCGATTTTTGAATGCTCACTTCAAGAAAGATTATGACGGTGGTTGGTTGCATAGCACAAATCACAGATAGTAAAAAAAATTGTAGTAAAAAACGAACGAACAAACAAACAAACAAACAAACAGACAAAAACAAGCAAAAACAAACAAAAACAAACAAAAACAAACAAACAAACGAACGAACGAACGATGAACGAACGAACGAACGAACGAACGAACGAACGAACGAACGAACGAACGAACGAACGAACGAACGAACGAACGAACGAACGAACGAACGAACGAACGAACGAGCGAGCGAACGAGCGAGCGAACGAGCGAACGAGCGAGCGAGCGAGCGAGCGAGCGAGCGGAGTGACAACCAGCTCACTCCTCCCCGCCCCACCACGAGAGTGCTGCAGAAGAGCTTGCCACCCTACGAAAAAAAAAAGAAAAAGAAATACCGCCTGCCAACATCAAATCAGCAAAATCATGCTAATATTTTTAACTAATTCGATCTCCATACGTCGGAGAAGCTTGGCCACGGCCAAACCGAACGCGCTGTGTCACCGTCGGAATTGCATCTATAAGTGTTGGCTTCTGTTGTGAGATAGTGGTTTGGAAATACCTTTTGCCAGGATTGATACGTACTTTCAAGGCAAACTGCAAGCGGTGTTATTGTAGTTTGAAAAGCACTAAGAATATGCCACTTGGGTGGTAGCTTATTCGCAAATCTCTGTTGACTGCGCGAAATTATTTCCACACGGCGTTTTTTTTTAAATAGACTTCCATACTTTGAACATCATACGCATTTGAGTCTGTTCCCATCGGTTATTCTTAGAAGATGGCTATCCATCTTGCTACATCTTTTAGGCGGGCAAAATGTCCTCACTAGAACATGGAATATTCGAAGCGTGTAGTCTCAACGAAACAAGTCCTGTATTCGCGAAGTTATTTCTTACGATAGAACTGTTCCTAGCCAGTGACGGTAGCCAAACGTTAGACATATATTTAAGCGAATGCAGCGGCCAATACCGAACGTCAGTGGCCATCGATAAGCTTTGGATGAACAGCGCTAGGTCCTTTGGCTAGTATCCCAAGGCTGCGGCTTTCAGTCCTATACCCTGCACGGCGTGCACTCTGGCTATTGCCCAGTTACACTTCTCGTTTTGATCAACCGAACATTTCATCGCTTCTTCTCTTAGTAAGCGTCGTTACGGGGTACTGAGTATTTTCGCAACGTTTGTTAATTGCAGCTTATCACCTGCGTTCGCAAGTACACGCTGCCTCGCTGCGTGTGGAACGATGCGCGTGTGCAGCCCACCTTTCGTTCTACTACGCCCAACTCGGTGTTTGCGGAGCCCAAGACCGAGCACTTCGACCCGGTACGTGTACGCTGTCGCTCTGAGGGCCATGAGAAGTGTCTCAAGCACGTACTATATTCACGGGCGCGCTTTTGTATGCTTCACCGGAATACAAACGTGCCTGAGGCAGAGCATATTGTACAAATTATCTTGCGCTGAAGCACAGTGACACTTCCTAATTGATGAAAAACAGCGCGCACCGAGAACAAAATGATCTCAGAGTGCTAAGGAAACACACACGAGAAAGAAACACGAGACACGCAGGGCGCCAGTGTGTCTGTGTTTCTCTCTTGTGTGCCCTAAAGCCATTTTGTCCAAATCGCACCAACTTGTCCAGGAAGGAAGTTTTACGGAGAACACAGCGCCGCGGCGAAGTATACGAATAGCCGCAAGAGCAAATCGCTATGCATTAGGGCATCTTGTGTACTGCGGTGAGACACAATCATAGCGACAAGAGTGAACGTGGAACATAGAGTCCTTGCGTTCATTAATTAAACATCTTCAGTTACTGCCTGTTTGTTCGGGCACGATTCACCAAAGCTAGCGGGCCAGTTCAGCTCCGCATGTACGATGGATGGATGGATGGATGGATGGACGGACGGACGGACGGACGGACGGACGGATGTTGTGAGCGTCTCCTTTGGAACGGGGCGGTGGGTTGCGCCACCAAGCTCTTGCTATTATACTACCTTATGTCCTACCAAGGTTAAACAATACCTACAAACATTTTAGCGCCCCATTTCCCCTGGAGGTGTGCTTTGGAAACGCTCGGATACATACTATCCTTGTCATGCTGGTTGATGCGCCGCTGCTTGTGTAAGGTCCCTAGATATGACTCAAGGTATCGCCATTCTCCCTCTCGCACTCGCTTCCTCCAGTCATTGTACGCCTACATGGAGCGCCGCTAGCGCCCCCTCAAAACGTTTCAGACCTCTTCACGCGCGTGGAAAAAAACAAGTAGTTGTGTCACACAAAATTTATTATCAAAACTCGTTTTGAACCACTTTCTCGTGCGGTAAAGCTTGTTCGTGCATATGTCGGGGTAAATCATGCTTGGTGATAAAAACTTTGAAATCTTTTCCGGGCCATGTGACTGCACTTAACCAATCACGCACGTTCAGTGGTGGGTGAGCTCAAGTTTGAGAAAGATTGCAGCCAGATGAAAGAATGGTGCTAACTTGAAGCCTTTTACCTAGGGGCTTTGGACCCGTGCATACACCAACGCCACATCCATCAATCTAACGTTACTATGCACCCATGCCTACACGAAACGCCCTGTCGCAGGTATCCCTTCTTCACCAGTTGGGCGACAGCGTTACAGAGAAGACCATCATGTCTGCAGCCACGGGCATCATCGTCACAAAGAGCGGCTCTCTTCTGGCACCCAACGACATGAAGCATGTTGATGGCAGCCGCTCGGGAGCATGAGCAAAATAACATCGCTCCTACGACGACGGAAGAAAAAGAAGGAAAAAAAAAATGTCGTTTTCTTTCGTTTCAAAATATCTTACTTCCGAGCCATTCATTAAGACGAGGACCCTTTGTCTCAATTATTACGCACCCTTATGTGACAGAGAAGAGACGCATGTGAAGTTTTAGTTCTCTATTGAAAGCTTAGTGCCAGTTGCTGCTACCCGATGCAAGGTAAGTTCTAATTTACAGTTCGCGATGCTTCTAAATCAAAAGCTTCATCTACGACTGGATATAGTTAATATATGGCGGATTCGGCGCAGTACTCGGTACTCGCTAATCGCTGTAGTTCTGGAAATATGAAACATCGTGACCGTGACGAGTAAGCTCCTTCTCTAATTATTGAGCCAAACTCGCCGGCGGAAAAATCTGAGCGTGGTACGGTAATAATGAGTCCAATCCGACAAAGGGATACGTGGCCAAATGACAGCCTCGTCAAGAATGCTTAACCGTCTAGTTTACCCAAGAAAGCTTGGAGAATAGTTTGCTGACAATTTTCCAGAAAATGTGCAGCGCATACTGCGCACCATAATACGACTTTAGGAAGGAAGTCTAATTTCATGCGTATATTATAGCGGCTCTGCCGGGCCTGAAGGACAGAGACAGAGATTCATCCTTTAAGAGATGCATCTCTGTGCTAGAGAGTGCTAGAGTGCTAGAGATGTTTTCATGGCCATACACTATTAATGCCAATCTACTCCAGTTGGCATGGGTGAGGCATGAAATAACTGACGCATTTATATTACACATGCACAAAACATAGATCAGCAAAGAACACAAGGAAACGCTGTAAAAATTCACTAGAGAGTCTGGTTCAGGCCAGGGTATACCCGATGAAGATTGTGGCCGCTCTTGTAGCGCGTGATGCTCTAGGAGCAGTTAAAAGCTACCGACTGTCACAGTAGATTTATTAATTAGTCGTCATTTCTTTTTTACAGAACTGAAGCATCAAGCTTACATTACCGCAAATCAACAATACAAACAGAAACGCGCAATCGCAATAGGAAGCGAATAAAGTTGATGTATTGTACACAGCTTTCTTTTAAGTGGGACTTAAGTAAGACACGCGTAAGGATGGTAGGAATCCCATGTAAGCCGGGAACAATTATATCGCATGTGTCCGCCTCAGATACTGCAGTAACTTTTTTTCTCTCTTTGGGTAATTTGTGGCTCAAAATCAAAATTGTGCTTCCTACAGTCGCCTTACTGCGTTTATTGCAACACATTTCGTTCAAATCCCTCGAACAGTTGTCTAAGCATTCCTGCGTTTCTCGGGACCACCCGATTTGGTCCCGAGGTACAATCGCCTCATTAGCTCAATTTATGTTTTGAATTGTAGCTTAGCTATGATTATTTTTAAGTTATCCCTTGGAAGTCTTGCACCTGCTTCCTCACCAGTACGTCGAAAGGGTCAGATCCACTTTACCACACTCTGCCGTTGCTTTTACCCTAGTCTATTTCTTAATTCATTTTATTAATTCTCTTATTTTTCATGGCAGGCTGACTTCTGCATTACACATTTTTTTTTATTTAAGAAAGGCTTTCTTTAGCAGATTGCTTTGTTTTTTCCCGTAATGCCACCCGATTCTCGACCTATCCGTCAGGGTTCGTGCCTCTTTCGAAGATGGCGCGCACGGGCACATGATCACCTCTTACTTCTATACCCCCGATTTCCCTTTCCCGCGCAGGGTAGCCAACTATAAGCTCTTCGAGTTAGAAACACTGCTTGCTTTCGCTCTTTCTTCAATGTGCTCTGTGCGTATAAAGCGCCTGAAGAGACCTACAACATATAATGTGAGACTATACTGCCGCCACATGTCGTGAAGCGAGTCTTTGAAGGACTAACTGCACTTGTAGCGGGACTCGAGCTTGAAACTGCGCCATGTTCTCGGTCCGTGGCAAAGCACCACCTTCGCGTTGCGTGGCCATGAAAGTTCTGCTGATGTTCTTGTGCGTCTGTCTGTGTGTGTGTGCGCGCGCGTGGGTTTCTAAACTTTTCCATGTTTGCTATAGCCCTAAGAAAGTACTAAACTCCATTCGAATGTTGTTCGGTCCCCCGCAGTGGGTATGAACCATCAGCAGAGGGGAAAACAGACAATCATTCTTTTCAGTGGCTAAGGACGTTAAGAAACTGAATAAAAGCCTACAAACATACACCTGTACACTAGAAGAGTGGCGTAATACGTGAATCAGAGAGCTGGGCTGGTTGGCGTTGTTGCTTTTGCTGCGATTTGATTCCCATCAGTCTTAACGCAAACGATCCTTTTGTGCTGGAAACTGTGTCGCTTAATACAGTTCATCTGTTCAACTCGAACGAGTGCTCATTTCTCACATTTCCTCTGAAGGTACCGTCAATAATTGAGCTAGTCTGCTCTGTATCATTAAATGTACAACAGCGCGGTAACACACACACGCGCACACACACATACACGCACACACGCGCACGCGCACACACGCGCACGCGCACACACACACACCGGCTGCACAGTATTTCACAAATATATACTGTTAAGTATTTTCGTCCGATATATGTAAGCTCTCTTCCGTGGCGTCCGCACATTATATCATCATTATGACAATCATCATCATCATCAGCCTTTTTTCTGTCCACTGCTGGAAAAAGGCCTGTCCCAGCGATCTCCACGTACCCCTGTCTTGCGCTAACTGATTTCAACTTGTGCCTGCAATTTTTCTAATTTCATCATCTCACCCATTCTGTAAAACTAAAGTCCATACCACAGAGAAAGAGATTCAACAAGAGCGGACACTCCTATAGAGCTCAGCGGCCGAATAGACTGTAGCGCACCAAGCGGATGGTATTAACACCATCCGGTTTCGGTTATGGGCGCGCGCGTTTTGAACGCCAGCTGGCACACGCCATGCTGGCTCCGCTGAACGGCGCGGCATTTTTTTTTTTTTCGCTCCTACTGCTCAATTACGAGCGGCCTTGGCACAGAATCATTTTATTATTTAGTAAAAATGATTGCGCACGGTATTTACAAGCCTCCACCGAATATGTGCCACGTACAATTTCATAAAGTAAACGCAAGACATCATCTGAAATGATGAAATCTTTATTTTGTTCTATATAAATGCTCGTTCCGGGATTTTTGTGCATTCATCCTAAGTTGTGGCACCAGGTAAGCAGCAGTCTTTGCCGTACGAAGCTCCACCAGATGCCATCAGCTGAGAAAAAGGAAGCTACAAGCATGTATTATTTTTGTATATTGCCCTAAAAGCAATATTGCGTATAGAGGCGAAACGTGCGTAAGTCGTGAATGGGCGGCATTGCAAATAAATTCACTTTTTCATTCATTTCGTAGCAAATAGACTCCTCCCAAACAATGCCATAAAATAGGAAGAAAAGATCCCATTTTCAAGCATCCCTTCCTTCCGGGGCATTATTTCCTGCACTTTTAGAGCACATATACAAGTGTGACTGCGCGTTTCCAGAACAATTTGGCCTCGGTCGACGCGATGGTACGCCAAATACACAGGGGTGGCCGCGACACTGGTTCTCAGCCAGACGATGTTACACACTCGCAGAATGCCTTCTAGTCACACTCAAGACAAATACTCGGGTGCAAAGCCTGTTTTCAGTCGCTCAGAAGACAGATAGTCATGTTCTTGGTTTTTGAGCTCCTCGACGTTATCTTTTACGCGTATTCCCGGCGCAAGCAACACACTCGCGTGTGTTCACTCTTGGCAATCGCTCGTCGCGTTTTCGACAAGCGTGAGTACCGAAATAAGGTACACATGTTGTTGCAGGGCCATAAAAAGCGCCACAAACTTGTCCCACTAAAATTCAGTACACGGCTATCTAACTGTCACCACGGCCGGCTTGCTTTTCGCTAACTGCTTCACAACCCCAGGTGCGGCGAGCATACCTCAAAAGTATGCCAACAGGTTACGAAATTAAATTCAATAATTTTTGGGGTCAGCACACGCGAAACTGCGGCACACAGCCGAGCTGCTTTTCGCTAACTGCTGCACAACGCCAGGCGCGGCGCGCGTATGTACCTGAGAAGAAACCCGCAAAAGTAGCGAAATGCAGTAATGTTGGGTGCCAGGGAAAGCGTCACGAACTTGCCCCAGTAAGAGTCAGTACACGCGAAACCGTCACCACGGTCGAGCTGCATTTCGCTAACTGCGTCACATAGCCGGGCGCGGCAAGCGTGCCCAAAAACTACCGAAGTAAGTTACGATAATGTTGGGGCTCACAGAAAGCGTCGCAAACATTTCCCAGTACGCGTCATTAACTCAATTTAACTGCGCCAAAAAGGCCGAGCTGTTTTTCGCTAACTGCGTCACTTGTCTCGGATTTGTGCCGGAAAGCCTATAGATTAGTTTGAAATGCGTCGCAGACTGTCGAACAGAATTTCTCACCTTGCCGTAGTCCAACGGCGCAGTGGCGCCGTGACGAAATGCAGAAGGCAGAAATGCAGACGAAAACGCCCGGGAATCCAACAAACGGGCTACGTTTGATCGGGCTTCACATGCTTCACGAACTTCAGATGCGCAGCCGGCCTCGCTCGCTTCGGTGGCATGCCCGGCGCATGACGCATCACATGGCGCGTCTGGCGCGCCGCTAGCTTGCTGCTAGGCAACGCAAGTAAAATAGGTCGCGAAGTATAAGTTCATTTATACGCAAAGCTATTTTTAGTTTTAGCGGGAAAGAATAAAAAATAAATAAAACGTTGTCTGTAAGTTAATTTCACTTTCTTTTTTTCCGATGCTCGCATCAACTAACGGATGGGATTAACACTAGGCGTGACGGGTTTCCTGTCGCCAGTTTTCGCCGAGCGTCCCCTCTTGTTGAATTTCCTTCTCTACACCCAGACTAGCATCCAGCGTCGGAAATCGCTTCCGAAAAAAGGATTTCGAACCACGCATACCAAACCACGCAGGTCCTCCACGTGGCGCAATGAAATTACTGAACTAATGAAATCTTTCAAGGTAAAATAGGTAGAAAAATCGTAAAGCACGACCTACGCACAACCTATACAGACTTGATAACGTCGGATTGTAATTTGAATATACGGGAAAGCATAATTCTGCTACGCGGAAACTCAAACACAAACCCCTTTTAACGCGACAGCGTCTTCCAGCTGCCGTTTGAGGTCTGTCTTTGTAGGAGCGGAGCGGCCCCCTCGGTTCCTTGCACACTATCAAAAAAAGAACCCCAAAACTCACCTTCGTGCATAGCGTTCGCCGCCAGCGCTTCCCGGTGAACATTACAGTTACCTAAGTTGCAGATGCCGGGAAGCGTGAGAAGTAGTCAGGCATCTTTGAATGCTATTGCGTTCCACTTTTAAAGGCGAAGCTTAAGCGTCATCTAATTATTTTTCTAGTAGTACAAGACACGTGTCTCGCTGAATGTTAAGTGAGACTTCGCAGACTGACTTTATGAAACTAAAAACAACTGTTGTCGTAGCGACTGACGCCTCGTAAAAGGAAGAATAGTTTAGTATAGGTGCAGTGAGCTCTATTTTCGATTGCTCATTTTCCCTTCGTCTTCCAGGCTTTGTACCCGTCTTTCGTTCAGAATGTTTTCCAGGCAAATCTGGCCCTTCGTAATTTAAACCCATCAATAGAATGCGTAGTGGAAGTAACTCATTCTGTGTCCCTGTGCGCTTTGCTCACGGCATCTAGTGACCCGCGGGTATTGAGTGTTTACATTATTAGTACCCCATCGCTTAAGTGATATTCGATTGGTTCGGGTGGTGGTGGCGGTGGTGAATTGTAGCAACAGGCGGGTTTAGCCTGGCGATCAAGGCCGGCAATTGCTCCGCCCGAGCGTCTCTTACAATACCGCTGAAGGGTTTAACCATATGTCCATCAAACCACTCTCTCTTAACAATTCGAAAAGGAGACGTGAAGTTTCTTTGCGGGCTATAACTAATCCTTCGGGGAATATAAGGTGGTGCAGGCACGCATGCGGAAGGTCTTTTTTTTGCAGATTCTTCAGGAGAGCGTCCCTTTCATCTTGGAATTTCTGGCAGGACCACAAAAAGTGCTCAATGTATCCTGTCTCGTTGCATGCCGTACAGTTCGGAGAAATTATTCGCCCTACCTGGACATACAAGCCTATTTATAACTCACGACGGCAGATACTTTGGGGAAGGGCTGCGGCCATTCAAGCTCTCCCTTCATCAGTTTTAACTATGCTGCAAGATTTTGGAAGCAAATTAAGTGGCAAAATTGCTCTGTGCCGTCTAGAACGAATGTTTGTTTTGTAACCACGTAATCAGCCCCTGGAAATGTAATCTATGCCAAACATGAAGGCGAAGTAGCCATCAGTAGGTTACGTAGTCTGATATCACCTGAAATATTTATTTAGAAAGGACTGACAGTTTCACGAATTTGTATTTCTTTCATGAAGAAAATGGCACCATACAATTTTTTGAAAGATTTCTTGTCGACGATTTGTATATTACCCTAAAGGATCGGACAATCGAATTTGAAGGACCTAGTTTTTCACGGCGCGACGCAAAGCTCACCCCCGGTCGTGTTTACACTTGCAGCGGTTAGATCCAACCTATAAGCAGCCTCTAAATAAGAAAGGGTCCCTCCTCGAGCAACGCTGAGGTGAGAGCGATGCCTATATAGCCCGCCTCACAAATTGTGAAAGCCGCCCATCGCTCTGCATGTTCTGCCAGGGCCGTTGCCGAGGATCTCAAAAGATTTTCCTGGGGCGATGGACCCCTGGCAGCCTAGCCCCGGGCGCCAACATTAATAACCATTGGACAAATAAAGTTTGTTCCTATCCTATTCTGCTGTCACAGGATTGAGTACAACTATGGTTAAACCCATCTACATTTGGGCCTTTTCAACCACGCTTGAAAATTAAAAAGCTCGTACAATAAGGTTGCGTTGTTGTGCAGACCTTTCTTATACCAGTGTCGCGTTTTCCCGCAAGTAAACATCTGCGTCATGGCCGACTGGTCCCCGTCGGCTTTATTCAGTCGATAGACAAGCCATGCCAAGTAATCGAAAACAAAGGTGAAGGCCGCGCCACTTTTCTACTCATTACAAACGAAGGCCTATCTGCACTTAGTTAGCTAGAAAAAAACCTATAACAGAAAAACATGTACTGCATTTCAATACGAATAGAAAGACCACGAACCGCGCACGCTAGCAGAAAGTCACACAACGAACCTCTTATGCACCTTTATGTTCTTTGCCACGTGGGGTGTCAAGGGTAATTTTTTCGCGACTTTTAGTGAAGAGCTAAAAAATATAGATGTACATTCGCTAAAAAAATGCGCGGCTCATTTTAGCCAATACGATGGGCAATCTTTCCATATCGCTTCATGTTCTGAGCGGTTGTCTGTCCTTTTAAGCAGGCGAGCACTATAAACACTGATCTTCCTTTTTTGGATTAGAGTTACCTGTTCCAACGTAACTACCCTCGTTGTTTGTTTATACCTCTTGAGTTCCTCGACCGTCGGGCATAGCGACAGGAAAGTTTGTGCTGCTATCCAGGTTGTCTTTGTAAGGTCAACGTCATTTCAACCCGAACTACGGCATGGAAATGTCATTGCCACGCGTTGCTGCATTTCAATGGAGAAGAAGTGCAAGAACGCTCGCGTGCTTGCAGATTTAAGGGCACGGTAAGGTATTCCAGGTGGCCCAACTTAATACGGATCCCCCATTGCGGTGTGCCTCATAATCATATCCTGGGCTTGGCTCGTAAAACGGGAAAAGTAAACTCTAAATTTAGATTTCTCCTTTCTTATCCCCGCGGGAAGGCGGGTATTATTTTGTTTCATTTTTATTCTTCGCAATTCATTTATTTTCTCCGTTTTCATAAAATACTTTTCTCCGATTGATATTTATTGGTTCTAGCCGAGCTATAGTAAAATTTTGTCTTCTGATTTCTTACATTACTTGCGAAGGTTGTGGGATCGTTCCACACCTGCGGCAAGTTGTTCCTTCATCCCCTTTCAATTCCATTGATTTATAATTTCTTTATTTCAATTAGAAGTACCAGTAATTTTTCCTTTGTTGTCCTTGGTGTATTTGTTTGTTGGCTTCTTATGATATGACTAATAAAGATCGGGCCCCTCGGTTAGCCCCCTTTCTTCTTGTTCATTTCTTGCATAAGTTATTTCATGTTGCGCTACATGGTTCTAAGTCATTTTCCCAGGGGGTATTTGGCATTAAATCCAAATGTCATTATGATATTCCATTCTTGTGGCACATACACAATAAGCAGGATGGGCCAGGAATCGGGCGACACAGGGTCGCGCACCACCGTCATCATCCGCATCACCATCATCATCACCACCACCACCAGAACCGTCATCAGGGTCGTCCTCATCGTCATCACCATCATCAAATGCAGTGCAGCTTATCTACATCTAGCGAGCGGCCAAAGGCTCAAGAAGATGGGCGACCAAGACTGCGTCGAATGTGGACGAGCAGCCTTTGAGGCAGCTATAGATGCAATGAGGTACGTGATGCCGCCATCGTGACGTTTAAAGAGTGTTGGCTTAATTAAGCGTTTTGGCTATGCCTAATGCAGTGGTACGCATCATGGAATAACTTGGCCCGTACGGCACGCCAAAACGAAACGTGAACCAGTGATAATACAAGAATATTTGCTTTAAGAGCTCCCACGCGCGGGAACGGAGAAATGGTTTTGCTTGGCCTACGCTGCAGTGACTTCGCTTAGGTGTGTCAACTTAAACAAAATGTTGGAACGTGCTGGCTCCTGCGAGGTTTCTCGTCCGTGTTATATAGCGGTGTTGCATGGTCACTTTCGATCGCGATCAAGCCGGACCCGGATCGAAATCCTCGAACGCCATTGGCTTTCACTCGCAGCTTGCGCAACGTAGCCACTCGTGACCGGTAAATTCAATGCCGATCGCGCTCGCCCGCGATCAAAGGCACGGTGGGTGACACCAGGAATAACTATTTTTTTTTTTTGCGGTGATAGCTGGGTTGGAAAATTTAGGATAAGGAATAATGTATTGTGCTATTGTTAACCCCGTTCGCAGAATACGATAAGCGTTTCCTAAAGTACCCTACAATTTGATTTAAAGTAGGGAATGTGGATTAATTAATTTGATCGGAATTTCTTTCATCACGGAGGCCTAAAATTAAAATAACTCGAACAGTCATTGGGCAACTAATCGCGATCTTTAGCTGACTAGCCTACAACCGCACTAGTGAAGAGACTGATTCTACGGCAAAACTTGAAGCACGTCAGCCGAGGTGTTTTGAATCAGTTCCAGACATGGAAAATGCTGACGCTGCTATTTTCGGCAACATATAAATTATGGCGAATTTCACCCAGAACACTAGGGTGGAACTGCCGAAGTACGCAACTGTCGTTGCGATGCATTCGAATGCACGCTCCGACTGGAACGCCCAAGAGCGGCAACTTCAGAGCGCCGCGTGAGCGCCAGTTGTATGCGGCTCCAAAGATGGCTGACTGAGCAACGAACGCGGAGCCCACGGACACGTAAGAAGAGGCCCTGCAGGTGCTTGAAACGAACTTCGGGACGGCAGCCAAGGAAGTGTTATGACATCACAGATCTACCAAGATGGGAAGCCGCTGCGGGTTCAGAACAACAACCAGCGCAACGATAATGGACCAGTTGCTCCGCGGGGCGTCGCATCGCCGCACGTCGGCTCAAGATTGCCTGAACTGTAACCTA
Source organism: Dermacentor andersoni (assembly GCF_023375885.2). NCBI lineage: Eukaryota > Metazoa > Arthropoda > Arachnida > Ixodida > Ixodidae > Dermacentor > Dermacentor andersoni. The sequence goes on from NC_092816.1 coordinate 37,078,734, forward strand.
CACTGACGTTGCGTCGGGCCGTAAACGTAGCGAACAAGGAGGAGAGAACGGACCACGACATGAGACGGAAATTATGAACACGCAGGTGAACGAAATCGACCAACGCCGTGGGCCAGGAGGCCAAGGTGGCGGTCGACGTCGCGTGCAACTTGACCGACTGCAACCGGTGGGAAGACGAGATGGCGCGCGCTTTCCATCGCCATCAGCTTCCTGTTGCCGGTGCGGGTGCATACAAAACCTTGCCGATTCCCTGTTGTGTCCGGTCCGAGAGATAGAGAGATAAACTTTATTTTAACGACTCATCGGTAGTGCTCGCGTCCCCAGCGAGTGATTCGAGGAAAGAATAGCTGCGGCGGCAGAAAGCGAGGAAGCTTGGGAGCTGTGTGCCGTTCGGCTGACGCTTCAGATGAAGTAAGGGAAGTCCAGAAAGCCGGCGTACAAGATACGGCGATGATTCTCCGTGTCACGAAGTGCCACAGTCGTCCATTTATGACACAGCTTCGTCTGCAAGCCACCAACGGCAACAGGACCTTACTTGTGGACGCACAAGGGCAGCAGTGTCTCGAGCGAACCTTCAGATCTTTACAAATAACTTCAATGGCGTCTGACTTCTACAAACACGCCTCGACCTGCAGAGCTACTTGAGACAGAGCCGCCCCAGCCGGGGATACGTTACAGGGTATGTTCGCTTCGTGGCTACGACCGTACGATTCACATTTTTCGTTACGTAAAAGGAGCCGTCCCAAGAGCCGCTCTTGGGACTTGGCGCCATCCAGCGATTGCGGGTGCATGTATGCCGCGGCACTTTTTCGTGTGCCAACGCCCCGGAGAGTGTCGTGAGTGTACGGTGAGAATGCTGAGCGTGGACAATACAAGAGACAAGCGCTAGTCTTCGTCGCCTGTCTCGTCCACATTTAATCTTCGAGCTATACCGTCACGATAATGAATCAACAACTTTCTATGCCAGCACCCACTTAGAGTACCGTGAGGGATCCGACACCGGTGAGAGTGGATCACCTGGCGTCTGCGAACATGTATTTACTGTGGCCGGCGGTGTCTGAGCATACGCGACAAGGTGCTCCCCTTGGTTTCGCACGCGTTGTTGCCTGCGGCCCCACGAGATTTCCGATCACGTACCTTATATCGGCGGTTTCGGTTTTTATGCAGTACTCTTGCTCACACTTGCCCGAAAATGTACGGACGCTACGTCGATGGAAAAAAAAACTGAAAGCCATGCTGGACATCTGTTTGTGAAAGCGAAATCGCCTTACAGCCCCCATCGAGTCCCACTTAAGCGACATCTTCTTTTCTCGAGGTGGGAGAAGAACAGTCACAGTATGTCCACTTGCCAAACTTACCTGGCGAGCGATTATCCGACGAGGGTGGCGATATGGGCTTGTTGGTCGGTAGTTGGCGCTTGTCTTCGTTTCTTCTTGTGTCCTTGTTTTGTTGCGCTATACAGATACCTTGCAGCGATTATCCGAGCCAGTTGCGGTTACTAGAGTTGAACTTCGACTGGGCACGCCGTGCGGTCCCGTCCGGCCGCGTTCGGTGCTCCCGTCTGCGGCGATTGGCTGACCTCCTCAGCCCGGAAGCTGCTCCCAAGACATATCGGCTGACACTTGCAGACTCTACCACCTGTTCCCTACTCTCAGCGTTGACTGGGGAGCGTTCCAGCGGCCATCAGTCAGAGCCGCCTATGGGTCCGCCGGTGCGCGTTAGTTAGCGAAATGGAAAAACACTCGTGTACAGTGCAGTATATGTGCATGTTAGAGAACACCGGGTGGTGAAAATTATTTCGGAATTCCCCCCACCACGCCCCCCTCCCCTACGGCGTATCTGATAGTCAGAGCATGGTTTTGGCACGTGAAACCCCATAATTTATTTTTTACACCACCTGTGTGTGTGTCTTCAACGATTATTAAGTAGCACGGCACGTAAGACACTTCGTCAGTTTACTCGGACTTCTGCCATGTCTTTGACCAGGCCTCCACCGCGCTCCATCCTGTTCTACGGTGAAGCGTCTAGCGTTTGGGCAGACCGTGGACGACGATATGAGTCACTTCTTGCGCAGCGCCCAAAGCGCACATGACTGTTTCTGCCTCACCTTCGGGCGAGGACGAAGCGAGCGATATCACGACTCGATGAAGACGATGGTGAGTTTAACCGGTTATGAACACGTCGGATGACTCTAATTTTATACGTTAGGACCAATTGTGTTTTAACGCGAAGCTTCGCGAACATCGCCGGGTGTTACGGCCGTGCACGCTGTGGCGTGGCTCTTCTCCTGCCTAATAAGCCAACCAATCACAGCGGAGTACGCGCGCCCCGCACGCCGCTGGGATCCTTCCACCACTACCAGATGGCGCTCGCCTCAGCGCATCCGCGGCAGCGGCGGCGCCGGCCGTGCGGGGTACACAAAAGAAGTATCACAGTTTCACCATAAGGGCGAAGCAATGAATGCGATTGCATGTTCGAATATTACTCGAAGTATAAGGGCCGTAGCTGTAGTGGCAGAATGAATCGAAATAAACGTAAGCTACGGAACAACGATCTCTTGTCCTAGGGGTCCTCTGTTTGAATCCTGACATCTGACAATTTTATTTGGGCTTTTTAATTAAAGCCAGCGTATTAAATCCAGGCTAAACGTAGCACATGGTCTCAATGGTTAAATCTAAAAAAAAGAACCAGAAAGGTCGTGGTCACGGACTCCCAGGAGACATGTCGCATGTTTCTCAAGGGGCACGTGACTGCGGCTAGCCTCGCGATAATCCCCAAATCCTTCAACCACCATCATCGCCTACTCTGGTGCCCGGGCCACGCGGGGGTACAGGGGAACGGAAAGGCTAACGCGTTAGCTCGAGGGTTCACTAACCGAGCGACGGCGTCCTCTTCTAACCCCAACCACCCGCTCTATCCCTCACAAAATTCCACCAATTCAAATGCCAAAGACATCCTTGGTCATCAGCGTGGAGTCCGCAGAAAATACCCGCCGCCTCACCCACAACTTAGCGGGGAAGAGGCCGCCGATTGGCGTAAAATACAGACCGGGGTGTTCCCCCATTTAAAATTACTAAACGCCATGTATCCCACTCGTTATAGGGCCAACTGTCCTTGGTGCGGTGGCATACCTACCCTAATACACATAACCTGGGAGTGCACTAAGCACCCTCATAGGCCAAATACCAGCAACACAATGGAGCAGTGGGAGGCACAGCTCGCCTGCTCCGACCTGGCAGGACAAAAGTCCTTAATTAGCCAGGTCAGGCAGGCGGCAGAGGCCAGTGGGGCCCTGGACTGAGAGGCTCCGACGACCCCTCCTTCATTTTTTACAATTGCAATAAAGTTTCTCTCTCGCCTTTCCGCATCCGCGGTAGATGTGGCGGCATTGCATTAGCCTCTCTACAATGCCCGAATAAGGCCTTCCGTGTTACTTTTTGCGGACGTTCAATAAACAAAAAAATCGTGTTTCGACTCTTTATGCATTCACACAAAGCTTCGCTGTGTATAAATTCCAACTGGTTGGATCTACTGATTTTTGTTTCAAAACGTTACTAGCATAGATTTTCGTAATTGCTTGTCTAATTTGCTGTATTCGGTCATGTTAAATTGTATGCTCATGTGACTATAGCAGTGCTGAGGAAATCGCAGATTTATCGCAGCTTCGCCATATTTAAAGATTTTTTATCGCATTATCTGAAACACCTTTTATAGTCAACGTGATTGGACGAATTAGGACTTCATAATCGCAGCAATCTTATACTGCACACAGTGCTTAATTGCACCACTTACACCTTGGGTATGTTCAAAGGGCCGCCACAGCAGTTACTTGAAGATAGAAATTTGCGATATATTTGTAAGCATAGTAACCATGTCAATCATTCCCCGCACTTGCATATCAAACTTGTCTAGCACAGTCACTATCACAGATAACAATTACTGCAAATCGATAGTACGATTTTCGTGTTGAGCTCCGACAGAGCAAACGTAGAACTTCAAACTACCATGTTTTTTTAGCCAGTCTCAGTTAATGCGGCCGGGTGCTCAGCTGATCTCAGAACTCGGTGGAAGTCAACTTGATCAAATTAAACGCAGTGAATTTTACTGAGATCACTTCGCAAGGTAGTCTGGAAAGGCTAGATGGTGTTCATAGTCAGGCTGCTTGATCCATTTCTCCACCTTCACACTGACGAAGGCTTCGTCAGCGTAATAAAAATAAATCACGTAGGCCATACTCTCGGCGTACTGCGGGCGCTGAAAGCGACCGCTGAAGCCATGACCGCCATTCTTGTGAACACGTTTTTTCATAGCGAAGTTGACTCCCGAGGTAAAGCTTGTAACTGTTAGCTTTCGTCATTGTGATTTATTTTTCTATTCTCTATGCGCAGGCGGAGGGGATGCCCGTGGCCTGCCGCCTGTTCATGCTGTATATGTGTCGTTGTCTTCGGCTTGGCCATTATCGTCCTCATTTTGGAAAAACTCCGGTGGACCCCTGTGGATCCTACACCATCCGAGGTTGTGTTCGAGAAGTGGGCCGCCGTGTGCGACGCGCCGCATTGCGCTGAAGCCGCCAGGTGAGACGCCGAAACGTCTACCGAAATTTGTCTAGACCTAGCACATGGTCTGAATGGCTAAATCTAAGCACATGGGTGGAATGTCGCAGTGGATAAATTTTAAGTACACTTAAAGGTGGATGAGTTGCCCTCTCCGGCGAGAATAACGCTGAACTAGAGCCTGATCTCGAAAATTAGATAATATGATGTGTACTAGTTTAATATGAACATAGGGCCGCAATAGTTCTTTTTTTTTTTTTGAGATGGTGCAGTAACAGCAAAGTTACAGGAGCTTGATGAACGACTACCTGGCCGGCGTTGTTTCTCACTCTCCTTCACTATTCACTCCCGCTTAATTTTACGCAAGGCAGCGATAGCCGCGGGTCACTTCAGCAAGCCGGAAGAAAGGCTCCTACATTGTGCGTCCCTAATTGCCCTCCGCTAGAAGCTCACTGAATGCAAGCTTCATGAAAGGCTCCATGTTGCACAATGGGCGAGCCATATTGTTTCGTGCAGTTACTATTAGAGGGAACTCTGGTGCAAGTGCCTATGGGAGCTGCAAGCGGGGTGGTTCAGCCAGCATACGAGTGATGGCTAGTGCATCTATTTGCCTAACCTTTGTCCTTGTGGCTTCAAATGGCTTCGCGACTTTGCAAACTCCTCCATTTAAACAATGTACTGTATTACAAATAATGAATTAAGGCCATTGGAATGGTCCGACGGCAGGATTCAAACACAGGACGTCTAGCACAGAAGCCCAATAAGGAAATCATTACGCCACGGGCCAATGCATCGACGAGCGGCGTAGAACATCCTTATGAATTTATCACGGGCAGTCGGGAGCGTTGAGACGCCCGGCGCTTTGATTTGGCCATCTGGACAGGCGGAACCGCTGGAATTAGTAGCTGTTGTGTGGGTTCCTAGAGTCATCTGCATCTATACAAATATAAGTTGATATAAAATTCAAGAGAGCAGATAAAGCGTAATAAACAAAGCCATAAGAATGTCTCACGCCACGAGCCCGAAGATTAGACAAAACCATGCTTTATCCATCGTTCTTATGGTGCCTGAACGATCGCAGCGCCAGCGTTCCCTCCAGAAATTACTGTAGGAAACTCTGTGGTGCGAACCTCCCGTCATTCTGGGAACGCATTGTCAGCTCCTGTCTTGTTTGCGCTGTCGCTCCTCGATTACCAACCAATCGACAGCTCTTACCCCTGGTGACGTCATCTGCAGTACCCTGTTAACGTTACGATGCGCAAAGATGGCACCGGAATGGCAAGGAGTACAACACGGGATTGTTTTTTGAACCTGTAGCATTGCCATGGCGCTTAGCACTGCCGCATTCGCCAGAGATGATGGTCCCGGCATGCTCCACGTGATGCGAGTTCGTTTGAAACGTTTGTTTGTCTGGTCATAAAGAAAAAAATGACATGTTGCCTTTAGCTAGGCTGTTCGTGACCAAAACTTGGCGGCTACAGTGTAGCCTCGTTGCGTCCGCCTTCTGCGTTGCGGGAAAGTGAAAGTGAGATTGATTTCCTCTACTCGCTTGTGTGTGCGATGCGAACATCACGAGGGGTGGACACGTATGCTATGTTTGACTACTTGTTGCTAGTCTAGCTTGTTGACAGTTATTGCGGTAGCAAAACTGTGAAAACATGCAAAGAAACAGCCGGACAGGAAAGACGCTCTGTTTTGTCGGGTTGTTTCTTGGATTGTTTTCGCGTCTTTTCGACCTCAAAGAGACGGAGGCAAATTAACACTTTTCGGAAAAGAAGCAGGCAACCAATACAGCCAAATGTTATATTGAATGATCCGCAGGGTCTGTGCACAACTCTTTCGGATAAACATCTGGCTTGTTGGCACTCGAATGTCACTCAAATGCAGCACTTCGCTGTGGATGCGTTTGATGCATTTTAACAACCCGTTAAGGGTGCATTACAGAACGGAGACACAACCATGGCGTCTTCGGTCCATATAAAGAAAAACTCATGAGCCATTCCGTTCTGTGAAGGGGAATGACCAGCGAAGCTGATCCGATTGGCGTTGAGCTCCGGAAGATGCGCCGGCACATGCGGGTGCACGTCACCGTTCGTCGTCGAGAAACGTGGAAGGGCACCCTTTAGCAGAGCCCCTCTACTACGTACCACACACACGAAAGCCCGATGCACACTCGCATAGGAAGTACCGAGCTAACCTCTCCAGCGCACCTTGCCGCTTCTCGTCGTCCCTCATGGCGGCGAGCATAATGAGGTCGTTATCGAACCATAGTCTCTCACAGATGTAGCAGGTATAGCCGAATTGACGATTAAGGAAGTCTCTTTGGAACCTCGCGTTCGCACCTTTGAACTCATCCACGTTGACCCCTTGACGCTGAAGGCGCTTGGCGCCTTTCTCTGACTCATGGTATGCTTCGTCGGTTATCGCTAGTCGCTTACGTGCCGTCTCGCGCGAACGCTCGTCGGCCGTCGCATTAGCGTCCGCACGCCGTCGACGATCGCACTCACGTGGCCGCTCCCTCCGTCACTCTTCATACGTGCGCTATTCTTCTGCAGTCCTGACGATGGCCATTGCACCGGCGGAACGAAACTGAGATCAATTACGTCGTTCACCTATAGAGCCGTGACGTCAGAAGCACTAGAATCAGCCATGGTGGTGATAGTTTTTTGCACAACGGAGCCAGCTGCGGGTGAAGACGACGATAACGAACGCACGAGCAGTGGCACGAGCGCGCTCACGCGGCAACGGCGAGGGGCGCCAACAAAGAAGACGACGACGCTCAAGCGATTGCTGATGATAATTTCTGCTGGCAGACGCCACGAAACCCCGGATCTGAGCCATATACAGCTTCGCTGTAAAAGCAATGCTCTCTGTACTATTTCGGGCAATCCGCAGGCAGACTTGATAGAGGCATCAGGCGTATCCCACTGCATAAGTGGACACGAGCTGGTTTCTCGCGTTTGTTCGACCCAAAAGTTCCAAGAGCGAAATCTGGAGAGTTCTTGCTGGGAAATCTTGCTTCTAGATGTGCCTTTGCCTAGGTACTACAGAGGGCGATGCGGCCCCCATCAACCTCCGGCCGCTTCTACATATCGAGAAATGAAGTCATAGCGGCCTATACAGAGTCGTCATTGGGGAAATGACGACTGGATACTCTTCTTCAATGACCGAAACTCTGAGAGCACTTCCTTTCTAAAGGTATCGATTTCGTGTTGCACTGCCGTGCAATCATTACATTTGTCATCAGTGTCATCTTTGCCGGTCTTGCGCACGTTGAGGCCGGCCATTTCAAGATTGCTTTAGATCAACAAGGGCAGTGAATGCAAAAATGGAAGAAACAAAACTCAAGCGACACAAGAAACTCTGCTCGGCAGCAGTGCAAAAAAAAATATGTACTACAATACTACAAGCACAAAAAATATTGTGCTTACCTGAAAGATGTATTCATGAAGATTAGTACAGTTGGAGCACCGCTGCCGAACAAAGTCGCCGGTCTACATGGAATTTACATATGGGCTGCAGAATGTCTCATGGGGCGTTCTTGACCGGGAGTATGGCAGCGCCACCAAGCGATGCGAGTTTGGTGTCACAAGCGTTTATACCGTGCTTCAAGGACGCCGATCCGATGGCTCAGTCACGAGGCAGCAAGTAGCCCCCGAGGGAAATGATGAACCCTCTCCAAGATGCAATCATCCAGATTTGCGCATGCACCGTTGGAGCACTGCTGCTCGCACGGCCTTGCGGTGGCCTTGCGATACAGCATCCCTAAATCCCGGTGCTGCCGGGATCTAACGGGTAGAGATGTTCCCTGGCCTGGTGCTCGGCTCTCGTGGGGGCTCACATGTCGAATAAAAGGGGCCCAATAGATTTTGGCGAGTTGTCTTTGGGCGCCTGGTTGTCCAACAACAGACGGCCCTGCTGAAGACCATCCGCGGTGGTTGCGGGAGGGAAGTGCTGCCGCTGAGTACCTACCTGCCGGTAAAACAGGTACAAAGGTGCTCCCGGCTTGGTGCTCGGCCATTATTGGACCTCAATGCTTGGAAAGGGGTGTTTCGACGGGAATTTAGGGCGCAGGCTCCTTTCCCAAGCATATCACCCCCGAAGAAAGCCGAACGCCAAGCCGGGGTACACTTTGCCCATTTGAGAACAGACCCAATTGGAAATAATTCACAAACAAAACAATGCCTTCATGACGTCACTGATAAGGTCAGAAGGCAGGGGGAGACGGCGCGCTGACGGACGAGGAGGCTTGCCTTCAGCAAGCCATTCTTTCCCACTTCGCATGCAAGCAGCATGTCTTCGTGCTCTTTCGCAGGTCCGCTGGCCGCGTGGCGACGCTGGCGAAATGGCGGAGCAGAACCAGCTGAAGTGTTCTGTCTGTACGAAGAACTTTTGCTTGGCCGCGTTTACCTTGCAAGATCCTAATCATATCTTAAAACACTGGGACGTCGCTCGTACACCACAGTACCATCACTTTTAATGAGAAATATTTGTATAGCAAACGGTCGTTAAAATTAAATTATGGGGTTTTACGTGCCAAAACCACTTTCTGATTATGAGGCACGCCGTAGTGGGGGACTCCGGAAATTTTGACCACCTGGGGTTCTTTAACGTGCACCTAAATCTAAGTACACGGGTGTTTTCGCATTTCGCCCCCATCGAAATGCGGCCGCCGGGGCCGGGATTCGATCCCGCGACCTCGTGCTCAGCAGCCCAACACCATAGCCACTGAGCAACCACGGCGGGTCAAACGGTCGTTCACGAGCAATATTCGCTGTTGAAATGTTACACGACGCCATTCCGTGAAAGTAGTCGCTTTGAAATTATTAACTTGTGGTTAGGTTTAGGCCTATAGTTCAACTAGTCCTCAGATATAGAGGGCGCTAGCATGAAGACAATAACTTCCTGGCACCATCATTCGTTAGTTTTGTTCGTGGATTGTGAAGTGTATCTACTAAAGCTGGCCGATTTCTCAGTCAGCCAAAAACTAACACAAGTAAAAGTTGAACGTTTTGTTTTTATTCGCACATTTCGCACTGGAAAAATACTGACCCCCACGCAGTGCGAAAGTGCCAATCTGCAGACGCAATTTTCATTCACAAGTGAAATTTGTACACAATGAGCGAACATAAATCCCGGAAGATCCAAACCAATGCGAAAATTATTAACCATCACGGCTGTCTCTCTTTTTTTTTACTTTAGCCTTATACGTGCATGTCGACAAAGAGTGAACAAAATGTATAGCGCAACAAATATGCACTCAAGCCCTTCATTGCATGTATTTCACCGGCAGCGGATGGGCTCCCGCCATGGCGAATGAGTCGAGCGACACCACTCTTATGTCAGCCCACTCTAGATTTACTACAGCAATATGAATACCGGCTCAGATATTAGAGTGAAATAGTTGAGCTTACCAGCCGTCATTAGGAAACCTGGAAAACTTCGCAGAACTGGAGATTCCGGTGTTAAAACACCACAGAGCCGCACACGCTACGCCATGCCCCGATTGAGCCATCTTCGTCTAATGCTTGGTTGACTTGGTTTCCTGCGTCTTCTGTTCCTTGCACGTCCGATCAAGCTTCTGAGTCTTGTCTTTCCCATCCTCACAATCCTCACAGTTTGCTCGACAACCGAAGCAGATGACCGAGCGCCGTAAGACTTGTGATATCGCCGAGCGAGTAGGAACGGTCAGAGGAGGCAAGCTCGACTAACGCGCGAGGACAACCGCTTCCCGCGCTTCGGCCGATTTAAAATTCACAAAAAGAGAAATCTATAAATAAACAGAAAGAAGAGTTGCTTGCCGTTCGCTCAAATGTATTCCTAGGCACTTGCGAATGACAAGAAATGCGAACATCTGCTTCGTTCAATCAGATCTTCGGATGCCCGGCAACCGCTAGGAGTGCGCGTGTTCCTTGCAACCGAAACCACTCGCCATCTAAGGGTTGGTATAGCATCAAATCAGACAGAATACCTTATGTTCCTCAACCATCATGTCTGCCAGGTGGCATCCATCCTCTCACACCCAAAAAGCGTGTTTTGTATAATTTCTACAGCTTGGCAAACACGCAACAGTACTGCTGTAACTAGTTGCGGGCTTTCTTTTTTTTTTTTTCATCCGCTATCCGCAGAGAGATGTTCGACAAGGGCGGTGCCATCGGGGACGCCGCCGTGGCCGCGCTGCTGTGCATGGGCGTCACCGCACCGCACCTCACCGGCATCGGCGGGGGTCTTATGGCCGTCCTTTACAAGTGAGCCCGATTTCGCGCGCACATTGACTTGGCAGCTCGCGATGACATCTGTCTCACATTTTTTTTTTCAATTCGGGAAACAGTCATGAGCTCCTCGGATGGCGCGCTACCAGTCTTTCATTGCGATAGATTGCGTAGCGCTCACGGCTAAAAAAAAGAAATAATTGGCCTAATTGCCGTAATTACTCGTCTAACTACTCATCATCACCATCAACAGCCTATTTTACGTCCACTGCAGGACGAAGGCCTCTCCCCACGATCTCCAATCACCCCTGTCCTGCACCAGCTGATTCCAACTAGCACGCGCAATTTTCCTAATTTGGTCGCACCACCTTGTCTTCTGTCGTCCTCTACTGCGCTTCCCTTCTCTTGGTACCATTCTGTCACCCTAATGGTCCGACGGTTATCTACGCTACGCATTACTATATCGAGCCATTTTCAAGCCTGTGGCTCTGGGGTGAAAGCAACCTTGAGAAAACCATTTATTTGTTTACTATTCCCTATTTTCGAGGAATTTCGGATACATTTCGTGAGACTGCCGGTACAGTAACAGATGAATAGTAAAGTCGGCGAGTTAGAAATTATTTTTCGCATAGCGCACAAACCAGCAAAGTCAACAGAAACTAAACGAGACGTGCACTGGAGCATCCGCTTTCTGTTGTCTTTGTTTGTGCGCTGCGCAAAAATGGATCCCGGCATAATTCCAGGACGCAAATCCCAGCTATCAGTCAGTCAATGGCTCGCCTGCTTCGTTTTTGACATTTATACAGCTCGCGATACTCTGGAACTCCTTATCATATCGTCCTCATAACACCGCTTTACGGATGGTGAAGTGCGATGGAGCAATGACGACTAAAAAAGAAAGAATACAGGACGTCTTGTACGTTTCAGTTGTCTTTATCCATTCGCTCTTTCCTAATTATGAAGCCACGCCAACTTGCCCACTTCTCATGTGTATCTGCGGTATGAAGGTCCTAAGCTTGCACCCCCGTTATTGATTTTAATGGCGGTGGAAGTAATGGCTCGGCCGCAGAAAGGTTTGCGTGAATGGAAGTTCCGAAAGCAGATGCAGTGTTACTTGGATACACGAGTCCTCACGAAGGAGTAGTGAATAATTGACTTGTTCTCTGTCGGTCTCAGGTCTACGATGAACGTTGAAGCCTTGGACGCCTTGGGAGTGTCCCCGAGCAGCGTCACACCGGATATGTTCTCATCCAATGTGCAGGCTTTGAAACACGGTGCGTTCTTCAAAATCGGAGGGTTGACGATAAACCTGACAATGACTGGGAAGTGTGCAGTCGCTGAGAAGGCTCAGAGGGGGCTGCTGTGTTCATTGGGGAGAATCCGGTTTGCAACGGCTGCATTCCGGTGGGGAACGACAGCAAATGCGCTCGTCGTTTTGTAGCGTCTATATATATATATATATATATATATATATATATATATATATATATATATATATATATATATACACTTTTCTTTATCGGGCGACCACGCTTCGCCGCCTAACAAATGTTATCGCACAGCGCGGGATACGCCAGCATTTATCCGAAGTTTCTGGAAAGTTATCGATGCTTCTATCTGTTGTCGCCGACCCTTGTGCTATTTGATTTCATCGCCTGACTCGAATGGTGTAGAACTTTGTGGAAGGCATGCGGCTCCCAACGATTAGTCTGGAACATTTGTCGACTGCTGTATAAAAGCCGACGCGCTTGACCCGCTGATCACAATTTCGACGATCGCCGACCGTGTTCGCCGCTATCGTTCTGCTATAAGTGTAGCCTGTTTTTGTGGGCACAGGTTCGCCCAATAAAAGTTAGTTTTGTCTTTCACAGTATTGCTACTACGTTCTTTAACGTCGCCACCACGTGACAATATTTATATATACCTACTGTGTTTTTACTGGCGTAATTCACGTCGGGTACTCATATGGAAGTTTAGTAAAGGAGCGTGCCGCGATGTAAAGTATAATGCTAGGCATCACGGTAGGAGGAGGTGCAGAAAGGCGACAGGCATGGATTAGAGTTTTAACGTTGACAGACGATATTGTGGGTGAGATCGTAGGAGCGAGGGTGGCGTGTAGCAGGGGGGACGTGACCTCACCTTGACGTACGGGCCCTAGCTAGGGGTTTCGGCGCGAAGAAAAGAAAGGACTAACACATTGATTTCCTTTTCTTATATACAACCTGTTGCCGCGAAGTGAGAGAATATAGCGTTGTTCAACAACGCGCTTTCGGTCTTGGCTGATTAGTGCTTTTCATTATGTCCTTTATATTTCGGCGCGTCCTGTCATTCCAGGCGCCAGCGCTTCGATCGTGCCGGGGGCGCTGGCCGGAATGAAAGCTCTGCACACCAAGGTAGGGAAGCTTCCCTGGAAGGACGTCTTCGGGCCAGCCATCCACTTGGCGAAGAAGGGTTTCAACATCGGACCCCACCTGGCCGACGCCCTTGCGAACAACGAGAAATTACTGAGCGTTTCGCCTGCCCTCAGGTAACAAAGCACAGTGAGATATTTCTTCGCGAAATTCGGATGGATGTGAACTTTACAAGCGCGCCTTTCTGCACATATCAAAAGATGCACTTCATTGCAATTCATATAGCGGATCAAGGCCCCTTTCAATAGCGGACATCTATAAAATGGTATTCATTGCTAATGATAAATTAAAAGAGAGATGCCTTTTCTTTTATCGCATTGAGTATATAACGTTGATTACGAATCTTATTTTAGTTGAACGAATTCAAACTGTCTCGGTCTACAGGATAACCTCATTTTTCTGTACGAATGTTAGTTTCTTCCTCACCTAGTCGCGCTTCAATCGCTGCTTCCATAAACGCCCTTGCTGCTGTCGAGCGCAATTAGTTCTACACCGCTTTTCTCCCGAAGCTTCGCGACCCATTTAAATCAACCTTGTATCGAACGTGTCCTCCGAGATCGCGCGGTGCGCTGTTACAATCACAGAGGCCACTGGAGGTGAGTGAACTAGCTCCTTTCTGTAAGAGAGAATAAAAGAAGCGGTAGAAAATAGTACCTGAGGAAAAAAAAAAAAAAAAATATATATATATATATATATATATATATATATATGTATCTTTCTTTTACTTTTCTTTTCTCTATTTCTCTTGTTCTTTTACATATATAGCTGCGCGCAACGACCGCGTCACATCAAGGTGGAGCATACTCGGCCATACTCGCTCTCTTGCATGCATAATCATGCGAACCACAGTTTAAAATTGGATTTGGATATCTCGGAGCACCAACGCGCTAGAAGAATTCTTTCTTCTAACTGATACTGCGTGGAAACACCACTGCCTCTAACCTTGCAATACAAACATGCCCACTTGCTGCAGTCAACAAAAAGGTAATTATTCAATTTTTGGTTAACTGGGCTACTGACAGGGATAATTATCATCTCACTTTGCGTCCCCATGGCCACATAACTTATTTGCATTGGTGGTCGTCGCGTGCCTCCAGTGCCTAATTTTATGAAAGCCATAAAGCTTGACTTCATACACCCGGTATAACAGTCTCTCCCTTCCACATGTTAATTATTGCAACCTGGTGGGGGCTACGACATCGCAAACAAACCTTCCTAGTTTACAAACACTATAAAAAAAACTCAGTGGCCTTCCACTCTGTGAAGAAGGATCAACATTGGAGCTGTGTATGTGGGCCCCTTAATGGCGAACTGCACCCCTGCCGCGGGTAGGCCCGCCATTGCCCTATCTGCGGGACCGGCCCATGTATGGGGAGTGCTTAAAGCCTGCTTCACCTCCCCAGCTGGTCGGCCCTGTATTGCACTATCTCCGGGATCGGTCCACGTATGGGGAGTATTTTGCTTGCCACGCCAACGACACGAAAATTTCCTTGGACGGTAGTGGTATACAGCTTCGCTGTAAAAAAGCCGTCGAGCACAATATTAATGCACAATTTTATGCACGTAAGCTAGAATTATTTCGCGGTCCTAATGAGTTGCCTATTTAATATTGACACGTGTACCTGTTTATCTTTATCGGGCGACAACGCTTCACCGCCTAACAAATGTTATCGCACAGCGCGGGACGCGCCTGCATGTATCGGAAGCTTCTGGAATGTTATCGATGATTCCATCCCCTGTCTGTGACCGAACCTTGTGTAATTTCATTGCATGTATGCGCGACGCGAATAATGCAGAGCTTTGTGGAAGACATGCGGGTCCCAGCGATTACTCTGGAACATTCGACGACTGACGTATAAAAGCCGACCCGCTTGACCCGCGGATCAGATTTTGACGATCGCCGACTGTGTTTGCCGCTGTCGCCATTCTTTAAATGCAGCCTGTTTTAGTGGGCACAGGTTCGCCCAATGAAGCTTACTTTCGTCTTTCGCAGTATTGCTACTGTGTTATTTATACGTCACTACCACGTGAGAAAATTTTCATCAATATAAGCTAACCTTGAAAATTAAAAAAAAAAATAATATTTTGGGCCTCACAATACGGTTTTCAGAAATTTGTGCAACCGAACTGAATCAACGGAAGTGTCGCACGACTTCAGGAACCGAAATCAGTGGGTGTTGCCTTTCTCAAGAACTAATGACGGTTGGAAATGAATGCAGAACCAAGTGCCGAGACTTGTTTTATGCTTAACATACTGAGATGAACACTATTACAAGAAAGACACCGAAAAGAAATTAAATACATGACGGTATACTTGTGCAAAAAAAGAAGTTTCAAGTCTATTTACCATTTCTCGAACCTCTATCTATTTTCCCTTTCGTTCCGCATTTTCTGATGTATCGCCGTATAATGCCGATATTTCACAATGAATACGTGCATAGCGTAAAGCACCTGCCTAAAGAACCTTATGTAGACGCGGGTAAATGTATTTCTTAAATATACATGTTTGTACATGTATAGATGTGAATGTGTTTTGCACTTCTGTAATCGATTTCTTAAATTTCATATTCGCTGTGACTGATTGCCAAGGAAAAGAGCAGGAATCTCGTCAAGCAGCTGTTGTGCAGCATTTTGTTCCTTGCCCTTACATTCTTTTCTTTTTTTTCTCTGTAAAAAAAAAAAGCAGGCAAAAAGGGGAATAAAGCTGAAACAAGGTTGAATCGGAAAAGTCTTAGAGGCAAAGCTGTAAATCTGCCTGGTATATAGCCGTTGAAAACCTTACGCAACACGTGAAAAGAGAGAGGCGAGACGCACGTTCAGATCTCGCGCGATCTCCCTTTCAAGGCCGCCTTCGCGTGCGCTATCGCCCTCGGCTAACAGCGCCATCTAGGGGCGTCCGGGCGTGGTCTCCGCATTAAACTTTCTTGCTGGGGAGCGCGCTACTAGCCACACAGGCTATTGGTCCAACTATTTTTGTACGCATTCCTTGAATTGCTTAAATAAATAGCACTTTTTGATTGATTGATTGATTGATTGATTGATTGATTGATTGATTGATTGATTGATTGATTGATTGATTGATTGATTGATTGATTGATTGATTGATTGATTGATTGGGACGGCCGCAGCAAAGCCTACCAGCGCTTCCAATCTCGGATGCCACGCCCTTCGCGCGTCTGTTCATGTGCGCATGAGGTTCATTGATTTCGGATGACGTGGGTGCGTGTAGCAGGTCACACGAAAACGCTGTCGCCGACTTTGACGATCATATTCGATGGTTTCTGTCATCATTTTTTATCCTTTCAACATGAGGAAGCGAGCTCCGTCTAGTTTGTGCAAGGGGAGTTTAATTTACTATTATTAATGGAGTGACAGTGACGCTGCAATCATTCTGCCACCACTTGGTTTGTAGGCGTGGCGCAGGGAGCTTGCTATGATTTGACACTGCCTCGTTGAGATATAACGCTGTAACTCTTCAAGTGCTGAGGAGTCCAATATTGTGGCACACTAGCTTCGAGACCTTACTTAACATTATTGAAATGTTTTTTGTTTGTAACTAAATGACTTCACCTAGTAACGTTTAGGTCGTAAATGGAAATGAGGCAATTTTTGAACAGTTGAACGGTCATACCTGGAGGCTCAACCACGTTCATATAGTACATTGTACCAATACGCCATGGTGAATATCTCGAAGGAGACTAAACTAAGAAAGCACACGAGCTTTCCATGCGCCGAAGACAAACCCATACAATCTGTATGTATACGTTCAAACACTTCAAATGTAATGCCTGTCACTTCCACCCTGCCTTAACCGAAATATGGGTGCTCACGCAGTCAAGCGCACCGTCTTCCCTCTAGTACTTTGTTGTATGAAACCATGCCTCAAGGCGATTGCAGCAAAAAAAAGATAAAAGAAAGAAAAGAAGACGCAAGAAGCATTATCGGCACTGCCATCGCTTTGGCGGGAGTCTCGAGGGCGGGTTGCTTGCGCCAAGCGTTCAGATTGTTTGTTCTTAGGCCCCTTAAATGTATAATGAAGGTACAAATGAATCTCCCCCTTTATGACCATAAAGATACGTAGTTCGACAAGCGTGGCCCGTTTCGGTGATGCAGGAAGCGGTTCTCCAACAGCACGACCGGCGCCGTGCTGCGCAAGGGAGAGAAGCTCGTCCAGACGCAACTCGCCGAACTGCTGACGAAGCTGGCTGAAAAGGGGCCGGAGTACCTGTACAAAAAAGAACTCGCCGATGAGATAGAAACGAACATCAAGGGCGCAGGTAAAGCACTTATAGAGACAGATTTCACCGTATCCAGACCGTTCGTGTTACATTTATGGGGTGCCTCATACAGATATGTCTCATTTCTTGTTCCCTGTACTCATGGGTGAGCGTTCTGGGATTTCAACTTTACATGCCTTCACCAGCCAAGCTTAGCCGTATTAGGCCTACGAGCCATAACATCCACAATCGAATTCGGAATCAGCGGCGTCTAATGAATCAATCTTCATAGTTGATAGAAAGGGACAACCGCAGTCACTTCTCCTAGCTTGCGAACGTCACGCGTTACCACGAATCGAACCCAGTTTGGTGCTTGGTTAGATCCCTCGCTTCGATGGGTGCCGCCATGTTTGCTGACGCAATACTTTTGGGGCTGCTATTTGGGCTCCCGCTTAATCGGCGAAATAGCGTTCCTAACGTAAAACCCAAACGCAGTTTGCGTCTCGCGCATGCGTAGTGGCTTCGACGCTATATTTTTGGGGCCCCTATTCTAAAAATCTCTAATGTGAACAGCGCGAACAAGACGACGACGGAGTGAAAGGACACAGGATGAGCACTGTCCTGTGTCCTTTCACTTCGTTGTCATCTTTTTCGCGCTGTTCCTATTATGAACGTATACCTACTCGCCCAACTTTCCACTTTATTACAGTTCCGTAAGTTCGTCATAGCAAAGGCAGTTAGTAAATGCAATATAAAACTAAAGCTGTCAAATGTTTCCCAACCGTTTTCGCCCTTTCTTCTCCAGGCGGGCCACTCACCAAAAGCGACCTGTCAGCATACGATCCCGTCTGGCAGGATCCGGTCTCTTTCAAGATGAAGGGAGACCAACGCCTCCACTCGGCTCCCATTCCAGGCGCCGGCGTTGTCCTAGCAATCGCCGTGCACAGGATGAACGTGACGTGAGTTTCATTATCCTCCTCACGAGCACCACTGCCTCGAGTGGCCATGCACTCAGAGCCTATCCACGCGAGGCTGCAAAAGGAAACCCTGAAGCATGGCGAAAGTGGCGAGCCCAAATCCGCTTAATGCAATCAAAACTGGTCATGCACTCTATCCAGTAAAGTATCTTTATAAAAAAAATCAGGGAGTCCCTTGGTTCACCAGGACCAACACCACCCGATGCGAAGGAGCAACATTGGGGATTTGCATTTTTCGCCTGCGCAGCACTATACAATTGATGTGCTTAAGCGGAAGCTTTATCTCGTGGACAACTCCGATGCCGCCTATTCAAGTGCATGTGAAATGCAGCGCTGCTGCATTTCACATGCACTCATACATTCACTCATGCACACATGCACTCACGCACTCATCCACTCATGCACTCATGCACACATGCATTCCCAACCTTTTTGAAGAAAGGTTGGGAATGTGATGAAGGGGATCGCTGATGAAGCTTTCAACGTGCTTATGTGCAGAATTGCGAAACAGTACAGGACATAATAAAAGAGTGTCAACGCTTTGAGCAGGCCAAGAACCACCGCATTGTTACGCCGTTCGCATGTGTGCCGAACACAGGTACAACATCCTCTTGTGATGACAGGGTAGGAATGCAGCTAGCATCATCATCAGATGAACTGACATGGATAGTGCGGCAAGAACTTGAACGCATGGCTTCTGCAGCCCTTTTTTTTCCCATCCCAGTGAACCGAACATCTTACCTACAGCACCATTTGTGCAGGAAATATTCCACGACGAACTCGCCAATCTTCGAATTCATTCTGTATGCGCTGTTGCCGCTTCACAATTGTCTCATACTCCAGGTCCATCGACTGGTCCGCGCTATTCTGCACGCTACCGAAATTCCATTTAGTGGCAAACCGCAGATGATCGGCGTATCTTTCTTGCCTGCCGGCGTATTGGTCAAGTTTCTCGCCATTGTAACAACCGTACTGTCTCCTCCCTTCTGTGACCAACATTCACCAGTTATTCGCACCCCGAACAGAGCGAGCGTCGTTACCAGCCTCCATTGGCACAGCAACAACTAAACAATGACGCTCGTGCTCTTTGGAACAGTCCCTCGTCGTCATTTCGACGCCACCAGCTACGCTCGCCACTAGCTCGTCGACCATCGTCCCTATCGCCGCAAGCTCGTCGCTCCCCGTCCCCGATGCAGCCCCGACGCCCGCCTCTGGAAAACAGAGCGATGCAGCTCCCGGAGGTGACGCTGCATTGACGACTCAATAGCAACAACCTTTGATCACTTTGCCGACCAAGCAGAATTTGATGGACGTTTTAGTCGAGTGCGTCAATGTCCCAGCCCTCATTGACACTGGCGCACAGGTATCTGTGATGAGTGCCAAATTGTGCCGACGCCTGAACAAAGTTGTCACACCCGCTGCATCACTCAACATCCGCATCGCCGACGGAGGAACGCCCACTATGCTTAGTATGTGCACTGCTCGCATTGGCATCGCGGGGCGCCTAACGACTGTTTTATTTAACGTTTTGGAACAATGCCCTTACGACGTTATACTTGGCTTAGATTTTTTATGGTCCCATTGAGCCCGCTTTGACTGTGCATATAATGGCATTCAGTTTAAACTGCCCCACGGCTGCTATAGCCGTCCAGTCACACAACCACGGTTATGCCTCCAGAAGAAATCCGCCTTTCGCCTCAAGCCACAACTTTGGACACCCTACAGTCGTTCCTATCTGTTCCTCACGGCGTCTATATACTACGTCCCACCGCTAACATAGTGGTGGTCGTTTTTCATACCGTACTCACTGTTACAGGCAATCAGACTTCGCTCCCTCTCCTTAATTTTAACTGCCGGACTGACATTCTTCCAATAGCATGTCTTTAGGCGACACCTCGCCTGTCAACGATTGCGAGATATTGGTTCTTGACGCCGAACTTTCGTTGCCATTTACAGGAACCTCCGATTCACTAACTCTCACAGACGAACTTAACAGGGTGACTGCACCTGATCTCCTCCAGGCACAAGCTGCTGGCCTCTGCCGTCTTTCGGAAACTTACCGCGACATTTTTGACCTGGACGGCCGCCGTTTAGTCCAGATGTCAGTGGTCACGCATCGTATTTATACCGGAGACGCCAATCCGATACGCTGCTGGCTGTACCGCGTTTTACATGCTAACGACAAGTGATACAACGAGAAGTCGATAAGATGTTTACTAAAGGCGTTATCGAGCCATCTTGAAGTCCGTGGGCGTCCCCTGTTGTTCTTGTCAAGAAGAATGGCACTTGGTGCTTTTGTGTGGAATAGAGACACCTCAATAATATCGCCCGCAAGGATGTCTGCTCCTTGCCGCGTATTTATGACACCTGCGTCTGCTTGCACGGAGCCAAGGACGTTTCATCGATAGACCTCCGATTGGGCTATTGGCAAATTTCGGTGGATGACATGAACCGTGAGAAAACTACTTTCGTAACACCTGACGGCCTCTACCAATTCAACGTTATGCCGTTCCGCCTTTGTGTGGCCCCGGCAACCATAGAAAGAATGATGGACTCTTTACTCGTGTCTATAAATGGTCGACATGTCTGTGTTATCTAGACGATGTCATTGTCTTTTCACGAACTTTCACGAGTCATCTAACGCGTCTATCAGCTATTCTTGCTCTTTTCCGACGCGCCGGCTTGCAATTTAACTCATCCAAATCACCCCTTGGATGCCGTCAAATTACCATTCTTGGCCATCTCGTCAGTGCCGCTGGCATTCAACCCGACCCTGGAAATATTCGCACTGTCCAGAACTTTTCTGTTCCGTGTTCCGCCGCAGACGTAAGAAGCTTTGTTGGGCTGTGCTTGTATTTCCGTCGTTTTATCAAGAATTTCGCCAAAACCGCTTGTCCACTCACAGACTAACTTAAAGAGGACTTTACTTTCACATGGGGCCTTACTCAAACCAAAGCATTCACCGCCTTCTTGCACTTGCTCACGCAGCCCCAATTGCTGGCTAATTGTGGTCGACCTGCCGCCGCTGAACTTCACACGGATGCCAGTGGCCATGAAATTGGGGCTGTACTTGTTCAATGGCAGCGTAACGCAATGCGCGTGATTGCATACGCCAGCCGCCTCGTGACACCCGAGGAATTTTTCAATTACCGAACAGGGGTGCCTGGCGTTAGTTTTGACAGTTGCCAAATTCCGCCCCTACTTGTATGCCCGCACATTTTCTGCGTTTACTGATTGGGTAGATGGACGTTACGGCTCCAAGAATATTCCTTTGCTGCTTTATACAAGTCAGGCCGTTTGCATTTGGACGCCGACTGCCATTCCCGTCATCCTGTTGACTCTCCTGAGTACGATGCGCATGACACCGACTCTTGCGTCCTGGCCATTTCTGATCTGCACGATATCCGCACTAAACAACGGCGTGATAACTGCTTACGTGTTCTCGTCGATCGCCACAATTCTAGACATTCGGAGCCCACACTGTTTATGTTCGTGCTGCGCGACGGCGTTCTCTGTCGCAACTTATACGCCCTGAAGGACTAGAATTTTTGCTCGTTGTACGACGCCATCTCTGGACATCAGTTCTTGAGCAGTTGCATGGCGCCCCTACTACAGGCCACCTCGGCGTTTCACGTACTTACGACCGCGTACGGCGCCGCTCCTAGTGGCCAGGCCAGTACCGATTTGTGGAACACTACGTTGCAGCCTGTGCACTCTGTCACCACCGCAAAAAACCTGCTGTGCTTCCCGCAGGACGCCTTCACCCCGTCGATGTGCCCGGCGAAGAATTACTTCGCGTCAGCCTCTGCATGTCTTCTGGGCCCTTTTCCGACGTCGAAATCTGGCAATAAGGAGGTCGTTGTCATGACTGATTACGCGACCCGGTACGTCATCGCGCGAGCTTTGCTTAATAGCTGTGCAACTCAGGTGGCAGTATTTCCTTTTGCATGACGTTATCCTCTATCAGGGCGTACCCCGGCAGGTTCTTGCTGATCGCCGCCGCACCTTCTCGTCCCGAGTAGTTGAAGACCTACTTCGCTCCTGTTCTGCCAAACACAAGCTTTCCACCGCCTACCACCCGCAAAAAAACGGATTGATGGAGCGGCTCAATCGCACGTTGACAAAAATGTTGTCTATGTACATTTCCGACGACCACAGTGAGTGGCACAGCACGCTACCCTTCGTGACCTTCGCCTGCAATTCGTCCTACTTCGAGACCGCTGGCTTTTTGCCCTTTTACTTTCTGTTCGGCCGCCACCCTTCTTTGCCCTTTGACATGCTGCTTCCTTCCTCGACGAATACTCCCACTGAATACGTTCAAGACGTCTTCGCCTGGCCTCGCACGGCGCGCCGGATTGCCGGCTCCCGGCTCACTGAGTCTCAGGCCACGAACAAGTTCCGGCTCGACAGCCGACATTGAGACGTTCAATTTCTTCCTGGATCCGTTGTCCTCCTATGGCGGTAATGTCGCCGCGTCGGCTTGTCTGAAGGCAACTGCCGCGCTACACGGGTCCTTACACGATATTGCGTCAGATGTCAACTAGGACATCGCTCCGCTGGACTCGGGTGGCCCCACGGACGTTGTGCATGTGTCCCGGCTGAAGCCTTACATGGACGCGAGTTCACCTCCCTTACAGTTGGCGCCGAGACGGCGCCTTTACAGGCGGGGGTTATGTTACGGCGCAACAAACAGTGGCGTCAGTCAGAAGAATACGATTAGACGTGTAGATGTGGAATCAGTCTCGACAGCCATTTTGTTTATGCATCGTTGTCTCTCTTGTAAATATTGTAAATACATCTTTATATGTCACTTCTGGAACGTAACGATATACATTCTGTCCGCTTGAGACGTGCCGTTAGATGCAGAGCTGCAGTTTACAATATCGTGACATCATTTTTCATTGCAGAGTTACCGAATGATAAACTTGATAGTTCGCAATTTTGCAAACTTCAGTAGGATTTCTTAAAAGTTGGTTCCCCAAATGAATATTTCGTTACAACTGGCACTAGATATTAATTATTTCTTCTAAATGTAACAACCTTCATCAAATTTACTCCTGTGATTGCCAAGGAAAACGCTTTCTCCGTTCCCATGCATGTGTTTAGATAGAAGGCCTCGAGCTAAATTACAGTGTGGCCTCTTGAGCGTGCTTTCCCTGGGAATATATCGCAGCAGCTCCTGTCAGAGCACACGAATGCAGTGCGCGTGAAAAGGGACGTCAAGTGGGCTTAAAAGTTAACTTCGATTAGTAAATTACGTTCCCGGAATATCAAGGCGACCGCATCCTAATGTGAAAGGACGTATAGCAAGCTTGAAAACGGGAACGCAAGAAAGAAAGACAAATGGTGCCACTGCTCTGAAGATCCCATGCCAGCTTTTTTGCGACGTTACAAATATTGTCAGCTCCATCAACTTTTCGTTTGTCAAAATGACACAAATACGAGAAAATGCTTTCTAGTCCACGTCGTCACGCTGCATTTCCAAGGATTTGGTTATTGGGGCGAAGCTGAAGAACGGGAATATTTATCTTCACTTCTTCAATATTGATCCCCAAAATATTTTCTTGATATAAAACTGATCTTTCAATACTTTCCTCTAAATGGGTGAAAATAGAGATTTCAAATAATACTTGTTCAGTTTAAACTTACGCATTGCTACCTAGCCTTCATCCAAGATCGTGGAGCATTAGCATGCGGGTGATTACCATCGTCACACGAGTCGACTTCTCCAACAATAGTTTTGACTATCGCGAACTCCGGTGACAATTTGCCAATAGCACCATCATGCCTCGAAACGTCTCTGTGTTATTTTCACCTTGACCTGGTCAGTGACCGCGATTTCTTCACACTCATAATGTCTAGGGTTTTCTTTTACTCCACCAGGGGCGCATTATTATTAGTTTATTAGCTTGGTGGCGCAACGCACCAGCCCGTTCCAAAGGGGACGCTCATAGCATCCATCCATTCATGCGACTTCGACTAAACAGTCATACCTAATTGAGTAAAAGACACTGGGACATCGTAGGAGCCGCAGGAATGCATTAGTTGACTTTTTATATTGTTTGGAAGGAACGTATCGAGCTTGCACCAAAAAATATAACGGATCCACGCCTGGACAACATATTTGCCTCTCCACGAATTGGCAGCCACTCAATTCGTGGAACAGAGCAAGTCGGTGTGGAAGGCTGTGGTGCGTATGTGTGCGTCCCGCCATGTGCTTGTGATATATATTTAAACGCGTAGTTACACATTTGCATTGGTTCTACACGTTTGAAAGTGGAAGTTCTTTATGTGCGCGCGTGCTTACTCTTCGGACATCTTGTATTCTGCCGCAGCGACGTGTCCCTTGACCCTGTTAGCAGCGACGACATGATTCCCGCCATGTCTTCTCATTGGATAAACCAGTAAGTGGACAGCGTTATATCAGGTACTTTTATTGTACGCGATGTACTTTATCGAATTAACAATATACTGTACTGAAGGCACTGGGCAGTGGACATGGTGCTAGTGAATGAGAAGAAGACGACGAGGAGTGCTTGCTTCCCCGTTTTGATACAGCACCGACCTGTTAAAGCCTACCTCTGCAACCTAGAACTAGTGCTGCTAGGCGAGCACCCCCGTTGCATTTGGTGGAACTGCTGGGTTTCTCTTCAACATCCTGGAACTCCGCAGTCGGACGCTACCACCAGCTGTTGCAATGGATGAACCGGGACTGTCCCAGGCTGCTGCTCCCATGCCCACGGCCATCGTCTGCTCTGGCGTTATCCGCCAGCGCGATCCAGCTATATTTAGCGGCACAGACGACCACGACGTGGAAGACTGGCTCGCCGAATATGACCGTGTAAGTGCCTATAATAAGTGGGACGACCGCACCAAGCTCACATATGTCATATTTTACTTAACTAACGTGGCCAACCTCTGGTTCCACAATCATGAAGCCGATTTTACCACCTGGTTGGCTTTCACGGCGACTTTGGCTGAGGTCTTCGGCCGTCCCGCAGTTCACCGTCTTCGTGCTGAGCAGCGCTTGCGTGGTCGAGCTCAACGCCAGAACGAAACCTTCACCAGCTATATTGAAGACGTGCTCTCGCTCTGGAAGCGCGTCAACTCATCTATGGACGAAGCTGGAAAGATCAAACACGTCATGAAAGGCATCGATGACCATGCCTTCCAGAAGCTCGTCGCGAAGAGTCCCCGGACGGTTGCCGAGGTCACACAGTTTTGCCAGCAGTACGACGAGCTGCGCAAGCAACGTGCATCAACACGCGCTGCTCAGCAGGACACTACGGATCTATCCCCGTTGGATTTCGGCCACGACGCTGCCGACATCTCTGCTTTAATGCCGGAGATAAAGCAGTTCATCCGCCAGGAAGTCGAACGCCAACTCTCTCTGGCGGATCGCGCACCCGAGCCGTCGACAACCCTGGCTCCTTCCCTTCGTCACGTCATTCAGACGCAAGTTGCCGCGGCGCTGCCATCTGCCCCTCCTCGACAGCCTGCAGCTGGACCGCTAACGTACGCTGACGTTGTCGCCGGGCCTTACGCTCCTCCGGCTCCTGATGCCTACCGGGCCACCGGCACCTTCCATGTACCGCCGCCACCTTCGCGTCCGATTGTCGTTCCTTACTCGGCTGCTGGAGCCCCTGTCGTCGGGCCACGTAGCACGATTCTGCCGCCGTCGGAGCCCGCGTTTACCTGACAGTGGGGGTGCCTCGAGCTACAGGCCTGCTCGACTTCAGCGTCAGGACCAATCTAACCTTCCTCCGGACTCGTCTTACAGTCGCCTCCCCTTCGATTCACGCCGGTCGCCTTCCCCACGTCGCCGATCCATTTTCCCGATGGTTCGCCTACCCAACCCAGCCCGAGAGGAAAACTAACAGTCGCAGTTCCAGAGGCAAGAACTGCGTTTACGTCGAACATTTCAAGGCCTCATTCAGCACCGGCGAACGAAATTGAACTGACCGTAGACGGCATCACCGTACACGCACTTATCGACACCGGAGCCGCCGTTTCTGTTATTAGTGAGAAGCTCTGCCGCAATTTGAACAAAGTGACCATTCCCCTTACCTCTCTTTCTCTGCGTACGGCAACCTCGCATCGCATTCAGCCTTCAGCGTCGGGCACAGCCCGGGTTGTCATTCAAAGCGTTATGCATGTTATCGAATTTGTCGTCCTACCTCGTTCCTCGCACGACGTTATTCTTGGATGGAATTTCCTATCTGTCAATCAAGCTCTTATCGACTGCGCTCGTTGCGAACTTACGTTATCAGTGCCGTGTTTTGACCCTGACAACCATTATTCTCCTAAAGTTGTTACCGCCTCTGACATTGATACCGCACCTTTCTCCGCCGCTCTGGTTCCTGTGTTATGTAGCTCTGCTGCGAACTCATCTGTTTTGATTACGCCGTCGGCCACTTGTTCGTGCCGCCGGAACTTTCTGCTTCCGTTTGCTGTCGTCACTTTTTGCGAAAGTTCTGCTGCCCTTTACATGTGCAATCCGTCCGCCTGCCCATCATCCCTATTCCGCGGCGAGTGCCTGGGTACCGCTGAAGCTTTCGATAGCGTTCTCCCGGCCACCGTGTTTGGTGATACGGCATCACTTCCGATTTGTGCCGTAACTCCTCCCGCCGCGACCGATGCTCCTGTAGACATCTTCGCTCGTGCCGTCGACGCAGAACTCACACCTGCGCAGCACACCGAAATCATCAAGCTCCTCCAGCGTTTTCGTGCCTCATTTGACATTGGCCAACTATCCTTGGGCCGGACGTCCGCAGTCGTTCACCGTATCAACACCGGCCAACAAACACCATTGCGCCAACGTCCGTATCGTGTGTCGGCCGCTGAACGCCGTGTCATCGACCAGCACGTTGACGACATGCTGGAGCGTGGCATCATCCAGCCCTCTAACAATCCCTGGGCATCTCCGGTTGTCCTTGTTAAAAAAAGAAGCTGGCTCCATTCGGTTCTGCGTCGACTATCGCCGCCTTAACCGAATAGCGCGCAAAGATGTCTATCCTCTGCCGCGCATCGACGTTGCCTTGGACAGTCTGCAGGGAGCGGAATTCTTTTCCTCGCTGGATCTACGCTCCGGGTACTGGCAAGTGCCAATGGCAGAGGCCGATCGCCAAAAGACAGCCTTTTTAACTCCTGATGGGCTATATGATTTCACCGTCATGGCGTTCGGCCTCTGCAACGCGCCTGCCACTTTCGAGCGAATGATGGATAGCATTCTTCGAGGGCTGAAGTGGAAAACGTGCCTCGGTTATTTGGATGACATTGTGGTTTTTTCCACCGACTTTGCGTCGCACCTCAGCCGCCTCGAGCAAGTCTTTGCGTGCCTCTCCACTGCAGGACTGCAACTAAATTTGAAGTACTGCCACTTCGGCGCTCGCACGCTTACTATTCTCGGCCATGTAGTTTCCAAAGACGGTATCCTCCCGGACCCCACGAAACTTAGCGCCGTAACAGAGTTCCCTAAACCAACCACCATGAAAGAGCTTCGCAGTTTCATCGGCTTGTCCTCATATTTCCGGCGCTTCATCCGTAACTTTGCCTCTATCATCGACCCCTTGACGCAGCTTCTCACCGGCAGTTCTGACCTATCAGCCTGGTCCCCGGCGTGCGACGACGCATTCCAAGAACCTGCGACGCGTTCTCACCTCTCCTCCAGCACTGCGACACTTCGATCCCTCTGCACCAACTGAGACCCATGCGGACGCTAGCGGTGTCGGGCTCGGCACTGTTCTTGCACAACGCAAGGATGGCTTCGAAGAGTACATCGTCGCGTATGCCAGCCGCACCCTTACCAAAGCCGAGGCGAACTACTCGGTTACTGAAAAGGAATGTCGCCATCATTTGGGCAATCGGAAAATTTCGTCCTTATGTGTACGGGCGTCCATTTGACATCGTGACCGACCATCATGCCCTATGCTGGTTATCTTCATTAAAACATCCAACTGGTCGGCTCGCCCGCTGGGCACTGCGCCTACAAGAGTACGACATCCGCGTTGTTTATCGCTCCGGCCGAAAAAATTCAGACGCAGATGCTCTATCCCGGTCACCCCTGCCCTCCGGTCCTGTCCACTCGTCCATTTCCACATATGGAGCCTTCGACCTCAACATTACGGACATGCCATCAGAGCAGCGCAAGGGCCCATGGATCTCTTCGCTTATTGACTTCCTGTCTAGCCAGTCACCAGCGCCAATTTCTCGGACGCTCCGTCGTCAAGCCGCGCACTTCATCATTCGGGATAACCTGCTGTACCACCGCAACTACAATTCGAGCGGTCGCATGTGGTTGCTTGTTATACCCCGACACCTGCGCCATGACATCTGCGCCAAGTTCCACGACGATCCCCAATGCGATCACGCTGGTGTCTTAAAGACATGCTCTCGCCTGCAGCTTCGGTACTACTGGCGCGGTATGTACCGCTTCGTTCGCCAGTACGTCCGGTCCTGCCTCATATGCCAATGACGCAAGGCGCCACCTCAACATGCCACCGGCCCCTTGCAACCTTTACCATGCCCTGCGCGCGCGTTCGACCGCATCGGCATTGACCTATACGGTCGGCTTCCCAACACTCCAAGTCGCAACCGCTGGGTTATTGTTGCTATCGACCACCTCACGCGGTACGCCGAAACTTCAGCCCTAGCATCTGCCACAGCAAAAGACGTCGCCACTTTTATCCTTCAAAACCTGATATTACGCCATGGAGCACCTCGAGAATCACTGAGCGGCCGCGCTCGCGTTTTTCTCTCAGACGTGATTGCAGCATTGCTAAAGGAGTGTCGCATCATTCACCGCGCTACCACAGCATATCATCCTCAAACTAATGGCATGACAGAGCGTTTCAACCGCACCCTTGGCGACGTGTTGGCCATGTATGTTTCCTCTGACCGCTTGAATTGGGATCGCATTCTGCCTTTCGTCACCTACGCTTACAATACCGCCACGCAAAGCACCACTGGGTTCTCCCCTTTCTTTCTCCTTTACGGACACGAACCTTCATGCACTATGGACACGATTCTGCCTTACCGACCAGATGCTTCGGAGTGCACGACTGTTTCTAGAGCGGCTGCTTACGCCGAAGAATGTGGCCAGCTCGCTCGTTCGTTGACATCCCAGGACCAGTGGCGCCAAAAGCATCACCACGATTCATCTACTGCGGCTACGTGCTTTGCTCCTGGCTCGCTGGTCTGGTTGTGGGTGCCCTCTACTCCTCCAGGCCTTTCCTCCAAGCTGCTCTCCAAGTACCACGGTCCTTATCGGGTACTGAAACAAACATCCGCGGTCAACTACCTCATCAAGCCAACGGAAGCGCCTTCCGACCAGCGTCGTCGCGGCCAGGAAATTGTCCACGTCTCCCGGCTCAAGCAGTGCCATGACCCCCCCCTGTGTTTTCCTCTCCTTAGGTCGCCAGGATGGCTACTCTTTCGGTGGGGAGTGATTGTACTGAAGGCACTGGGCAGTGGGCATGGTGCTAGTGAATGAGAAGAAGACGACGAGGAGTGCTTGCTTCCCCGTTTCGATACAGCACCGACCTGTTAAAGCCTACCGCTGCAACCTAGAACTAGTGCTGCTAGGCGAACACCCCCGCTGCAATACAAAAATCGGGACCCATTCCATGGACCCCGTGAAAGTTGTTGGACAGCGAAGCTGTGGGGGACCAACACGTATACAGTATCGCGACGAGACAAACGGTAAACTTTGGCGAACGTTCTTCGTATTACTGTGACATACTGATTACTGTGATATACACTGTGATATACTGTGATATACGGGGCTATGAGCAATTGCATTTCTTTTCTTGCTTACGGGGGGTATGAGCCATTGTTTCCGCGGGTATGAGCCATTGATGATCATATCATATAGTTTTCGACATGTTGTTCTCTGTGATACATTTTTTGCTTGCTTAGGGGTGTGTGAGCCATTGCTTATGATGATAGTTTTTGCTCGCACTTTTCTATCCGCGGAGACGATTGTGCCATTGGGGGTGGTGGTATACAGCTTCGCTGCAATAATTGAGCTTCTAGACTGCAGCACCACTGCAACAATGGTGACACTGACGGCCATGTTCGCCTTGATAGCGAACGCGCTCGGCGCATGACCGAGCGGCCGCCATATTAGATGCTCCTAAGCCGTTGCCGACATGCCATTGGCCATGGCCATGCCAACTCCCGCATTAAACGAGGTGACTCGTCTCCACCCTACCGCCACAAGACAGTCGCTTCGTTGTATTTCCTGTTCTGGAAGCGCAGTGGCTGTGACGTTGTGGCTGCCGAGCCCGAGGTTGGGGATTCGATACTCGGCGACAGCGGCCGCTTTCGGTGGTTTAGAGAAACACAAAGATGTGCTGGCAACATTCCCAGCCTTGTCTATCCACTAGAAGACCACTGGATAGCTTAAGGATATTAAACCAGATGAGGTATTAGTAGTAGTGTGCGTCGAGCCGCGGTAGCCGACTTTTTATAGGACAGGTGGTACGATGACAAAGTTAGGGCGGGTGAGTGCTTAAAGCAATGCCCATTTTAAAAGTGAGAGCCCTGATACTAATTGGCGCGTATATTGAGCTATACATCTCCAGACTGTGCCACGAAATAGACTGAAATATCAACGTAGTTCCCTCGCGAAGGGCTCAGGACGGGCTTGTGGGAAACCTAGAACGCGAACGTATTCCGTCACACAGGTTGGGAACGGACAGTCTGCTCGAACATCTCCCAATATATGGACTCTATATCCAGATGCCTCTGCCGCCTTCGGCTATTCAGGAAACGCAAGGTGTGCGGTAAGAAATTCTATTAGACGATGGGGTCGCTACTTAAATGCGCAATCTTTTTGTCGTGCGTGCCCTGATTTTCTGTAACAACCCTTCTTATACGCGGAATAACGCTGTCAAAGTAAAATATAACAAACACCACTCCTCGCCAAACTACGTAACATATGGTTCGACAATGTCGTTAAGGTCACCGTCATTGAAACGTGAATTTAGGTTACGCATGAAGTGAATGTAGCATTTGAATATAAATAAATGGGCTCCTTAAAAGACGAATCGTGTGTATTTGGTTCCGTATCATTTTGTACTGGAAACGCATCTGGATTGAGATATTGTTCTTGACTTTCTATTTTTTTCCACTAAGATTCGTGGAGTTCATGAAATTTGCCTTGGCTAGGAGGCCGGAGCTTGGAGACACAAAAGAAGTCAAAGACGTGAGTATACTTCGAACGCTTTTGTGCACGCACGCACGCACGCACGCACGCACGCACGCACGCACGCACGCACGCACGCACGCACGCACGCACGCACACACACACACACACACACACACACACACACACACACACACACACACACACACGCACGCACGCACGCACGCACGCACGCACGCACGCACGCACGCACGCGCGCGCGCGCGCGCGCGCGCATGCACACCCGCCACAGAAAAGGCTCAAAGACCCCAAACTCATGTTTCTGCACGTTTACTAAATATAATTTTCCGGTAAAATGAATAGTCTACCTACCAACCAGTGCAACGGAGGGCCGATTCGTCTCTGTATTGCAGAGGCAGGTCGTCATGGGGACAGAAGCAATGAAATTCGCTCGTGAACGTTACCGCAGCAAGCCCCTGACGTCGGCGAGGCATTACGGCATCAAGCACGCTCCGGAGGAGGACTTTGGCGGCGCGCATCTGACAATTGTGGCGCCCACTGGCGACGCTGTGTCTGTCACGTCCGGACTTAACGGAATGTGAGTTGCTGTACGGCTATTACGAAGTCAACTGCATGGAAAACAGAAAGGAGAGCATCTGCTCGTGACTCTTTTGCGGACATGGAGGAAAAGCAGCTTCAGCATTTCTCGTAGATGCAACATTATCGATCTATTTTCGGCCTTTCTATTTCACAAATTTTTTGTCGGTTCAGATAGATTTCTTTTTTTTTGAACACGCTTTGTCACTTTGGTGTATATCAGAACTTTCAGCTCTTGTAGGCGGCTGCCAAGAGTTTGCTATGAAGATGATGATAATTATGATGACGATGGGACAGCGCAAACAGCACGGGTGGCAGTGGGCCACAGCGCGTTTGGGGTTGTCAGGCTCCTGCCATGGCTGGTTCCGAACACTCTGCTGCAGCCTTGTGTCTGAAGGCCGATAAGTGTACCTGCTTGAATACGATCGCATTTCGAATGACAGAAATATATCGTGGAGATAATTTCGAGAGAGCACCCTGCGGCACCGTCTGCTTCAACGGAGCGGCGGCGTTGTCTGCTTCACCTAAGTTACAATGCATGTCGTGCAGCTGGCCAAGCTTTATCCTGCGAAATCTGCTTAAATATGAACATTTTTGAAGGGCTCGAGGCACCGTATGAAAAAGACTAGATGACATCTAATACGCTGTACTTCCACTTTGACGCAATACTTAGTTTTTATTTACTCTTTAGGGCGAGTATCTTATGTCTGCCGCGCTCTACCACAGCACATTAATTGTGCTTAATTTTTACCTTGCTTTGTCATCTCGATCGTCGTCATGCGCTCTTAGCTAACCACGATCGCTGTAAATAATATAAAGTAATTTTTTTTTACGTTGTGCACGCGGCACGCAGTCGCAGAGAAAGCTCAAACTCCAGCGTGTTCATGTAAGACTCTGACACGAAGCGAGAATGAGCAGCATTTACTTCACCCTTACAACGGGCACTCTCGGCAACGTTACCAATTGCAGGGCCAGTGCAGTGTGCACGTGATGTATCACATGTTACACAGCGTGAGCAGCCTCGCACATGCATTTAATTAAAGGGCCCCTGAAACGGTTTGGGCAAATCTTGCAGACGCGTATGGTGCAGCTAAAGTTAATCAGTCGCGTGACAACTTGTGTGAAGCGTCTCATATTAAGAGCGCTACGGACGATTACAAGTTATCCTCTTCCATAGCCAGGCATTTGCTCCTCAACTCGTTAGCCGAGTGATCGGGGTTAAGCTCCGCCTTCACTGGCTCTTTGTCATGATGGCACGTCGTGTCGTCTACTTCCGGTTACTGCTACTGCGTTTGGTTGAGCTCTGTGCCACCACGTGGCTGCACCATGCAGATCATTCACGTTGGCGCTTCTGTTCATCCCGTGATACGGCGAAGTCAAGCGGCCAGGCCCTGTCTCCTCGCTTGCGTTTACCCGAATACCAGACTCAGAAAACGCTATGTGGTAGTAATCCTCCGGTGTAAAGGAACGACAGTAAACGCGCAAATTCTGGCGCCGATCGGATAGCGACAGTCAGACGCGCTGTAGCCACTCTGCTCGTCTGCTGCCTTGCAGAGGGACACGGTGCCGTAGCTTGACATATTGCCAGTCGCTACACTTGCAGCCCACAACGCAACAAAGTCGATTCATGGTGCTCACGAAAAGACAGACACTGACCGCGAAACTCTCGTCAAGACAGAGGACGTTGTAGCACAAGCAGGCAACGCTTGCTGTGTGCCGGAAGTGCTTGAGTGTATTGAGAAATCGTTCTTGTGCATTATCTTTCTGTTACTTTCTCTTCATAGAAACAAATTAACCAACATTCCAACTATTACGAACATCATTTGTTCACCATAAAGGGGGAAAAATTATCGATGACGCGCCCTGGGCAGCCAATCTGATAACTCGCCCTAGTGACGTCAATTGGGTGATTTACGTCACATGGGTAGGGTCGGCTGAAAATTCCGCTGAGCAGTGTGCTGCAATCGGCAGCAATGCGCATTTTTAAAACCTTATAATAGATTACACGCTTTACGCGGAGCACTTAGATGCAGCAATTAATCATCAGAAGGGCCTACTCTGACGACTCAGTACGTTTGTACAAAATCGTCTAAATCGTTTCAGGGTCCCTTTAACTTCTCGATTCGCAGTCAATAGAGAACAAGAAACTAATTTGCGCATCAATGTACGACGTCACCGAAGGGGTCACCAGCTCAGTTAGGAGTGACTGAACACGCTTCTCGTGTAGCTGAGTGTGAGCATCGTACATTTATAGCCGTTCAAGCAGGAACCCATTGCGCGAAAGTAAGAAAAATATATCTGGGAGGTGTCTAAGTATGCGTAAGCCTTGTGCCGCTTCCTCATCTCCACGTAGCCCGGGGTCATTATCAGTGATATGAAACTTGATCCGACCAGTACAGACGACAGTGCTTGCCGCGACACCAACTGCTGCGGACGGCGGCGCAAGGTGAATTGACGCAAGCAAACTACTGCAGGTGGGATTTTAGGTATGGGTCGGCCTCCGCGGGCTTTCCTTCAAGAAAACGAACCGGAAAGCGCAACCTCGTGCTCTTTCATGACTATTTTGCCGTCTCAGGCATTTGGTTTTTTGTTTGTACTCTTTTGTCCCTGTACATTTCTACATCCCTAGCAATTGATACTGTCGTATCTATATTGTCTGTACTTATGTCATGTTTGCTAATTCAGTTTTCCAGACAAATCATGTGTGGGTTTACACACACCATTCATTGTCTGAACTGGCAGCTAATCGTACGTGGCAGAGTCCGATTGCTGTCTTTCTACTTTTTTCCTCACTTTGCATTGCATTGATTGCGCCATTGATATGGAAATTTTCGCGTACGTACGCCTACTCTGTAGTGCAATTATGTTCGTGCAATGGTTACTACCAATAGTATGTCACCGTGGGTACTTTCTTCCTGTTTTTAGTTTCACGTCGCGCTATTTGTATTGTGCGAAAAACGCTTTTTTTTGCGTAATGCTTCTGTTATATTGTACTTCTTTGAATAACGCTAATTTTACGTTGGTGTTACTGTGTTCCCCCCCTTTTCGATGCCTTCCTGATAACCACGCAAGGTAATCGTAATTAAAAATAATTTATAAATAAACATGCCCTATGCAGACATGCTGTGAAGCGACTAGTGTTTTCTTGTTCAATGTAATGAGCATTTAAATCATTACTGTTTTTCGTTATGGCAATGTCTACTTGGGTGGCAAATATACACACTAATAAATAAGCAAAATTGCATATGTTATATTGTAACACTTCGTGCACAATTTCTTCCTCCATCCAGGCTTGTGATTCCAGCACGCAGGAGGTGATGACACTTAAACTCACGCAGCAGAACCGAAGAATTTTTTTCAGTCCGAAAAAAAAGAAGCCTACGTTCTTCGAGGCTTAGCTGAAGCATTGTTTGTGCATTTGCACATTTCAGGGACACATCGCCTTGAATATTTGCATCTGGACTGGCCAATTTAATAAGTGAATAAGTAAAGAAATACATTAGAGAAACGAGAAATAAGTAAACTTACTCAGGGACGTACGAGCCGAAAACACCACATAATTATGAGGCGCGCCGTAGTGCGGTGCGCCAGATTAATTTTAACTACCGGAGATTCTCTACCGAGCATTTAAATCTGACAACACGAGTGATTGCGCCATGTTCGTGTGGTCGGGTCACGCTTATGTCTAAGCTTCACTGCTAATCACGCTGGCGAAATTCATAAACGAAGGCAAGCGCCCACACCAGCAGCCATCTAGTTCATACCTCTGAACCAGCTCAGAAAACGATAAGTATGCATATGTACTCACAAGCTGTGAAGTATATTTCGTTTTCGTCACATGACGGACTGTTGCAGATAGACTTGTTGCATTTATACATGCCAACGTGAATGTAGTGGGAGTATCTATAAAAAAGTATAAAAATTGGCTGTCTGTGGTAGCGGGTCGCAGATCTTTTACATCCCTGGCACGCGCAGGCCTCGGCGAGCGGCAACCCCCGGAGCAGTCCGGGTTCTAGCTTTGGTGTCACTGTTGCCGCTTTGGTGTCCTGGAGGCGCCGCCAATAATGAGAAATGTTGACACGTTGTTACAATTAATAAAAAAACACGATTGGATAAATATAATTACGTCCAGCCGCCATCTTGTGACGCTATGTCCAGCACTAGCGCGCCCCGCGATTTCCGCAAGACCAGTCAGAACTTCCCGTCTGAAGACACGTCGTACAGACTTTCTCGCGCCTGCGGCGCTCGTGCTGGGTCACTCATCGTCACCGGTGGGCTCTCAGCCACTTGCGTTCAACCGCGGTTGCTAAGGCACTCTGCCTTCCAGATTTTCAATATGTGCGGCCCGGGCTCTACTACGGTCGCTACTGCTCCCACAGAAACATCTATGATGTTATTTGCAAGGCACATCGCCGTAAGGCGCGAGAAAGCTACGATCCGGCTGCTTCACCTACTTTACCGCGCCCGCAGTCAGCATCCGAGCGCATACAAACTCGACCCCACTCCGCCTAGGGACAAACGGCTACAACACGCGCTAAGAAACCCCCTCCGTAGTACCTAGACAGGGTCATTCATACATTTAAGAAGCAAAAGCCCCCAGGTTTTCTCTCTCGCGCCCGTTCTTACTCGCGCCTGCGCACAGACTGGCGATCCCTCAAATGAACGTCTCGTCGATAGAACCGGAGCAGTGGAATCGGAACCGAAACTGTGTTTTGCGTAGTCGGTTTGCGTGGGCTTATGATGCGAACGTTTTCCACAGCCCCCAACTGATCGCACTAACATATAGCATATAACTCTAAGAGAATTGCAGGCAGAACTGAATTGGTGGATTGCTCTTTAACAATACTTCGCGCTACTCTTTGAACATAATTGGAGCATTGGTATTGTAGACGACGTCGCGAAACACGAAATGCCGGACGCATAACCACCTTCAAGCCGCAGTGTCAGCGTTTGTGGCATATAACTTCCTTCATATTTCGTTCAACTCGTAAATTAGCGAAAGCACCTTAAACGTTACGCGGCCCTTACCAGAGCACCAAGCAGAGACGCTAGAATTATGGGACATCCATAACGGCTGCAAATATAACACTTTTCTTTTCCAAATATATTGTCTTACGCCTATATGGGCTCAAAGAATCAGCTTGAACACTAATAATAAGCTAAAGTTCATGCGTACTATAAAATCTCCGTTTCGCACTAGCATCTGAATCTGAATGCGCTAGGTACCACATATTTACATCCAAAGGAAGTCGTATACTTGCGTGCTCTATAGACCGTTTTTTCGTAGGCGCCGCCATATTGTGAGCGCAGTGGCGCCGCCTATGAGCAGCGCCATACTGGCTTGGGTGAAAGCGGTCTTTTGCATGGCAGGTATACGCTCGGCGGTAGGTTCTGGCGTTTGTTTTCGCGGTCGTGCGGTCTATTTAGTATGACGTGCGTCTTCTGCGTGGTAAACGGTCCTGTGAGACGTGCTGAAGTGGTTTAAGGCGTCATGGCCGGAATTTCTGCTGGTGTTGAGGTGGACGGAACGCGCAGCGCGATGTGCGCGCGCATATTTGAGCCTACAATCAGCCTCGGAGATAAATTGTGCATTTCTGAATGTTCCAATCACTAATGTGACCTTATTGGAGTATTATCCTCTATTTCTAAGCTGCGGTTTAGGAGCCATGAAACATACGCGACGATCGTAACAGCGTGAGCGTGGGTACCGTTCTGCTACGATAGGAGCTGTGATGTTATACTTTGACAAGCGTTCGAACTGTTCGCTGCAGGTTACATTGCGTGACAACTTGGTTCGATGGATGAGGTTTCCGCCCCTGAATAAAATAGTTTTGGCAAGTAAAAGAAGCATACCTTACAGTCTGAATTACGCTTGTCCAGCAAAGGGACAGTTTACGAACTGCGCGAGCGTCCTAAGCAGTGGTAGGTGCTGGATTACATATATCTTTGTTCTATATACCGCATGGTCCAAGTATACGGCATCAGCGGTTATATATTTATAAACGTTGTGCGGCGTGACTATGCGAGGTCCTATTGCGGCGTTAGCCCGTTTTCTCTTGCTTTTTCGAGAAAGAGGATGATAACTGAATTTTTTTTTCGGTTGTGTTCGTTCCGTTCTCTACGACGCACTCACACGTATTACGGAAATTTTGTCCTCAAAAATAGCCATCGCATTCTTTTTATGCGATCCCTCTCACATATTATGGCTGTATACAGGCCAAAAAGGCAATGCGGAAGCACACAGCTTACATTTGTATCGTGCTGGTTCACCAACCGCAGTGATCGCTGTGTTGAGCAGCGCCGTCGGCCTCATGCAGGAAGGCTAGCGTAGACATATGGTAATTTGAAGCCTACTAGACTTGAAATGCGCGAGAACGATGCCGGTGCATCACAAATATTTGATAGCGCCTGCCGCTTAGATTTTTCGTGGTTGCCTTAGGTTGGCCGTGCGCGAGCATACACTCTTATGCTTTATGTTTTACTCCCTAGGCCAAGAGATCAGATATTGAGCAGATTTACCATTTCATGCTGCTAATACAGAGACACCGGTTTTCTTTGTTGAATTAAAACTGATATAAGCGAAATAGTTCACAACACTTACACACACCGCGACTGATAATGTGCGTACACCGCGGCTGATAAAACGCGACACATTTTTGCGCCCCCAAGAGATATTTCCGCCTACTGTAGTTACCAAGGCACCGAAACGCTTCCCTGACGACCTTATATGAACGGACATGGCGTAAATTTCACAAAGTACCATCTAAAACATCTCGAAATCGTTCCGCAGCACGCGACAGCAATACCTTCAAGCAGCGCCGCGCCGGATCGCCCAAGCCAGAGAGGAGGAAAGGCTCTCCGCGCGTCCTATCCTCCTCGCCCGATGAAACGGTCTATACATTCAAACAGTTACTTAGAATGCATATGGTGAACTGACAATCACATCACACTTCATATTATGTATTTGCACTTCGCACTTAAAAACACTTAAAGTACCATAATAATAACTTGATATATCGTATTATCATAATAATTCCTTCATAATATCATAATGCTCTTTGCATGTCAAACTTTTTTATATGTTTTGATTGCTGCGTGATTGACTAAAATACTACGGGTATTTAATTTACCGCAGGTGAATGTGAAAGCGATGGAAGTACTTTTTATTGTTGTCGCGACTGGGCTTTCTGTGTAACGCAGGTTCGGGAGCGGCTTCCAGACTACCTCTGGACTGCTCCTCAATAATTACATGGACGCCTTCGCTAAGTCTCGAAAGCAGTTCGACCTGGACCCATCACCAGCGAACCAGTTGGGACCCGGCAAACGACCCATGACGTCTATGGTACCCACCATAATCACCATGTCCGGCACACCTTCTGTGCTGCTGGGCGCTTTCGGCGGCAGCGGGGGCCTCCCGGCCATCTCGGCAGTGGCGCAGGTAAGAAGTGGTAGTAAGCGTGCGTTTATGAAAATCAAGACCACAAAAAATTGCGGCATAACCCGTCTCACGATGAGTGTGTACGGTAAGACGTTAGCCCTGAATCAATATAGCGACACAAACATATGGGCACCGTCGAAACGAGTTATGTATGAGGTGTGTACTGCAGCGAGACTCGTCTTGGTTGCTTCCCTAAATACGCTGGGCACCATCTAGCGCCTCTGCCAAGAAGCCTGCGCCTGGCATTCGTAATGCATGCCGCGTCCTGCGGCAACCGGACTCCTCTGTCGCGCTACCTTCCGGACGCGCTGCGCCATCTAGTGGCACTGCCGAGTGGATGGATGGATGGATGGATGGATGGATGGATGGATGGATGGATGGATGGATGGATGGATGGATGGATGGATGGATGGATGGACGGACAGACGGACGGACGGACGGACGGACGGATGGATGGATGGATGGATGGATGGATGGATGGATGGATGGATGGATAGCCCTCGGAAGTGCGTGACATCCCAAAAGAAAGCTAATGCACTAAAAAAGGTATTGTCATCAAAGAGGAAATGTCGCTAAACAGACTAAAAGGTCCCTTAGTATAGCGGAGAAAATCGCCAATATGGCTGACTGCAATGAAACTTAACCTTGGCTAAATATTGTATAAATGTTGTTGTGTACGCCACTGAAACAATCTTGGCAAAGCGAAAGAGCTGGTATTTTCACAGTTATTATGCAGAATAAGGTTTGGCGCCTCGCAGCGCGTCTTCGGCGTTCTGCCAGTGCTGTGGGTCCAGTGCGGTCGTGGGTGACGGGAGGAGCACGTGACATATGGGCGCGCTCTTCGTATGCACCGGAAAGCCACGAACAAGAACCGAAGCATAACCTGCAAATGAATAATTACCGACAAAGCCAATTCGCAATAAGAAGCTGTCACCATGAATTGGTCTACGGCGCGGCATCAACCTGACCCAGGCAGTCAGGGCAGCCGCCTTATCTCGGAGCTCATGCCGAAGAGCCGCGCGTTCGGTGTCTCACGTCACTTCCGGCAGACACTAACTATTGGCGGCGTTTTTTTCAGTTTCGGTACCGAAAATGGCCATTTTTGAGTGCTTTTTACGACGTCATACTTCCGCTCGTATGTCAAACGTGAAATGCGCGGTGACCGAAACAAGCCCCATGTTCGCAAATAACCTCTTACATTAAAGCTGTGAGCAAAAGCAGACGCGAGCCAGTCATTATGTTAAACATATCATTAAGTGAAAACGGCCGGCCAATGCCTTACAGCTGTCACCATCCACCACGGGAAAGCTGTACTTCTGATTTTGAGTAGACGAGCGCGATAATGCTACTTCGCTACTGTTAAAATCAATCTTCCTAAGGTATTGATTATACTAATCACTTAATAATTACAGCTCATAACCTGCCTTCGACAGTACGCGCTTGCTCGCTGTGTGTGGGACGACACGCGCGTGCAGCCCACATTTCGATCGACTACGCCCAACACGGTGTACGCTGAACCCAAGACCCATCACTTCGACCCGGTACGTGCACGCACTACAGCAGCCGTGTATGTCAAACTTCACCGCATGGCCTGTGCGCACCCTTCACCGTGCTTAGCACGTGTTACGCGAGTCGTGCTCAGAAAGTATGCACCTCTCGAGAAGATGTTAAAATTTGTTTACTGCGCGTGACCTGGAGACAGTGTAGTTGGCTATTAGGCATGTGCTCATGCTCGGAGAGTTGCAATGAAGTTGTCGGAAGCAGCGACAATATGCTGTAGTAGCATCTGCAGTAAAGCACGTCCGATGGAAACACCGATGATGATTGGCGAAGACAGCTCATTAGATTCGTTTAAATGCGCTGAAGTTGAGTTGCGGCTTATACAAACAACTTTCTCTTACAGGCATTCCTGCTTCGCAGTCTGGGCAACTACGTCATAGATAAGCCCATCCTGTCTACAGCCTCGGGCATCATTCTCACAAAGAAAGGCTCTCTCGTCGCACCTCAGGACATTAAGCACGTGGATGGTAGCAGCTCGGGTGCATGAGAGAGGTCAAGCTGCTCTGGCGACGACGGAATAATATATATGTATAGATATATGTTGTTTACTTTCATCTCGTAAGGTCTTCGTTTTGGACCATTCATTGAGACGGAAACCCTTCTGAGAGCTGTCATGTATGCAGTGAGCTTTCGGACCACTAGCAGGAGCATTCACAAACAGGTCGGGCAAATTACTTCCGAGGGAATTCGCAAGATTGAGGAAGCGTGCTGAAAAGGAATATTATCCTACACTGTGCCGTAGCACCAAGAAAAGCATTATGAATTAACCAGAAAGAAAGCTTCCCAGTTAAACAGAATTTCATGCTCATCCGGGTATAGAACCCGGGACAAACGCCTTTCAAAGTTGGTAGTTCTACCATGCGAGCTAACCACGAGGTCTCAGTTATTATTTTGCAAGGCCTCAATTACAATATTTCAATTATTATTTAAAGTTAATAGGTAGCGAAGTGATGGACTTAATATCTCAGTTATCCATCCGAAACTTGGTACCAGGTTGACATCACTCATTACTAGGGAATAGCTAGTTCGCGTTGCTTATAATTCACGAGCTTCATTTACAGACCACCTCCAGGTAACAGAGTATTCAGCGCACAAGTAATACGTTTTTCCTGCTTCAAGACTCCTGGTGTTTCCAGACATCTGAATGTCACGATAGCTTTCTAACTTCACCCATTTTTGATCCGAACTCGTAGGCGGAGAAAAACACGCGAGTGTCACCGCGATAATGAATCCGATTATACCCTCGGATTGCGGGGCCATTTCTATTCTTGGGAAAAAATTGTTATCCCTGAATGAATTATGCAAGTGAAAACTGATGTGACACTAGTGTGAAGAAAACATGCCGTGCCGTGTAAGAGACCACCTGTAATGAGCAGCTTATTACGTATGCCACTCTCCTGAAAGTGCTCAGTCAGGCAGAGTAAGCTTAACACATAGGACATCGCGTTTGGTATACTAGAGTGAACGTTCAGATGGATAGTTCGACACACTACCAACAACGAAATTGCTTCACTAATTAAGTTACAACCCGCAGAATAAATTACTTTGAGAATTGAAACAAGAACTGAAAGAATTAACAACCTTCTAAAGGTGGGACAATTGTGAAGCTGAAATAACTGTGAAGAACCTCTTGTCCTTTTTCTTGATGACGGAAACTGGTTGTGTATTACAGGGTTAAAGGAATGGCTGTAGTTGCATGCGTAGGGACTTTGGGGCACATCTAAAGGACAAATTGAAATGCATTCTTTATTGGGTACAGAAGATGCTTGCGTAACCATACGCGTATAGCTTGTCACTGCAGCCCATAAAAAAAAAATGCATGGGGTGACTCATGCACCTATAGTGCAAGTGTACAAAACAGACCTAAATACCACGTGTAAGCTCAACCAAACACGGCAACGAGGAGCTACAAGGCCCCGGATTAAGACTGTGAGTGCCTTCGTAGTGCTGATGAACCTCCAAGGATAGGGTGCATCATAAATAGCTGCCACACAGCGCTTAAATTACAGTACAACGAGCTGCGACCGCTTGTTCGACATTCGCGAGGCGTGGGTATGTTCTGCGTACGCGACGCCTAGCCGCGAGTAAGAACAGAAGTATATGCTGCGAATTATCATTTAACAATAAAAAGAATTCGCACTAGCAAAGTGTCATTATGAATTGGCTTGTCATTCACGCAGCTAAGGTTTGCCTATGAGACTTTGGAAAAGATTATACGACTACATAAGCGCAATCCTGGATCATAGTTACGCTTA
The DNA here is from genome assembly GCF_023375885.2 of Dermacentor andersoni. Lineage (NCBI taxonomy): Eukaryota > Metazoa > Arthropoda > Arachnida > Ixodida > Ixodidae > Dermacentor > Dermacentor andersoni. The sequence goes on from NC_092816.1 coordinate 37,122,101, forward strand.
CGTGAGCTGCGCACAGCCGCATGGAACAATGTGTAAATCCTCGCGCTTTGTGTTACCAATTTAATGCACCCTTGTTCGCTTTTGTTTTCAAGCGCTAAGCAATGCATAGGAATGAAGCGAACTCACTTAGAGCAGTAAAACTGTTACCGACTCCTTCCCCCGCTAGTTTCGATACCCGCGGGTGGTTGCGTGTTTATTGTTAGTATCCAAGAATTACTTGCCAGATTGTTATAAAGAAGAAAATGGGAAAAAAGGACGCCACGAGACTTGTGCGCCCTTTCAGAATCGCAACCAAATACCCAGCGGAGCTTTCTGTTTCAAGTCGTTGCAGCAGGAACCTGTGTTGTCAGTAATTATAGACTCGCTTCTAAACATTGCCTGCGTACGACCAGCCCGTTTGAAACATTGGCCGATTTCGAGCGCGTGTTACAAAATTTTTCGCAAAGGCCCCGTGTCATGCACACATATATCATTTCGCGAGAAGTTGGCCATAATGTTCCTACATTGTCTCCGTAGCACATTTCTTTTTACTTCGCACGCTCCTTTAAAAGAAAGAAACAAGAGCTCACAAAAGTTACTCAAATCACGTCACTAGGTATCAACCATCTGGCCAGACGGACATCATCTGCAAAATTAAAGAATAAAAATAAATAAAGCTAGAAATGAAGCGATAAAGGTACTTAACAAACTAATCACATATATAAATTCTTAGTTACTTTTGGACAGTCGAAGGGAATCACAATTAAAATGCACTTCTATGTTTGAACAGTTACAAACAGTCATGTAAGCCCCAATTATTGGCCCCAAATTATTCGCCGAATTCACCTGGTTATCCACGCACGCCACCCTAGATGAGGGCACAGTGCAGCCCTACTCTGGCGCCGCAGGGCCACGTTGCTGCCAATTTCGATAGCTGTTTCCTGTTGTTCGCGCAACAGAAATGCAACATCATCTTAGTTCAACAATGCGCTTCAATCGCCAGGTCTGTGTAGTCGCAGATCTCCGTCAGAGAAGCGTCGATCACTGCGGCTAATAAATGTGTTCATAACGCGTCCCATCGGTGCTCATCGCTTGGTGAGCTGACACTAGAGAAAAAAAGAGGCATATTAAAGAAAAGACACTCAAGGGAAAGGTGAAAACAGGGGCAAGGCGGGAGTTGGAAATTCCAGGCGATGAGCCTGATTCTGTGTTCTGCGAATCTGTGATTGAGTGACATGTTTATTTGCCTTGTTTGAAGCATTGTACACTCTGACGTTTTCTTAGATACGTAGATTTATTGGTGGTTTTTACGTACATTTGAATACCTTGTTGCGAGGTTTTATGCATGCGTGCAGTGAACCTTGGTTCCAGTGACACTTTTTTGCCCTTTATCAAGTTGTATCAGCGCATTTGTATATTTAATTCATATCTAGCTTCGCATTGCTGATGTACGAGGGCGAGTCAAATGAAAGTGAACCAACCCATCCCGCGCAATAATGGTTCGGTTCAATATCTGCAAGGCACGGGCGTAGCACAGAGCCATGTCTCATTTAGAAAAGTGACACACATGTGTGAGGTTAAATGTTCTTTAATGCTGTCATACACTGCGTTGAACATAGTTGTGTGACATATTGGACGCTCCAAAAGTTGAACAGCCTGGTGCCGGGAGGTTTTTGACAGCTGAAGGTGTTTCCCGAAAAGAAATTGGTCGCCGTATGACTGCCGTGTACGTTGAACATTGTATTTCATTCGCCACTGTGAAGCATTGGAGCAAATAGTATAAAGAAGGAAGTGAAAGTTGCAAATACGACCCAGGTCAAGCCAAAGCCACCGTGCAATCATCCCCAACACAATTGCAAAGGTTGATGAGCTGATTACACAAGAGCGGAGGATAAGCATCGATGAAATGGCAGAGCGTGCGAACATCAGCCATGTTTCGGTTCACACCATAATTCATGAACATCTCGGTTATCGGCTCTTGTGGGCGCAATGAATGCTCAAGATTTTGAACCACCCCCGATGGCGGAGAGGTTCGGCGATGCCTTCACTCATCTGATCCGGTTTCACAATGAGGGTGACGACTTCTTGTTTCCACTTGTGTCCGGGCACGAATCATGGCGCCACTACTACGAGCCAGAAACACGACGGCAAAGCTTACATTGGGTGACTTCAATGCAAAAGTGGGGAAGAAAGCAGGCTGGTGAAAAAGCAATTGGCAACTATGGTGCCGATGCTAGGAACACTTGATGAGAGATGCTGGCCGAATTCGCAAAAAGGATTAAGCTGCCAATGATGAACACTTTTTTTTTTCAGGAAGCGTAGCAACAGAAAGTGTACCTGAATATGTCCTAATGCTTAAACAATAAATTAAATTTATTTCATACTTTCTGCCGACACCAGCATAGTGCAGGATGTATACGCTTTTGGTAGGGTAAAGTGCAGTGATTATATGTTAGTGAGGGCTACGATAAGCCTCAATTTGAAGAGAGAAAGAGTAGAATTGGTCAAGAAGAAACAGGCGAACGTAGAGGCAGTAAGGATAAAAGCAGACACATTCAGGCTACTACTTGCAAACAAATATGCAGCCTTAGAACAGACAGACGAAGATGACATAGACGTAATGAATGAAACCGTTATTCGCTGGCTTTAGAGGCATCAAGTGAAGTTGGAGGCAAGGCACCAAGGCAATCAGTAGGCAAGCTCTCCGAAATAACAAAGGACCTATTAAGCAAGCGACAAATAATGAAAGTGTCCAACTCAAGAGGCAAGATATAATTCGCGAAACTGTCAAGAGTGATCAACAAGGCGAACATAAAGGATATGCGAAATTATAACGTAAGAATGACTGACGAAGCCGTAGAAAATCGACACAGCCTGAAATTAGTGATAAGGAAATCTGGCATAGATCTCACCAAGATGTAGGCATTGAAAAATAAATAGGGTAATATCATCAGCGATCTCGAAGGTATAGTGAAATAAACGGAAGAATTCTACACCGACCTGTACAGTACCCCGAGGAATCAGGATACCTCCATTCAAAGCAATAATGAACAAGATAGAGAAACTTCTATTAGACATGAAAAGGGGAAAAACGGCAGAAGATAGAATAATCGATTTAATCACAGATGAACAAGACATAATGCTTCGAAAACTGGCGGCTCTCTATACGAAATGCCTATCGACATAAAGTGTCCCGGAAAACTGGAAGAATGCAAACATTATACTGATGAACAAAAGGGGAGACATTAAAAAATTGCTTAACTAGAAGCACCTTACCTTACTTCCAGTATTATATAAAATATTCAGCAAGATAATTTGCAATAGAATAAAGGCAACACTGGACTTTATGCAACCAAAAGAACAGGCTGGCTTCAGGCAGGGATACTCTACAACGGACCACATCCATGTCATTTGTTAGGTAATCGAGAAATATGCAGAGTGCAATCAGCCTCTCTATATGGTTTTCATATATTGCGAAAAGGCATTTTATTCAGTATAGATACCAGAAGTCATAGAGCCGTAACGTAATCTAGGAGTACAGACCGCTTACGTCAATACCTTGGAAAATATCTACAGGGAGTCCCCAGCTACCTTAATTCTACACAAGAAAAGCACGAATGGACCTACGAAGAAAGTGGTCCGAGAAGGAACCATAATCTCTCCCAGGCTATTCACTGCTTGCTTGGAAGAATATTCAAACCATTAAACTGGATAGGCTTAGGAATAATGATCGGCGGCGAATGTCTCGGCAATGTTCGGTTTGCAGATGACATTGTTCTATAAAGCAACGCTGCAGACAATTTACAAGATATGACTGAGCACAGTAACAGAGAGGGTGTAAGAGTGCGGTTGAAGATTAATACGCGGAAGACAAGGATAATGATGAGTGGCCGATCAAAGAAACATGGGGTCAAAATCACCACTTAGCCCCTAGAGTCTGTGAAGCAGTACGTTTACCTAGGTCAATTGTTCACTGGGAACCCTGATCGTGAAAAGTAAATCCACAAAAGAAGAAAAATGGGTTAGATCGCATACGGCAGACATTCTCAACTCCTAACTCGAAGCTTACCATTATTATTGAAAAGGAAGATGCACAATCACTGCATTTTACTGCTGCTGACACATGGGGGCAAACACTTGGAGGCTGACAAAGAAGCTTTAGAATAAATTAAGGACCTCGCAAAGTGTGAAGTAACGAAGAATGCTTGGCATAATTTTCAAAGACAGAAAGAGAGCGGTTTGGATCAGAGAGCAAACGGGTATAGCCAATGTTTTATTTGACATTAAGAGAAAAATGGAGCTGGGCAGGCTATCTAATGCTCGGATTAGGTAACCGTTGGACCATTAGGGTTACAGAATGGGTACCATGAGTCGAGGAGCTCAGTCGAGGACGGCAGAAGACTAGGTGTGGCGATGAAATTGGAATATTGGCAGGCGCTAGTTGAAATCGGTTGGCGAAGGACAGCGGTAACTAGAGATCGCAGAGAGAGGCCTTCGTCTTCCGGTGGAGATAGAATACGACGATGATGATGATGATGGTGATGATGATGATGATGATGCCAGGAGGGTATGTGATATCCACCGAGATAGCAAAAACTATTTGACATGTATACTTTATTTATTTACAAGACATTCACCAGAACCGTGGCCGACAGTACGTAATATACTGTCTCGGGGATGGGAGGTATAGGTTTCAGTAAGCTCATTCCACATAAGTGAATGAGGATCGACTCGGGCCGACAAAGTGTTTCGAGGGTATCGATGTCCTGCATCAATATCCGAGGCTTTCGGTTGATCGCTGTAAAATCAACACCGGTGGGAATGCTGCACAGCGAGACCACGAGTACGTCGCGGAGGAAGGATAGGATAGTGCAGGAGTAGCTCAGATCTGTACATGAGCTGACAAGGTATAGACTTGTGGAGCTCAACACATTCTCACAGACGTTCCAGCAGATGTGTGTCGCAGGCGTAAAAGTAGCAGCGTGTTGTAACTGAAATGTTGTTTTGCTACCACCGAAACGAGTTATCTATGAGGCGTGTACGCAGCACGGTTACTCTTTCATGCTTCTCGAGAACACTTGGCGTCGTCTAGCGGCGCCACATTGCAGGGCGGGTGTGAGCGCCTAAACGCATGGCGCGTCAAGCCTTTCAGACACGCGGTGCCATCTTGCGGCACTGCAGAGCTCACAAGCGCAGTGCATACAATGCGCGCTCACGATCGTGTCTGCTAAGAATTACATCGCTATGCGCCGTCTTCGTGAAGAAAAAAAGGACGGAATCCTGCATTTCTGCGCCAATTATCGTCGGCTGAACAAGACCACGAAGAACGTATACCCCTCATACGGATAGACGACGCATTGGATCGGCTCTGCAAAGCTTAATACTTCTTATCGATGGATTTTAAGACAGGCTATTGGTAAATAGAAGTCGACGAGAGGAATCGCGAAATACCGCCTTGATCACGGCAGACGGCCTCTATGAATTCAAGGTTATGCCATTCGGACTATGCTTGGCGCCTCCAATCTTCCAGCGCGTCATGGAGACAGTGTTAGCACGATTCAAGTGGCAGACCTGTCTTGTTTATTTGGATGATGTCGTCGCCGTCGCCAGATATTTCGCCGATCATCTTAGGCGGCTTGCGACAGTACTAGGAGGACATCAAGACATCAGGGCTTACTCTGGAGCCGGAAAACTGCCGATTCGCTTACGATGAGCTTCTGTTCCTGGGCCACGTCATCAGTAAATCTGGAGTACGCGCCGACCCGCAGAATACAGCTGCCATCGAAAAGTTCCCAGCACCCCATCGACAAGAAAGCAGTGCGTATATTCTATATTCTACCGCAGGCGCTTTGTCAAAGTCTTTTAACGCATCGCCGAGTCACTGACACATCTAACTAAATGTGATGTCGAGTTCAAATGTGAAACGCCGCAGGCCGACGCATTTCAAGGAATGAAACGACGCATAAGGTCACCACCGGTACTTGCGCACTTCGACGAGGCTGCCGATACAGAAATCCACATTCACGTCAGTATAGCCTAGGCCTCGCTGCCGTCCTAGTCCAGAGGAAAGATGGACTTGAACAAGTGAAAGCTTACACTAGCCGGTCGGTGTCAAAACGAAAAAGAAATTATTCTACGATCGAAAAGGAATGCCTCGCCATCATTTGGGCTAAGCAAAACTGCGCCTTTACGTTCGCTCTCCTGCCGTTCAAAGTCACCAGCGACTATCACGCGCTGTGTTGGCTAGGAAACTTAAACGACCCCTCAGGACACCAGGCACGGTGAAGCCTCAGACTGGAAGAATATATCAAGTCCGGACGAAAACACTCAGATGCCGGCTGCCTCGCGTTGTCGTGGACATGCCGCCCTAAGATGACCAAGACGAAGACTCCTTTTTAGGCACAAGTGCAGGCGACTTTGCCGAGCAGCAATGAGCGGACCCGGAGCTCAGAAGCCTTGCTGAGTACCTTCAAGGCAAGGTCGACGTCGTCCCGAGGGTATTTATGCGCGAATTGTGTTCGTTTTTCTTACAAAACGACGTCCTGGTGAAGAATAACTTTTAACCAGGTCGTGCAAACTACATTCTCGCTGTGCCCGCTGCGCTCCGTTCAGAAGGGATACACGCCCTGTAGGATAATAAGACAGCCGGGCACCTCAAGGTTTTCTCGCACGCTCGAGAAAATACAAGAGAAGTACTATTAGCTGCGCCTAACCACCGACGTCGCCCGCTACGTCAAGACAAACCATGACTGCCAGCGATGCAAGAAACCCCCGACAAGGCAAGCGGATTTATTACAGCCGATCGAAATTCCTCTCTGACCGTTTCAGCAGATCGGGATGGATTTGTTGAGACCCTTTCCGACGTCGACGTCTGGGAACAAATGGATAGTAGTAGCCACAACCTTTCCCGCTACGGCGAAACGAAAGCCCAGCCCAAAGGTGGTGCAGCGTAAGTAGCCAAAATTTTTCGTCGACAACATCCTGCTACGATATGGTGTGCCAGAAGAGGAACGGCTTTCACAGCGGAGATTATGCAAAAAATAGTGCAGTGTAGCCAGAAAAGCCACCGGAAGACCTCTGCCTACCACACGCAGACGAATGGCCGAACCGAACTGAACAAGACGCTCGCCGACATGTTAGCAGTATACGTCGAGGCCTAACACAAAACGTGGGATGTCCTCCTTCCGTATGTCCGCTTTGCTTACAACACGGCAGTGCAAGAAACAACGTAGATCACGCCGTTCAAACTGGTTTACGGAAGGAGCTCGATGACGACTCTGGGCGCCATGCTGTCGCACGTCACCGACGAAGAAAATGTCGAAGTCGCCGCGGATTTCCAGCGCGCCGGAGAACCACGACAGTTCGACCACCTGCCCATCATCAATCAGCAGAGGACCGATAGCCAGTACTACAATCTTCGACGAGCATACGTGGAGTACAAGCCTGCAGGCTCTGCGCTGACAATGACTTAGTGAGAAGCTCTTACTCCGCTATTTCGGGCCCCACAAGATCATCCGTTGCATTGGCGCAGTCGACTATGAGGTCGTGCAAGGCGGCAATTCACCATCACAGCGGCGCCGCTCATGACATGAAATAGTTCTTGCGCGATTAAGCCGTTCTACCAGCGCTAACGAACTTTGGGACCCTGCATAGCGGAATTGTGGACTTCCTTTGCTGGACGGTGTTACTTTGGTCTTTGTTTCTTTTGTTGCTTTGTTAGTTTTTGCTTAATCTGTGCCTGTTTCTTTTTCGCTTTCCTGTTATGTTCGTAACGTCAGGATGATGCTTTATGAGTGGGGGGCTTTGGCATGTGCACCTATTTTTTTCGTGCAACCACTTTTCACCGTCTAACACGTGTTGTCGCCCAGCGCGAGACGCACCCCACATGTACCGGAAGTTTCTGGAAGGTTTTATCTGCTCTCTGTTGTCACCGGAGCTTGTGCAATCGGTTGCATGTGCGACGAGAATTGTGTAGAATTTTGCGGAAGGCACGCAGGCACCACTGATTACTCTGGAACCTTCGACGACTCATGTATAAAGCCGACGAGCTTGACCGGTGGATCAGCTTTTCGACAATTCCCGACTGTGTTCGCCGCTGTTGTTTTTTATTTATTTATTTATTCAATACGACCAGAAACCTTTTGACGGCCAAGGTAGGAGTGGATACAGCGCATTATAAGTTATTTTTGGTAAAAATTGTTGTCGTGCTATGACGTTGAAAGAAAAATAATATACCCAAACACCAACAAGAGTAATACAATGAAAAATCCACACTTATTAGCATATGACCACATTCTAAACAGTAACAAACAACGCGCTGCAATCAGAAGAAAGGAGCAACGGCTGTTAAAAAATATTCCGACGTTGACAGGTTCACCACCTCATTCGGCAGCCGGTTCCATTTAACAAAAGTCCTCGGGAAAAAGGAACCTTTGCGCGCATTTGTTCTGCATCGAGGTAGGTAGTATAATAGCCTTACTGCGTTCCTTACGGATCGGTCGTGACGTGTTATATTGAATGTATGCGTGGAAATCTAGTTTTACTTGACTGTTCATGATCTTGAATAGCATTTTTACGCAGTGAAACTTTCGCCGTGATTCGAGTGTAGAAAGACCGCACGGCGTATAAAGATCAGATATGGACACATGCCTATACATAATTGTTGTAAACAAAACGAAGCGATTTTTTTTAATACGTTCTATGCCGTTAGCTTCTGTTTTGGCGTGTCAATCCCAAGCTATATCTGCGTGCTCACGTAGCGGGCGCACGAGGGAAGTGTATGCATCTAATTTTGTTTTACTGTTACTGTGTTTCAAGCGATGCCTGAGCAAACACAGTCGTTATGATGTTGTAGAGACGATGGTTTTAACATTGGAGTTCGAACTTAATGTGTAATCAGTAATTATACCGAAGTATTTTAACTGGTTAACAAGGTTGATTTGGTTATTGTTTCCATTATAAGCGTAAGGAAGTGGGGTTTTTTACGAGTATATTTTTTTGTCGTTTGAGCACCATATTGAGGTATTCAACGTCATCTCCCACACATGGAACCAGTTAGTAATCGCCATTAGGTATTTGTTTGTTGCGGCTTGAGCGTCGATTGTTTCTATGGTGCGGCAGACAATGCTGTCGTCTCCAAAAAAGAAGCGCCTGCGTATAAGAGATTTGATGGCTAGGTCATTGAGTTATATATGAAAAAGGAGGGGACCAAGGGCGGAGCCTTGAGGAACCCCATAAATCACTGTTGCTATATGAGAGTTCGATTAAGGTATTTGCACGTGTTGATGGTGGTTAGAAAGTTAAGAGTCAAATGACATTACAAGTTGAATATCGTTTAAGAGGCTCCTACGTTTTGTCATTAAATTAAATGCGAGAAATATTCGTCTATTTGACTACGTACCGTTTTCCAGCTTCGCGAAGAATTCGTTCGTGCATTGGATCAGTTGCGTGACCATCGATAGGCCACGCCGAAAACAATCCTGGCTGTTCGAGAAAATGTGTTTGCATACCAAAATAAGCTCACCTGTTTAAAAAAAGAAGTGTTCAAAACCTTGCTTGCGGTGCACAAAAGATAAATGGCCCTATATTTGCTACAGAGTACTTGTCGCGGGATTTGTAGATTGGCATGACCTTTGCCGTTTTCCAATATTGAGAAACTTCACCTTTATGCAGACTTCTGCTGAAGCTAAGCAATAAATATTTCGCGCACAATTCGGCGTATCAGTAAAGAAAACAGTGTGGAATATCGTCCGGGCCGGACGACTTCTTTTTGTCGAGGTGAAGAAGTACTGAAAAAATAGCCTGTTCGCGTACGACAAGGTTAGGTATATCTAGATTTGTGTGTCCTAATTCGGCAACCGTGTCTCTACCACGCAGAAATGCGTTGGAAAATTGGTCATTAAAGGCTGACACTACATGTGTCCTTAACGGCATAATTGTTCAGAAAAATCTTGCTTACAGGTTTTTTTTTATCTGTTAGTGGCGTGCAAAAATTTTGGGTGTACCTAGTAAGGAAGCTGTGCATTCTGACGTTAAAAAACTGCAACTGTCGCAATCAAATATTCTCACTCAACTCCTCTCGAACAACCTGCTTGTACCTTTTCTGTGATCAAGGACATGACAAGCGCTTAACGCGACCTTTTACTTCAAGGATTTCACGTGTAACCAGGCGTTAGAACAGACGTTTGGGCGAGTTGGTAAGGCATATTTGAAACAGATGAAGAACAATAACAACTTTATTAAAGAATAAAACGCTCAATGGGTGGAGAACCTAGACAAGGGCCCCACTGGCTTCCGCGCGCCGTCTTGCTTGTAGGATGATGGCCCTTTGGACCTCTTCCTGTGAGCTGGACAGCGCCGCCTCCCATTGTGTATGCTCCGTAATTTCTGTGTTTGTCTTTTGTGGATATGCCGTGCATGTCCATGAGATGTGGTCTAAGGTTGGCGTGGCTCCGCACCATGAGCATGTGTCCGTATATCTTTCGGGATGAATTTTATGGAGAATGTGCAGGTTGTTATATGTACAGGTTTGCAGCTTTCTCCATATAACCTGTTCTTCCTTACTGAGATTCTTATCTGGGGGTGGTAGCTTCATTCTATTTCCTCTGTGATAGTTTAAAATTGCAGAGTAACAGAAGAGCCCGGTATTCATGGGGACAAGCAGGGAGAAGCGACACGGACGAGCGCTGACTTGCAACTGAAGTTTATTGCTTGGAACGAAGCATATCTAACAGCTCCAACCAACAGAAGAAACAAAAAAACACCCATACATATTGTTCAGTGGAGCGTGTAGGAATGATTGTGAATATATGCATGGTTTTTTTGGCTTCTTCTGTTAGTTGGAGCAGTTATATATACTTTGTTCCAAGCAATAAACTTCAGTTGCAAGTCAGCGCTCGTCCGTGTCGCTTCTCCCTGCTTGTCCCCGTGAATACCACGCTGTTCTGTTTCAAACAGGCGTTAGAGCTGTTCCCTTTCCTAAGTATAAGAGGGATGAACTTCTGCATTCACTCATGAATCGTGCACTTGAAGCTCGGCGATAAATCGTCAGCTCTCGAATTACCATCCACAGCCATCTTATGTAGCATGTCATTGTTCAGTTCGAGTAGGTCTAAAATACTAGTGTCGTCAGTGTCATTAAAGTCAGGAAACGTCATTTTTGTCCCTGGCGTCTGGGGCCGTCTGAGATCGCTTGTAAAGAGTACCATGTTATGGTCAGACATTCCAGGTAGAATATCGATTGTGAAACCAAGCCGATTAACTGTATAAGAAACAAAAACAACATCGAGGCACGAGCTTGCGTCTGGCGTGATTCTCGTTGGTGCGCACACCACCTGCTTGAGATTGTAGGAAAACGCAGTAACAAGGAGCAAATCCAAATGTCAACTAGAAAGCTGGGTGCACAGAAGAGCCCGGTTTATTTTAGGTAAGTTGAAATCGCCGCCCATAATGATATGAGTGTGGCGTTTGCTATGTTCGCCAAGGAAATCGTGCAGCAATTCCAACAAGGCCATGTCAGCGTTCGGAGGTCTGTAGATCGCATCGATAACAATACGGAGATTGAAAAAAAACGAGCACGAGCCAGACCATTTCTACATTCGTGTTGTGACGTACCAATTAGTAGTCTAAACCTTTTTATTACGACTGAAAACCACCTCCCCTTGAACGGCGGTCAAGAGGAATAATTTCATGCGCATTTGATACAACGTCGTTAGCGGAAGTGCTCTCATGAAGCCAAGTCTCAGTCAGGATAGAAATATCTCGATCGTACGTGTGAAGATAACTTTCTAGTTCATCGCACTTGTTCATGACACTCCGGGCATTTACAGTGAGAACTGAAAACACTGTTATTGAAGAGCTGCTTTTTGGGACTAAAGGAACGGTCTTACGATTTGTCACGGCGCAGCGATCCGTACTCTTTCATTCCTTTCATCCTCCCAACAGAATTGTCTGCCAATAATACTGCCACGTGGTGTTTTGACCCAGCAAACGGTCAGCATTGCGTGCCGAGCAAAAACGGCGAAGAAGACGACGAAGTCAAAAAGGATCCCGCGCCAGCTGGAGAACCGTCTCTTCGTGTCTGGCATTTTTCGTGTCTGGCTGCTGTACTGTTGCTTGCTCTTGCCTTAGCGCGTGACCAACTGGTGGAGGTGCTGGGTAATCTAATCTATGCATCAAACCACTCCGAGCAGCAGGAGCTCCAGCCCCGTACCGGTGGTTACACCTGTACACCGCGCCAGCAGAAGGATCCGTTGACAAGCCCGTGAGTTTGGACTCCTCCCAGAGGAAATGGGAGCTCCGACCACCTTAACCGTTATGGAAGGCACAACTCCGATTCATTGTACGGCACTCAATCCGCGAACGCCGAATCCCTTCCACACCCGCCGTGGTTGCTCAGTGGCTATGGTGTTGGGCGGCGGAGCACGAGCTGGCGCGATCGAATCCCGGCCACGGCGGCCGCATTTCGATGGGGGCTAAATGCAAAAACACCCGTGTACTTAGATTTAGGTGCACGTTAAAGAACCCCAGGTGGTCGAAATTTCCGGAGTCCTCCACTACGGCATGCCTCAATCAGAAAGTGGTTTTGGCACGTAAAACCCCATAATTTTTAGATCCCTTCCACGGCGCCATAAACGAGGATGTCGAAGATTGGCTGGTGCACTATGAACGTGTTGCCGCGTTCAACAGGTAGGATGACGCAGACAAACTGAAAAGCGTATATTTCAGCCTTAACGATGGCGCACGTGTTTGGTATGAGAACCATGCATATACCCTAATTTCATGCGCAGAATTCAAACGCCAGCTTGTTGAGACGTATGCGAGCCCTGATCGGCGAGAGCGAGCTGAACGTGATCTAAAGACCCGTATACAAATGCCGAATGAAGGTGTCGCAATGTATGCCGAGGACATGACGTGTCTCTTTCGACGAGCCGACCCTAGCATGGCCGAAGAAGGTGCGGCACCTCATGCGCGGAGTGAAAGAGCAGCTGTTCGGCGGTCTCGTGCGCAGTCCTCCTAAGGCTGTGTCAGAATTTCTTTCCGAGGCCGTCACCATGGAGAAGACTCTTCGGCAGCGGACACCATCATAGGAAGGCGAAGTGAACGCTGCCTCACCTACTTATCAATCTGGCCATAGCCTTTACCCTCGCCCGAGTAAAGGTCTATCTGAGACGGAGGAGCGGCTTCTACTCCGTCTCTATACGAACACTCTGCTGTGCCCGGCAGCACTCAAACATTTTGATCGTTCTTTCACGGGCAGTTGTCCGCACTGTGCGGAGAAGTCTTCGGACATCTACCACATGGTGTGGGCCTGCCCATCTAACCCAGCTATTGCCCCTCACCCCAACCCCACTCGGGAGGACTGGGAGGCGACCCTGCTCGGCTGCTATGACCTGCAGGCCCAAAGGGCCTTGGTCGAGCGCGCCCGGGCAGCGGCCGACGCCACTGGGGATAAGAAAAGAGCAGATTGGGTGAGGCAACAAACGCGGGTAAACGACATCTTAGTTGAAATCAAGAAAAAGAAATGGGCATGGGCCGGACATGTAATGAGGAGGGGTACTAGGGATTCCACCCAGTATTTTAAGGGCCGGGCCCTTAAGGACCGGCCCGTGTGCGTGCCTCCATGTGCTTCTCGTCTGAGAGCAATAAAAGTTTTTCACCACCACCACACCTCACCTACGGACTTCTTCGGAGCTCTCGGGGGCCACGTAGATTTCTTTCGAGAGCTCATTCGTTCCGAGATCTGTGAAGAACTCCAAGAACTGTCGGTACCCTCACCGTCGACGCTCTGCTCTTTTTCCAGTTACTTGCTTAAATTTACTTATATAATTACTTAAATTACTTACATGGATGGGGAATGTCGCGGTAGCTCAATTGGTAGAGCATCGCACGCGAAATGCGAAGGTTGTGGGATCGTTCCCTACCTGCGGCAAGTTGTTTTTGAATCCACATTCATTTCCATAAATTTATCGTTTGTTTATTTCATTTATTAACCACAAGTAATCTCCGCTATGTTGTCCTTGGTGTCAGTGTTTGATAGTTATTATATGACTAAGAAAAATTGGGCCTTTATTCTCGTGATGGATTGTGTGTGTTGTTCCTACATATGGCCGGTATGGGACATCCCGTTCAATATAACCTTTGGACATCCATAGGAATAAAGTTATGGGATTTCTATAGATCCCAGAAGTTCGATTGTGTGGATGTTGAAGGATGTCTTAAATCATCATCATCATCATCAGCCTAGTTACGCCCACTGCAGGGCAAAGGCCTCTCCCATACTTCTCCAACTACGGTCATGTACTAATTGTGGCCATGTTGTCCCTGCAAACGTCTTAATGTCATCCGCCCACCTAACTTTCTGCCGCCCCCTGCTACGCTTCCCTTCCCCTGGAATCCAGTCCGTAACTCTTAGTGACCATCGGTTATCTTCCCTCCTCATTACATGTCCGGCCCATGCCCATTTCTTTTTCTTGATTTCAACTAAGATGTCGTTTACCCGCGTTTGTTGCCTCACCCAATCTGCTCTTTTCTTATCCCTTAACGTTACACCCATCATTCTTCTTTCCATAGCTCGTTGCGTCGTCCTCAATTTCAGCAGAACCCTTTTCGTAAGCTTCCAGGTTTCTGCCCCATATGTGAGTACTGGTAGCACACAGCTGTTGTACACTTTCCTTTTGAGGGATAGTGGCAACCTGCTGTTCATGATTTGAGAATGCCTGCCAAACGCACCCCAACCCATTCTTATTCTTCTGGTTATTTCAGTCTCATGATCCGGATCCGTGGTTACTACCTGCCCTAAGTAGATGTATTCCCTTACCACTTCCAGTGCTTCGCTACCTATCGTAAACTGCTGTTCTCTTCCGAGACTGTTAAACAGTACTTTAGTTTTCTGCAGATTAATTTTCAGACCCACCCTTCTGCTTTGCCTCTCCAGGTCAGTGAGCATGCATTGCAATTGGTCTCCTGAGTTACTAAGCAAGGCAATATCATCAGCGAATCTTAAATAAGGCATCCCAAAATAATGACCTCATGTTATCCGCTGGACGACCTGACCATGACCTGGACGATCTAATCGGGATGTCCAGAATATGTTCGTGGTCCAACGGGTTACTTCCTTCCTCCCCTCATACAGTTTTTACCTTTCTTTCATGCTCCATGCTGATTTCGTCTCCGCTTCCTTCCTTAGTTTCACTCCTTCCCTTATCTCCCTTTATCTCCATTGCGCTAGCAATATTATCGGGTACCTCAGGGACTCTTGATTGGCTATCATCGTATGTATGTATGTATGTATGTATGTATGTATGTATGTATGTATGTATGTATGTATGTATGTATGTATGTATGTATGTATGTATGTATGTATGTATGTATGTATGTATGCATGTATGTATGTATGTATGTATGTATGCATGTATGCATGTATGCATGCATGTATGCATGCATGTATGCATGTATGTATGTATGTATGTATGTATGTATGTATGTATGTATGTATGCACGCATGCATGCATGCATCTGACTGCTTTCACGCCTAGCCGAGTCAGTGGGTGGTCTATTGTCGAAGCGGCAGTGCATCGAGGTTCTGAGCTGGGGGAACACGGCTCAAAGCCATCCGTCAGACCAACTTGAGTCACTGGGTATGAGGCGATATGTACAAGGCTGTCGTTCTCATTGCCTTCATTTCTGCTTCATTTCCACCTTCCCTCCATTTCATTATTGCTTTCTTCCTTCCTGCTCCCCAATTCTCATTTTGCTCTATTCCTTTCTATCAATTTATTTCATCCTTCTTTTTTCCCTGGCATCCTCTCTTGTTTCCTTTCTTGGTTTCTTAACTTTCCCTTCATTTCTTTCTTGTTCTCTTCCTTTCTTCGTTTCTTGCTTCCATCCAATTGGCTCACTTCATTTCCCTGTCTATTTGTCTTCCTTCCTTTGTACTTTGCTTGCTCGCTTCCAGCCTTTCTTCGCGTCATCCTTGCTTCTTTTTTTCCTTTTTACCTCAGGCCTTCCATTCATTACTTCTTTCTTTCTTTCCCTCTAGCGTTCCTTAGTCCTTTCTTTCCTTTCCTCCTCGCTTTCTATGTTCTTTCCTTCCGTTTCATTCATTCTTTTGCTCTTTTTCCATCTTTTCCTTCCTTTCTCCCTTCCTTTCTTCCGAACAAAAGCCAGCGGGGTTTGTCGTCAGCGCGGTGGAATCAACCATACTTTCTCAGCATCTGTCGATGAGAAACATTAGGACCGCAGAATACGCATCTGAAATCCCGAATTCCTACGTTTGCGGATCATTGATCGGAAGCCTAAATTGGTGAGGCTTCACCAGCATGCAACTGTCGTCAAAAATGTGCAGTATTTCCCGAATGCACAACAAGCTCGGTGCATTATTGAGCTATCATTTTCGCTACTGCGTAGTTTCCGCAAGACGCTTCTTGCCCTCCTATACTCCCACTCAAATAATAATAAGCGGGAGACGTCTAAAACCTTTTAACTCTCTAGCGGCGGCGGCCTCCGCCGCCGCTAGAGGTATGGTATGGGAAAAGGCTCTTCTTCGTTCAGCGTTCCGTCAAGTCATGTAATCTCGCTGCAGCTTGTGTTACTTAAAACACACTAGGCCACTTTCGCCCCGTTTGCTTACAGAGAGCAGGTCCTGCCCCTGGCGATGACACGTTTATCAGGTTTTCAGAATAGCGTGATAATACGACCGTGACAGTAGCACTAGTGAAATTCGTGAAAAAAACCAGCGATTAGGTTTTCGACTCACGGACAGTGGCAGCCCGTTATGCGCAAGAAAGTATGGCCGTCTCATTTCGAATTTGAGTGCTTCTAAGGAGCTATCCCGTTTTCTTCGCATTCACAATCAACTCACAGACACGACTCACAGACACGAGCTGGACCAATATAGTATAATAGAGGACTCCTTTCGCTCAATTCTATTACAGTTCTTATGATCAATTGTTCCCAACCAGCCGATGGCGGTGACAACCTAATTGAATCACGCCGCTGAGACTTCTGTAGAAAGACGAGAAAGAATAACATCGAAAAAAAGGTGGGTCCCACGCATATGTAGGATGTCGTTATATGTAGGGCTCCACGTTTTCGGAGTTTATTTTTCTTGAAATTGGGAAGGTGCTTTTCGGTGTTTATTTTTTCGCGGGAATCCGGGGGTTATCGGAGTTTATTTCTTGTAAATGCCCAATCCTCCGAAATCGGGAGTGTAACTGCATTATTCTCAATACTCCATATTCTTAGATGGAATGATATCTGAACACGAAAACATCAGAATACACCAAGCATATCTTGGTTGTCTGGAAGGTTTGAACGCGCAAACACATATACACACAAGCACAAATACTTGAATACAAAACACTTATGTTTGTGCGTATTAAAACCTTAAAGCTTGTTGTAATAGACGCAAGCATACTCTACGCGGTTGCTGTCGATGTTGGAAGCGCGCTGCTTTGGATCTATGATACTCAGCTTTGAAAATGCCCTTTCAACGTTTGCGCTGGAAACCGGGAGAGCCAGAAGTCTGAGTGCGCAGCGAGAAAGCACTGGCCACAGAACAGTGTGAAGTCTCCAAAACGACAGCGGTTCAACAATGTTACTGATTTCATGGGTCTGATAGTTCGCAAGGTCATTCATGAGCTGGCTTATGTCATCTGTTTCAAGAAAAGCTAATTAAAATTCGACGCATAGGTTTCGAACGCGCCGGGTAGCCCATGCTTCACATATGGATGCACAATTTGAACACTACCTAAACGATTAACTGGCGTACTGCGGTTAATTGCAAAGGTTCCGTTCAACTTGTCGGCAAGAAATCAAAGTGTGTCCTGGATAGCAACCAGTTCTGCGGCAATTGATATTGACTTATGGTCTAGTTTAAATCGGCCAGTGATGATCATACGTGCGATGACGACAGCTGCAGTGGAGGATTATGGTGTGACAAGGCCATCAGTTACCCTGTGTACGATTTCTACAAAGTATGGTGTACCGTACATGCCCTACTAATTGTACTTGGTACAATTTGAGTAATGACGACTCCGAGGGGCCCCATCTTGTTACCGCAACGACATGAAGGACAAACAAAACTCCTGAGCCTCGACTTCAGTGCGGCGACGTGTCTTGACCAAGATAATCCCCAGTCTATGACTAAGCCAATGAATCTGTGGTGTGTTACTGTAGGTAACGCTACTCCGTTAGCAATTATGGGATACCTGGTCATTCGTTTCCGCATGACTGCAATCACGGAACATTGGAGAGAACTGGAGGCCTTGACACCGCAAATGCATAGCTGTGATTGTCAATGCACGTTGAAGCCTAACACGCAATTGGGGACGGATGGCTCGAGATGCCCATATGCAAAAGTCTTCCGCATATGTGCTAATCTTCACCATGTTAAGTTCAGATGCAAGGCTGACCAACGTAACATTAAAAACAGTTGGACTTAGCAGTCCGCCTTGTGGTATACCTGGCTGGATATTGTACTGGCCGGTATCGTCATCACTTCTCGACAATAAATTCGATTCTCACATTCGTGTGAGGTTCATGGCTACTCTGCGTGGATTAGTTGCGATGACACTATTCCTGCAGTCTTTCTCGGTGATTTCGTTGTGGATGTGTCGGCACCAAAAAGGTAGTGGTTTACGCAATGACTCAGTCACGCAAGGTTCGTGGCTACTCATTTTGTGTGAACTAGCTGCGATGACACTACCCCCTTCGTCGTCGGCTATCTCAACGTGGATGTGACGGTACCAAAAAGCGAGCGGTTTACGTGTCCCATGTTGCAGACATATTGCCGCGTCTCTTGTATGTCGATGACAAAGACAACGATGGGAGGAGCTTTGGTGGGCTTCGGTGCGACGCTACACAGATGCGGCCCAACCGAGCACTCAGCGGTTTACGTGCACCGATTTAACGTTATCAAAGAATTTGATTGCAGTAGCGAGTGAAATAATGACCGCCGATCAAGACATATGAGAGTGCGTACCTTTCGTCACGATGACCACCCATCAAGACAATGAGTTCATACTTTTGCTCAATATTATGCGTCACCTCGGTGTCGCGTGCGAAACAGCTTGGCACATCTACCACCTTCCCAGAGTGGAATGGCTAGCAATTTTTTTCTTTTTTTTGCAAGTGTAAGACCCAAAACGAAGTGAGGCAGGATCCTGCCTAACAAGCGAGAATAGCCCGGTAAGACGTGCACAATGCTTGACGTAAACGTTTAATATACCACATACTCCAAGGTTGTGCATCTGCAATTGGAACCAATCTTAAGAGCAGTGCCACAAAGGCACCATTTCATATATCCTCCATAGTATTTCTGGTTACTTACCCGAATTATTTACTAAGCTACTTCCCGTTTTAATATATCGAAAAGCTCACAGTTCGCTGCAATGCAGTGCTACCTTCAGCATAAGCTTCTACGGCGATGCATTTATCATATGCGACGTTTATTCTCATGCAGTGTTGCTGTTTACGCGCTGCATAGGTCTCAACCTAAATGTCATTTAGTGATGGAAACACAAAATCAGGCGGACGCACAGGTCAATATGTCGACACCGCCGTGGTGTCTTGACATTTATTACTAGTACTAAGTTTCCAGCTCCTGCAGGACGACGCCTAGCAGCTTCTTGGCGAACGAGGGATTGAACCCCTTGAAGTGGGCCCGGATTATTGTTCCGTATGTAAACGGAAGATCGCCGGTACCGCCGTCCGATCGACGTACGATCGTCACGAGCATTGTTCCAGCTTTTACCGCTGCAAATCAAAAGAACTTTTTTTTAATACAAGAGCTTCTATTCACAAATGTTGCCAACAGCTTTTCCTATAAAGAAATGGGAAGCGCAGTACTAATTAGGACACTTTTCTGTCAGTGTAAAAGAGACTGAGTTAAAGGGGTTCTGAACAATCTTTCTGGCTTGGGGAAAAAAAGCAGTTTGAGGTAGCATACACTGCTGTGAACAGCTCAGCCTAATTTTGCAGGCACGCTGCATGGAGCTCGCAAGTGGAGCACAAAGTCAGCTTTTTCTCAAACTCTCTCCCTATTCAAGAGAAGCCTGCTCCTGCTAAGTACCTTGTACAATATTGCATATACAATAGTGTATTAGAAACTGCGCAAGTTTGCCCAATCTCCTGGAAGAACTCATTGTGCGAGAAAGCGTAAATTTCGAGAATGAGGTGCATTTTATGCGAGATTTCCAAATTTCGAATTCAGCTTTATTTACCACAAAATATGCTGGGAGGTCCGCTGGACTAAAAGCCGTGAAAACGACTTGATGGGGCCCAGGTGACAATTGCATCGCAGCAGCTGTACAAGGTGCATAGGTAGAGAGCAAGATACGCCGTTGCAAAGGTAAAAATGAAAACATGAAGATTACAATGCACAATATTACATATTCATAAATCACATAAATACACTTGATGTACGATGCACATGGAAATGCATATGCAAATCCCAACACGTGGTAAAATATTTATCACTCACACAAATATACTGAAAATGCTTCAAAAAGTTTTAATGACTCTAATGCCCGATTTGAAAGCAGCATAGTAAATATAATTTATAGATACAGAATCTTTTGCTGGGAAACAATAGAACAAAATTAAGAACGTAATTGTTTCTTACTCCAACTGGTTGTCTTTTCATGTGTGTTTAGTGTTGTTGGGACGTTGTGATGGGATGTTGTGATGGGACGTTGGGATGCCCATGCAATCTCTAAAAAATTGCTTAGTTACAGCGTTTTCAAAAAAAAAAAAAGAAAGCTAGTCTTCGAAAGCGCCAACAGTCGTCATCAGCTATGTTCCTAATGTCACTAGGGAGCTCTATGGCAATGGATATGAGGTGTAAGTTAAGTACAAGCCGTGGCATGGTTAACATTTACGATGTAATTAGGAGCCTCGCCAATATTGGTTGAACCCGTAATTGTCTTTCTATTAACAATATTGTAGATGGTTTCTCCTATACCTTCGGTGGACTAAACATGATGCCTCGTTTACATTTGTTTAAAATTAGAAGCGAGTAATGGGCAAGGTGTAGGCGAACTATCAAGCGTGTGGAATAATTACAGCCTCAGCAGTAAATTACGTACGCAAGGGCTCTGGAGCGTTGCTGATTAAGGTCATCACAGCATCGCGGTGGGCGCAAGACTAGTAAGCGCTCGATTACATATCTTATGACCCACGCTCGCTTCTACATAGGCGCAGTTGGTCATGCATGCCTTTAGGTGCAGATTATCGGACACATTGTAGGCAGAGAAGCACATCTGTGTGCGTCTCTCCGCCAACGTGATGTCCAAGAATATAGAGAAAATGAGCAGGCAGCTTAACAAAATAAATTGGCCGACGATTACCCTCGGTAATGCGATGTTTGAGCACTGTTGCTGCCCTATTTCAACAGGCAACCGCATACAGAACACGCAGTGCCGAACGAAGGCGGTTCTGCATTTTGCATTGGGCAGCACACACCGCGATCCTCTGCTATTGAGGTGGTGCTCCAGCGACGCGCCATCGTGCCTTTTTATAGTGGGTAACCAGCGCAGAGAGGGGGAGATTAGGAATTATTCTTTAATATTTCTTCTGAGGTTGGATAAGAAAATGGGTGGAGAACAGGAGGTTATTGAGCAGAAGGGCACACTCATTTACTCACAGACAGGCCTCCATCTGGTCCCACAAGGTTGAGATTGGAAGTGTATATAAGGGTACGAAACGCTATAGCTGTCTTTCGAATCCCCGCAACAGATCTTCGCCATGTAAGGGGAGGTATAGGGCAAGAGTGGAGGCGGGAGAAGGACACCCAGGCGCAAGGACAGCCAGAAGCGACCAGTGCCACTGAGGAACGCGCTCCGCAAACGGGGAAGCGAGAGACGGCCGCGAGCCGTACAGCCATGCGACGCGGAGACGGAGGAACGGAAAGCCGTGGATCACGCGCAAGGTGGCAAGGAGCGCCCACCGCCGGCACCGCGATAGTCTACTCTCGACGGTGGGAGAAGGGACGGCGAGGGTGGAGTGGACGGTAGCGGCAAGAGACACCGCGCAATGAGATTCTTATGGGGAGGAGGGGGAGGAAAATATGGGATGCAACGGCGCTTCGCCGAGGAAGGGGCGAGAGTATAGGCGAGAACATGTGATCCGGCTTCGGAGGACAAGAGAAGAGCAAGAATCGCGCCGCGCGTGTGATGGCAGCAGGAATGCATGCAGCTAGAGCAGCGCGCGGATGATGACCTTGGTTACCACAAGGTCGACGGCGACGTGAAACGCGGCAACGGGCTACAAAGAGCTGCGCTCTAAAAGTCGCAGTTCCGCTCGAAAAGCAAAGCGTATATACTGCAACAGTAAATTATAAAGCATAGGAGTTTTACATAGGTTGTATAAACTTCGAAACATTTGCTTGGTAACTTAATTAACAAACCTGGCGTCAGCGCACACAAACATCAAAACACTTCACACTCGATGAGCGCGGACACTCACTGCCAAAACGCTGGTGTGAGGAAGCGCAGCAGCAGCCGCGAGCGAAGTGACATTCGTGCTCTTTAACACTTCAGCACAAGAGCGGCGTGAACACGGCACACACAAAGGTATGTTCCGGCCACAGATCCATTTCAAGGTAGGCGTGCGCGACTGTGAAAAGTGCACACTTGTTGGCAGAGTCCAAGCCGCCTCCTCTCCCTCCCGCGCTGCCTCCCTGCTTTGCTCCCTTGCGCGCGCACGCGATATGGAGCCGCGGTTGTCAGCTCCCCTTCCCCCCCAGTAGCCAAATACGCAATTGCTGCCAGAGCACAGCGCCGTCCCGTCCACTCGCACCCATCCCTTCACAGCTTTTCGCGTGGCGGAAGACGGCGCTCCTTCCCGCTCCTATCCCTTGCGTACGCGAGACTGAGCTGCGATCGCCGGCTCACCCTCGCACGCTTTTACTCTCACACACAGCCCACGGCGACGATGACGGCAGATATGCGCCTTGACTGCCCATATAATTGCTATCACAATAAATAAGAAAATACCTAAGCACTGTAACGATCGGTGCGATGTATCATAAGTTGATGAAACTTTTTTTTTTTCTTTGAACGGATCTTAATCTTACCCCTTGTATTATGTTTGGGTTTGTATATATTACGCTTTTTATAGCAACACTGGTCTTTGAATCTTATCTGCCACAAACCACAACGTTAACAAGCACCACATCAGTGACTGCATTTGTAATTTTGTGTAGCGCTTGTTCTGTTGCACAAGCACACTGTATTCCAGCAAAAGGATTTTGAAGTAAGAAAAATCTCTTACCTGTGTTGCTTGCGGCCAGCTCAGAAGGATATTCCGGCTTTTGGGATGAATATGCGGACGCTTGACTGTTGTTGGTTACGCGGACCAGTACCTGATCCTGAGCAACCAACACTGCGGCAAGCTGCAGAAGGAAGATTTGTTCTAACATTCAGGCTGTCGTACAACAAATTATCACATGCAAATGGCAATCTTATAAATATCTAACATGCATAGTAGGGCATGAATTAAAATTGCAAAAAAATAGCAATATTTGATTTCTGAAGTAATTTTGGTATCCGGGGAAGCAGAGGCATCTGAGCATTGCCGTAACAATGAAAAGAATCAGGAAGATGTGTGTGAGTAGCGCATGCTTGTCGATACTCTCCCTATACCTACGCCCTGGAGCTACGTGAGGAAGTTGCGGTGGCGCTGCCTTCGAAGTTGATTTTCGTGCTGTAGACACGTGCTCCGCCTCCGAGCCGGCGCTCGTATAAGTTGATTGCCGCCGGGTTTTTACACTTGCATGAGCAATTCACATTTCTACAACAAATGAAATGTAGTGCGCCGACAAGCTGCATTGTGACGTCGTGAGGTTGCGCCGAACATCAAAGGAGACTCAAGTTATCGATTTCACAGGTCACCTGTTCATGAAAGGCGAAACTTGGATTTCAATACAACCTCAACGAATATGCAACAAACGTTTCGTAACTGTTAAGGTTCTGTGTTATTTTGCAAGCGGGCCTGAAACATGCAAACATTGTCCTTTTCGAACGCACGACCATCGCCGGTATTTGACAGCGCGGTGGATAACATGGCGTTGCTCTGGCGGACGACCTACACAAGCAGGAAGACTGATGTCAACGCAGGCGGGTATGGAAGATGTTGCATGTTCCCTTACTGCATTTGTAAAAAAAAAGAGAGGGGGGGGGGGGTTTGGGGAGGGGCTTGGCGTGCCAAAACTACTATCCGATTGCGACTCACGCCGCAGCGGAGGACACCGGAATAATTCGGACAACCTGGTTTTTTTTTATAACGTGCACCTAAATCTATGTACACCGGTGTTTTCTCATTTCGCTCTCATTGAAATTCGGCCACCATGGCCTGGATTTGATACTGCGACCTCGTCCTTAGGAGCACAACGCCACATTCACTAAGCAACCGCGTTTTTCAATAAGCTTGTTTCATTCAGTCTTTCAATAAGCACTTCGCTGTTTTTTTCAATAAGCTTGACCATATTTGACGTAATAGAAACAGGCGTAATATTTTTAACGTTGTAGTCAGCTCCCTGTTTATGTAAGCAGCGCAATGATTTTAGCTGTCCTCTTCCCGCGGAATTAAAGCATCTTTAGGGAATAATTCACCTTGTTCAGAGAGTTTTGAGGAGACTATGCAAACAACATTTTTAGCATGGCATTGGAAATGCCATGAGGATCCTTTGCTGAGACAGGCAAAAAACTAATGCTATTGGAAGGCTCAGACAGGGTGACCTGCACAATGTGATCCGCGATGGGAGGCCCTTAAGGGCCCATTCGGAAGAAGTTATGTTAAGTGTTTTTCTAACCCTTTTCCAATGAATTCTAAGAAGCAGATATCTGACCTGGCGAAATAATTATATACGTAATATTAACTGGTGTAGATATGAACTTTCTATACTGAAGAAATCTGAACAGAGCCCGTTTTGTTTCGGAGCTTAAGAGAGGAACTCATGATGTATTTCACAATATTGATCTTTGGAATTCTATACTGTTCTGTAGAATGTAACCGCTGCGAAGTTATAATCACTCCAGTTACTGAGGCACTGATTGTAAAGCAGCTTTTTCCAAGCGGCTTGTCGTCGTCTATACTTCCGCATGCACTCCGAATCCCGCCAAGGAGAGGAAGTACTTTTGTCTTTGTTAACATTAAACTCAGACGATTTAAGAGAACTCTTTAAAGCAGAGGAAAGACTCATGGCTTTGATGTAATTCAGCACCGCTATCTGGGAATTGAGGACTGTTTTCAAATCATTGTGACATTTATACTAATTGACAAAAGTGCACGCCGGGGACTAAACAAATAGAAGGCCACACGATATCACAATAAATACGTAGATGGTCACTGCTACAGGCACAGAAGCAAGGCCAATTAATGTAACATTGAAAAGAGTTGGACTGAGAAGTCCCCCTTGTGGAACATCTCGATGGATATTGTACTGGCCGGTGTCGCCATCACTTGTCGACAAAAAATGCAATAACCCATAGTCCCGTAAGGTTCATGGCTACTCTGCGTGAATTAGCTGCGATGATTCTACCCGTGTTGTCTTTGTCGGTGATTTCATTGTATAAGTGTCGGTACCGAAAAGGTAGCGGTTTAGGCAATCACTCATAGTCCCTTAAGGTTCATGGCTACTCAGTTTTTGCGATTTAGCTGCAATGATACTACCCCTGTTATCGTTGTCAGTGATCTCGATGATGACGAGTCGGTACCGAAAAGGGAGCGGT
The DNA here is from genome assembly GCF_023375885.2 of Dermacentor andersoni. Taxonomy (NCBI): domain Eukaryota; kingdom Metazoa; phylum Arthropoda; class Arachnida; order Ixodida; family Ixodidae; genus Dermacentor; species Dermacentor andersoni. Next base: position 37,147,810 of record NC_092816.1, read on the forward strand.
TTAGGCGTTCCGTGTTGCAGACATATCCCTTGCGATGCCACAACGATCCGGCCCAACCGACCACCTAGCGGCGTTCGCGCATCGATTTTACAGTATCAAAGAATGTGATCGCAGCTGCGAGTGAAATAATTATTTACCACCGATCAAGGCAATAAATGAGTCTGCGTACTTTTCGGCATGATGACCAGCCATCAAGGCAATAAATGAGTTCGTATTTTTGTTCAAAATTATGTGTCAACTCTGCGTCGCGTGTTAAACAGCTTCGCTGGTCAACCACCTTGACAGAGTGGATGGCTCATGATTTTTCTCTTTTTTTGTGTGTACATGTGTAAGGCCCGAAACGAAGTGAGGCAGGATCCTGCCTACCGAACAAGCGAGAAGAGCTTGGTAAGACACGCACAGTGCTGTGCATCTGCAATTGGAACCAATATTAAACGCAGTGCCGCAAAGACACCACTTTGTATAACTTCCATTGTGTTTCTGGTTACTTACGCAAATTACTTACTAAGCTACTTCATGTTTCAATATATCGAAAAGACCACTGCTTGTTGCAATATGCAGTACTAACCTCAGCATAAGCTTTTATAGCGACGCATTAATCGTATGTGACGTTTATTCTCATGCAGTGTTCCTGTTTATGCTCTGCATAGGTCTCAACCGAAATGTCATCCAATGATGGAAACACGAAATCTGGGCCGCTATATTGTAGCGTTGCCTTATGCCTTATTCTATGCTATTCTTATCATCCACCACACACGGCCGCCTGATCCCGTTGATAATGGGGGCAGACCGTCGCTCTGACCACTGGCCAAGCGCGAAAAGCCTGAAAAAGCATAGAATCGGAAAAGGCATCGCTACAAAATACCGGGCCAGGTGGAAAATCGGCAAAGTCTATTGTACCTGTAAATGATTTATCACGAGTGAGGCCAGCTTTCTGGTGTGGTCCGGTGATATACCATTGGAGACTACTTCCAAGTCGGTACCGAAAGGGTTGGGTCGGTCCCCTAATCCCTGCTCGCTCCAGCGGGTCACGGTCACTTCGCATGTCTGGTTATCAATCGCTGCATATTAGAAGAACATTTCTTAATACAAGAGCTTCTATTCAGAAGTGTTGCCAACATCTTTTCCTAGAAAGAAATCGGGAGCGGAGCACGAGTTAGCACATTTTCCCATCAGTGTAAAAGAGACTCAGTTAATGGGATCCTGAACGACCTTCCGGGCTTGGAAAAAAAAAAAAGCAGAGAGAGTCCGCGGTAGCACAAACTGCTGTGAACCGCTGAGCTAAATTATGCAGGCGTGCGCTCTGCATGGAGCGCGCAAGCGGAGCGTGAAGTCACCTTTTTTTCAAACTCTCTCTCTATTCAACACAAGCCTGCTCCCACTACGTCCCCTGTACAATATCGCTTATACAAGAGTGAATTAGGAACTGCGCAAGTTTGCCCAATGTCATGGAAGAACTCATTGTGCGACGAAGTTGAAATTTTGAGAGAAGGAGGAGCATTTTATGTAAGATGCCTATGCAATGCCTAAAAAATTGCTCATATTTACAGCGTTCGAAAAAAAAAAAAAAGCTGGTCTTCGAAAGCGCCATACGGTCGTCATCAGCTATGTTACTGATGTCGCTAGTGAGCTGTACGGCAATGGAGATGAGACACATGCTAAGTGCAAGCAGTGGCACGGTTAACATTTATGATGTAATTAGGAGCGTTGCAAATATTTGTTGGACCCTTAGTTGTTTCCCTATTAACAAGTTTTGTACAAGGTTTCTCCTGTATCTTTGGTGGACTAGACAAAGCCTCGTTTATATTTGTCTCAAATTAGGGGTTACTTATGGGCAAGTTGTAGGTGAACTTTCAAGCATGTGGAATAATTACAGCCTCAGCAGTAAACAACTTATGCAAGAGGCTTGGAGCTGTCCTGATTTAGGTTATCACAGCACTACGATGCACGCAAGACTATAGTAGGCACTCTACTACCTATTTTATGAACCACGCTCGCTTCTATGTAGGCGCAGTTGGTCACGCGTGGCCTTAAAATATCGGACGCATTGTAGGCACATATAAACACATCGTTTCTTAATTCACCAGTATTGTGGACTCAAGCATACTTGCCACCCGCAAAGAGTGCCCCATTCACGCACGTGGTACAGTGGCGTCTTTCTTCGTCGGCGCGAACGCAGTGAGAGGCATCCGAATCGTGGCGCCAGTCAATGTACGAGGAACGACGTCGACGAAGGGCGCCTCAGCGATCGCGAGTTGCTCAGTAGTTAAAATCCTGAAAACCTTACGGCATTAATTTCACAGCTGGCACTCGGAACGGCGCGAAGGAACACGAGTGGAAGCCACATACGCGAAACTTGACACAGCTAAATTGTGAATTAGCGTGGAGTAATGCATTTCGCAAATTGGAATATACACCACTCACGCGTAACGTAACGTAAGGGCACTTTTGAAGAGTTGCATTCATCACACGCCAGAAGTAGCGAAAAGAGCTACCGTAAATTAAAATTTATGCTGCTGCTATCGCGACTTCTTGCCTGAAAGGCGCCATCGAAAGGAACCAGCGGTGCGCGGCGCGGCCTGACGTCCGAAAACCACATGAGCGCGTCAGCGGCTTAGTAGGGCGTTGCCGGCAGTCATGGGAAGAGCCGCGCAGGCAACACGTGACCTCATGGCGAGAACCGGTAGTGTGCAAGGGCGTCCGGCGGGAGTAGTGCCGTACTCCTCGCCCTCCTTTTTTTTCTCTCTTCCGTGTGGAATCATCCGCGGAGAGCAAAATACGCCCCCCCCAGCCTTCCCCCCCTCCATCCCTTCACGGCCTTTCGCGTAACGGAAGTCGGCGCACTTCCCGCTTCTATCCCTTGCGTACGCGAGATTGAGAAGCGAGCTACCGCGGGCCCCCGCCGGCTCACCCTCGCACGCTTGTACTCGCACACACAGCAGACGGCGCGGCAACGATTTTATTGCCTTAATTATACGGAGTTTCACGGCGATATAATTGGTGTCAGATTGAAGAAAGAAGATACCTAAGCACTGTAAGGATTGGTGCCAAGTATAATAAAAGATTGTGGGGTTTTACGTGCCGAAACCACTTTCTCATTATGAGGCACGCCGTAGTGGAGGACTCCGGAAATTTTGACCACCTGGGGTTCTTTAACGTGCACCTAAATCTAAGTACACGAGTGTTTCGCATTTCGCCCCCCATCGAAATGCGGCCGCCGTAGCCGGGATTCGATCCCGCGACCTTGTGCTCAGCAGCCCAACACCATAGCCACTGAGCAACCACGGCGGGTTGCGAAGTATAATAAGCTGGCGAAACTTTTTTTTTTCGCTCCGAGTATCATTAAATTACCCCTTGTATTGAATCGGGTTTGTGTAATATTAGGCTTTTTACAGTAACACTGGTCTTTGCATCTTATATAATATGAAAAGACCAGTGTTGACACAACCCAGAAAGGTAACAAGTATCAGACCAGTGACTGCATTTCTAATCTTGTGTAGCGCTTATTCTGTTGCACAAGCACATTGTATTACCGCAAAATAATTTTGACATAAGGAAAATCTCTTACTGGTATCCGCGGCTAGCGGTACCGCAGCGATGTCAGCGACGTGTGCAAGATAGCTGGATGCTTTTTGAAGATCCGCTATGACGAGTCTAAGGTGGTCATGAGCGAGGAACGAAGCAACAATCTGCAAAAGGAAGATTTCTTCTAGCATTCTGCTACCGTAACAACAAATTATCACAAGCAAATCCCAATCTTACAGATATCTAACGTACGTGAGCATAGCAGGGCACATAATGAAATAGCAAAATAAAAAGGTCAATTCCATTTCTGAAGTAACATTGGTGTCCGCGGAAGCAGAGGCATCCGAGCATTGCAGTAACATTGAAAATAACCACTAATAAGAGGTGTGCGAGCAGAGCGCAGCACACACTGTTGTGGGACACATGCGCACTTTTTCAACGATGAAATTTACCTTCAGACGCAGCACACAAGCAGCAAAAGAACTTCGAAGAGCAGTGACTGACAAGCAGCACATTTTTTTTAGGTTAGCAGTGACATTTTCAGTGACATAGCTTCGAGCGCGAAAGAAACTGTTAACACAAAAAAGAGAAAGGGTAAGACAGAGGGTTATGGGAATCTTGCGCTGGAGTTTGGGGTATAGTAGCGGGGCCTGGTGGCAGCGCGCGAAACGTTATCTGGGTAGTACGAGCTGGGGTAGTATCGAGCCCTGGCTGTGGCGAAGCACGTTTCTAGCCCGAGGTTTGCGTCGATTGGCACTTTCTTCTGCCCTGTTGCGAGTGCGAAAAGGCCCGTCACTTCTCACAGACCACGCCTACCGCACTGCGAGTTAGCCGCAGCCTATAGTTTAACGAGAACGGACTCTCCATGAGACGTAATGCTGGAAGCAGAAGGAATCGGCGACGCCGCTCCGGAGACACCTAGCTCAGCCTCGGAAAAGTGTCACCGTCGTTACTTCTGCCTCGTGGGCTGCCATGAACAAGAAGGCCTAAATCCCCAACATCAGATTCTACCGTTTTCCTTCAAGGCCTGACGAAGCGGAGCAACGGGCCCGCTGGATAGCTGCAGTTCGTCGCGCTGGGTAAGCGAAACTTCGCGCCATGCTGACTGCTTCGCCTGTTTTGAAGCTTGCTTGATTATCTGTGTTCTAAAATTCGGCATTTTGCACTTACAGACCCGACGGCAGACCGACATAGCAGTAGGTATGGCTGGTGATTCACGATTCGAGACCCGGCCACAGCGACAATATACAATTCGATTGGTGCGAAGTGGTGAAGTGACCAGGTGTGTGCAAATGAACACAAGTGGTCAGGCTGATTCGGTGACAATTCACTACCCCGCTACGAGCAGCACAGGTTAGAGAGTTAAATGTGCTCATCCTTGACCTCAAGCCAGCACGTTGAGGCAGCGCAGCAACGTAGTATTGATTGCAGCACATCGATGTTCGAGCGCTGTCATTAAAAGCTACATCAAGCGAGCAGCGCACGAGCTCACGCTGCAGCGCGATTCGCACGTACAGGCGCCCAAATCTTTAACTGGTGTGCGCGAGCGGCGACTTTTCCGTGCGTCAGCGCTGTTTAACGGGGCGAGCTTGGAAACAGCCTAGCAGATGATGGGCCCAGCTGAGCGCGCTTTGTCCGCATGCGTTTAGCCTCGAACTGTTTCCAGCCTCGCCCCGTCATACGGTGCTGACGCACAGAAAAGTCGCCGCTCGCGCACGCCAGTTAAAAATTTGGGCGCCTGTACGTTACTGCGAGCTCATATGCACTGCATCAGTTATTTATCAGTTGCTAAAGGAAGAGATGGCCGCTACTGAGTGCAGGTATAACTACTTGTCCATGCAACGGCGTGCAGTCAACAAAGATTGCAGGAGGCCCGCCATTTCGCGGCATGTCGAAAGACCGCTGCCGTCGCGGCGCGTACGATCGTGCGCTCGAGCAGTTCGTACACATGATGTCTGCTTATCACTGCACTGAATCTAGCTGCGCGCAAACCTCACCTAAAATTCAACTTTGTATGCGACTTGCGTCACTTGCTATTGACACCGCGCTAAAGCTTCGACACGTACACGTATTCGGCGTTGCATATTTTATTGCCTTTACGTAGCGTGCCACCCCGGAAAGAATCTTCGGTGCCCGATATTCGCTGCAAGCCGTGGTACTACAAAACCGAAAGTGGTGGGTTCATATTTAAATGTGCTTTCTGGAGCAGACGACCGAGCTTCGTGCTACCCAGTTCAGGCCAGACGGCGCTTTTTAGCACCATTTTCGCAGCGCCCCCTGGGCAATGCAAGAGCCCCATAGTTTCTTCCTTCACAATATTTTCAGCGACATTGCTGCTGTCAATTTTGTATGCTGCAGGAGCTCGTCTGAATAAGTTTGCTCGAAGCAAGTATCCCTCTAGTGTCATTTTACCATGAGAAATTTCCAGGAATGTCTCAAAGACCTACGAGGGGAACTTTTGCGCAAAAAGATTTTAATGTGAGAGCATTATATGCGCCATTACGCGAATTCTGTACACTCTAAGAACAGTTTACACCCTTTAGAGTGCCCCTTCTGCCACACAACGATAATCGTCATCCGCCTTGATGTGTTTCCTTTCTTTAACGCTGCGAGCCCGGTACTTTCCAGTAACGAACGGTACGCGCGTTATCAGCATGATAGCATTGTCGACAGGAAATGCTATCGTGCTGATAACGCGCATGCCGTTCGTTAATGGAAAGTACCGGGGTCGCAGCGTTAACGAAAGGAAACGCATTAAGGCAGATGACGATTACTGTTGTGTGGCAAAAGGGGCACTCCAAAGGGTGTAAACTGTTCTTAGAGTGTAAGCGTAGCCGAAAATGGTGCCAAGAATGGCCGACGGCTCAAATAGTAAAAAAGCCGGCAGATCCCACGCCGTGTGGAAATCGATGTTATGCAAATCAGTGTGCGGGAAGCGTACCAAGTTAACTAAACGACCATGGGAACACCAAGACGTAGGCGACTGTTTCATGACCTAAATGGCACGCATGTCATAATATTCATGTCATGATCTATTAGTTATGTTCGTCATACACTCTTGTCATACTGTGCTAATTTTGGTACCTAGAAAGTTAACGAAACCACTATGAAAGCACCAAGACGTAAGCGACTGTTTCATGACCTACATGACAGACATATCATGATATTCACGTCATGACCAATCATTTACGTTCGGCATACATTTCTGTCACAGTATGCCAATTTTGGTACTTACCAAGCTAATGATACGAGCGTGAGAGCATCAATACGTAGGTGGCTGTTTCGTGGCCTACATGATACACGTGTGATATTCATGTTAAGACCAATCATTTCTGTTCGTCATGCACTCCTGTCTTAGTATGCCAATTTTGGTACATACCAATTTAACGAAATGATCATTGGGCACCTAGACGCAGTTGGCTAGATAGATAGATACTGACAAATCGGCAAATGTTCGTCAAGAAATGCTTCGCATTTAAAACACGTCAGAAATGCTCGGAGTGACGTCAGATTTCTCAGAGAGGTTCCTGTAAACATAGTAAATAATTGGTTCGAAAATAAAATATTGTACATTTCGGTGTGGGTGGGAATCGAATTTGGGCTTGCAGATTGCCCTATGAACCCGCTTCCCCACCGCCACGGCGACTCCACAGTTCTGGCTGACTAACGGTGCGCCTAATGCGTGCATGAGTGCGTTCATGTGTTCAATGCGAGCATTCATGACGTTACGAGGTCTACAAGCGGCAAATGTTTTCGCATTCCTACACGTGAGAAGTCTTAACCATCGTATTCAGAAATACATCTTAACTTGAAGCTCAAGTTAAGTCTCTGCCGAATATTTTTTCCTAATATGTAACGCAACATTTGTAAGAGTGAACGAAGCTGAATTCGTACAGCTTAAGAAAAATTTGGTAGAGTTAGCAGATGTTTTGGTTGAATTTGGTAGGGTTAGCAGAAGCTATAAGTTGACGCTAATAGGTTCTGAGGCTAACAAAAGTGTATTTGTATCAACAGAAAGTATTCACTTACTCCGTGGCCTTGTACCGTATCTTGTATTTGAAGCGCGTGTCCTTCACTTATAATGTCTCCCAGTAATTATTATGTCCATACGCCACGAATATTGACTAAATCCTGCCATGTTTTTCAACGGTTCTCTTGTGGTCACCATCATCATCAGCCTAATTTATGTACTCTTCAGGACGAAGGCCTCTCCCTGAGATCTGGAAATTCCCGTCCTGCGCCAGCCGATTCCAACTAGCGCCCACGAATTTCCTAATTTCATTGCCCCACCTAGTCTTCTGCCATCCTTTACTCTATGTAAAAAAACAAATCTAATTTTACGGTCAAACCTGCCGTAAAAATTACATGGACCGTTCTGTTTTATGAGAAACGCCGGCACAATACGTAAAAAATACGGTTTGACATTATCAAAGAATGTGATCGCAGCTGCGAGTGAAATAATTATTTACCACCGATCAAGACAATAAATGAGTCTGCGTACTTTTCGCCACGATGACCAGCCATCAAGACAATAAATGAGTTCGTATTTTTGTTCAAAATTATGTGTCACCTCCGCGTCGCGTGGTAAACAGCTTCGCTGGTCAACCACCTTGACAGAGTGGATGGCTCATGATTTTTTTCTTTTTTTGTGTGTACATGTGTAAGGCCCGAAACGAAGTGAGGCAGGATCCTGCCTACCGAAAAAGCGAGAAGAGCCTGGTAAGACACGCACAGTGCTGTGCATCTGCAATTGGAACCAATCTTAAACGCAGTGCCACAAAGACACCACTTTGTATAACTTCCATTGTGTTTCTGGTTACTTACGCAAATTACTTACTAAGCTACTTCATGTTTTAATATATCGAAAAGCCCACTGTGCGCTGCAATATGCAGTACTAACCTCAGCATAAGCTTTTGTAGCGACGCATTAATCGTATGCGACGTTTATTCTCATGCAGTGTTCCTGTTTATGCGCTGCATAGGTCTCAACCGAAATGTCTTCCAATGATGGAAACACGAAATCTGGGCCGCTATATTGTAGCGTTGCCTTATGCCTTATTCTATGCTATTCTTATCATCCACCACACACGGCCGCCTGATCCCGTTGATAATGGGGGCAGACCGTCGCTCTGACCACTGGCCAAGCGCGAAAAGCCTGAAAAAGCATAGAATCGGAAAAGGCATCGCTACAAAATACCGGGCCAGGTGGAAAATCGGCAAAGTCTATTGTACCTATAAGTGATTGATAACAAGTGAGGCCAGCTTCCTTGTGTGGTCCGCTGATATGCCGTTGGAGACGACTTCGAAATCGGTACCGAAGGGGTTCGGTCGGTCCCCTAGCCCCTCCTCGCTCCAGCGGGTGACGGTCGCTTTGCATGTCAGGTTATCGATCGCTGCATATTAGAAGAACATTTCTTAATACAAGAGCTTCTATTCAGAAGTGTTGCCAACATCTTTTCCTAGAAAGAAATCGGGAGCGGAGCACGAGTTAGCACATTTTCCCATCAGTGTAAAAGAGACTCAGTTAATGGGATCCTGAACGACCTTCCGGGTTTGGAAAAAAAAAAAAAGCAGAGAGAGTCCGCGGTAGCACAAACTGCTGTGAACCGCTCAGCTAAATTATGCAGGCGTGCGCTCTGCATGGAGCGCGAAAGCGGAGCGTGAAGTCACCTTTTTTTCAAACTCTCTCTCTATTCAACACAAGCCTGCTCCGACTACGTCCCCTGTACAATATCGCTTATACAAGAGTGAATTAGGAACTGCGCAAGTTTGCCCAATGTCATGGAAGAACTCATTGTGCGACGAAGTTGAAATTTTGAGAGAAGGAGGAGCATTTTATGTAAGATGCCTATGCAATGCCTAAAAAATTGCTCATATTAACAGCGTTCGAAAAAAAAAAAAAAAGCTGGTCTTCGAAAGCGCCATACGGTCGTCATCAGCTATGTTACTGATGTCGCTAGTGAGCTGTACGGCAACGGAGATGAGACACATGCTAAGTGCAAGCAGTGGCACGGTTAACATTTATGATGTAATTAGGAGCGTTGCAAATATTTGTTGGACCCTTAGTTGTTTCCCTATTAACAAGTTTTGTACAAGGTTTCTCCTGTATCTTTGGTGGACTAGACAAAGCCTCGTTTATATTTGTCTCAAATTAGGGGTTACTTATGGGCAAGTTGTAGGTGAACTTTCAAGCATGTGGAATAATTACAGCCTCAGCAGTAAACAACTTATGCAAGAGGCTTGGAGCTGTCCTGATTTAGGTTATCACAGCACTACGATGCACGCAAGACTATAGTAGGCACTCGACTACCTATTTTATGAATCACGCTCGCTTCTATGTAGGCGCAGTTGGTCACGTGTGGCCTTAAAATATCGGACGCATTGTAGGCACATATAAACACATCGTTTCTTAATTCACCAGTATTGTGGACTCAAGCATACTTGCCACCCGCAAAGAGTGCCCCATTCACGCACGTGGTACAGTGGCGTCTGTCTTCGTCGGCACGAACGCAGTGAGAGGCATCCGAATCGTGGCGCCAGTCAATGTATGAGGAACGACGTCGACGAAGGGCGCCTCAGCGATCGCGAGTTGCTCAGTAGTTAAAATCCTGAAAACCTTACGGCATTAATTTCACAGCTGGCACTCGGAACGGCGCGAAGGAACACGAGTGGAAGCCACATACGCGAAACTTGACACAGCTAAATTGTGAATTAGCGTGGAGTAATGCATTTCGCAAATTGGAATATACACCACTCACGCGTAACGTAACGTAAGGGCACTTTTGAAGAGTTGCATTCATCACACGCCAGAAGTAGCGAAAAGAGCTACCGTAAATTAAAAGTTATGCTGCTGCTATCGCGACTTCTTGCCTGAAAGGCGCCATCGAAAGAAACCAGCGGTGCGCGGCGCGCCCTGACGTCCGAAAACCACGTGCGCGCGTCAGCGGCTTAGTAGGGCGTTGCCGGCAGTCATGGGAAGAGCCGCGCAGGCAACACGTGACCTCATGGCGAGAACCGGTAGTGTGCAAGGGCGTCCGGCGGGAGTAGTGCCGTACTCCTCGCCCTCCTTTTTTTCCTCTCTTCCGTGTGGAATCATCCGCGGAGAGCAAAATACGCCCCCCCAGCCTTCCCCCCCTCCATCCCTTCACGGCCTTTCGCGTAACGGAAGTCGGCGCACTTCCCGCTTCTATCCCTTGCGTACGCGAGATTGAGCAGCGAGCTACCGCGGACCCCCGCCGGCTCACCCTCGCACGCTTGTACTCGCACACACAGCAGACGGCGCGGCAACGATTTTATTGCCTTAATTATACGGAGTTTCACGGCGATATAATTGGTGTCAGATTGAAGAAAGAAGATACCTAAGCACTGTAAGGATTGGTGCCAAGTATAATAAAGATTATGGGCTTTTACGTGCCGAAACCACTTTCTCATTATGAGGCACGCCATAGTGGAGGACTCCGGAAATTTTGACCACCTGGGGTTCTTTAACGTACACCTAAATCTAAGTACACGAGTGTTTCGCATTTCGCCCGCCATCGAAATGCGGCCGCCGTAGCCGGGATTCGATCTTCCGAACTCGTGCTCAGCAGCGCAACACCATAGCCACTGAGCAACCACGGCGGGTTGCGAAGTATAATAAGCTGGCGAAACTTTTTTTTTTCGCTCCGAGTATCATTAAATTACCCCTTGTATTGAATCGGGTTTGTATAATATTAGGCTTTTTACAGTAACACTGGTCTTTGCATCTTATATAATATGAAAAGACCAGTGTAGCCACAACCCAGAAAGGTAACAAGTATCAGACCAGTGACTGCATTTCTAATCTTGTGTAGCGCTTATTCTGTTGCACAAGCACATTATATTACCGCAAAATAATTTTGACATAAGGAAAATCTCTTACTGGTATCCGCGGCTAGCGGTACCGCAGCGATGTCAGCGACGTGTGCAAGATAGCTGGATGCTTTTTGAAGATCCGCTATGACGAGTCTAAGGTGGTCATGAGCGAGGAACGAAGCAACAATCTGCAAAAGGAAGATTTCTTCTAGCATTCTGCTACCGTAACAACAAATTATCACAAGCAAATCCCAATCTTACAGATATCTAACGTACGTGAGCATAGCAGGGCACATAATGAAATAGCAAAAAAAAAAGGTCAATTCCATTTCTGAAGTAACATTGGAGTCCGCGGAAGCAGAGGCATCCGAGCATTGCAGTAACATTGAAAATAACCACTAATAAGAGGTGTGCGAGCAGAGCGCAGCACACACTGTTGTGGGACACATGCGCACTTTTTCAACGATGAAATTTACCTTCAAACTCAGCACACAAGCAGCAAAAGAACTTCGAAGAGCAGTGACTGACAAGCAGCACATTTTTTTTAGGTTAGCAGTGGCATTTTCAGTGACATAGCTTCGAGCGCGAAAGAAACTGTTAACACAAAAAAGAGAAAGGGTAAGACAGAGGGTTATGGGAATCTTGCGCTGGAGTTTGGGATATAGTAGCGGGGCCTGGTGGCAGCGCGCGAAACGTTATCTGGGTAGTACGAGCTGGGGTAGTATCGAGCCCTGGCTGTGGCGAAGCACGTTTCTAGCCCGAGTTTTGCGTCGATTGGCACTTTCTTCTGCGCTGTTGCGAGTGCGAAAAGGCCCGTCACTTCTCACAGACCACGCCTACCGCACTGCGAGCTAGCCGCAGCCTATAGTTTAACGAGAACGGACTCTCCATGAGACGTAATGCTGGAAGCAGAAGGAATCGGCGACGCCGCTCCGGAGACACCTAGCTCAGCCTCGGAAAAGTGTCACCGTCGTTACTTCTGCCTCGTGGGCTGCCATGAACAAGAAGGCCTAAATCCCCAACATCAGATTCTACCGTTTTCCTTCAAGGCCTGACGAAGCGGAGCAACGGGCCCGCTGGATAGCTGCAGTTCGTCGCGCTGGGTAAGCGAAACTTCGCGCCATGCTGACTGCTTCGCCTGTTTTGAAGCTTGCTTGATTATCTGTGTTCTAAAATTCGGCATTTTGCACTTACAGACCCGACGGCAGAGCGACATAGCAGTAGGTATGGCTGGTGATTCACGATTCGAGACCCGGCCACAGCGACAATATACAATTCGATTGGTGCGAAGTGGTGAAGTGACCAGGTGTGTGCAAATGAACACAAGTGGTCAGGCTGATTCGGTGACAATTCACTACCCCGCTACGAGCAGCACAGGTTAGAGAGTTAAATGTGCTCATCCTTGACCTCAAGCCAGCACGTTGAGGCAGCGCAGCAACGTAGTATTGATTGCAGCACATCGATGTTCGAGCGCTGTCATTAAAAGCTACATCAAGCGAGCAGCGCACGAGCTCACGCTGCAGCGCGATTCGCACGTACGTTACTGCGAGCTCATATGCACTGCATCAGTTATTTATCAGTTGCTAAAGGAAGAGATGGCCGCTACTGAGTGCAGGTATAACTACTTGTCCATGCAGCGGCGTGCAGTCAACGAAGATTGCAGGAGGCCCGCCTTTTCGCGGCATGTCGAAAGACCGCTGCCGTCGCGGCGCGTACGATCGTGCGCTCGAGCAGTTCGTACACATGATGTCTGCTTATCACTGCACTGAATCTAGCTGCGCGCAAACCTTACCTAAAATTCAACTTTGTATGCGACTCGCGTCACTTGCTATTGACACCGCGCTAAAGCTTCGCCACGTACACGTATTCGGCGTTGCATATTTTATTGCCTTTACGTAGCGTGCCACCCCGGAAAGAATCTTCGGCGCCCGATATTCGCTGCAAGCCGTGGTACTACAAAACCGAAAGTGGTGGGTCCATATTTAAACGTGCTTTCTGGAGCAGACGACCGAGCTTCGTGCTACCCAGTTCAGGCCAGACGGCGCTTTTTAGCACCCTTTTCGCAGCGCTCCCTGGGCAATGCAAGAGCCCCATAGTTTCTTCCTTTACAATATTTTCAGCGACATTGCTGCTGTCAATTTAGTATGCTGCCGGAGCTCGTCTGAATAAGTTTGCTCGAAGCAAGTATCCCTCTAGTGTTATTTTACCATGAGAAATTTCCAGGAATGTCTCAAAGAGCTACGAGGGGAACTTTTGCGCAAAAAGATTTTAATGTGAGAGCATTATATGCGCCATTACGCGAATTCTGTACATTCTAAGAACAGTTTACACCCTTTAGAGTGCCCCTTCTGCCACACAACGATAATCGTCATCCGCCTTGATGCGTTTCCTTTCTTTAACGCTGCCAGCCCGGTACTTTCCAGTAACGAACGGTACGCGCGTTATCAGCATGATAGCATTGTCGACAGGAAATGCTATCGTGCTGATAACGCGCATGTCGTTCGTTAATGGAAAGTACCGGGGTCGCAGCGTTAACGAAAGGAAACGCATTAAGGCAGATGACGATTACTGTTGTGTGGCAAAAGAGGCACTCCAAAGGGTGTAAACTGTTCTTAGAGTGTAAGCGTAGCCGAAAATGGTGCCAAGAATGGCCGACGGCTCAAATAGTAAAAAAGCCGGCAGATCCCACGCCGTGTGGAAATCGATGTTATGCAAATCAGTGTGCGGGAAGCGTACCAAGTTAACTAAACGACCATGGGAACACCAAGACGTAGGCGACTGTTTCATGACCTAAATGGCACGCATGTCATAATATTCATGTCATGACCTATCAGTTATGTTCGTCATGCACTCTTGTTATACTGTGCCAATTTTGGTACCTACAAAGTTAACGAAACCACTATGAAAGCACCAAGACGTAAGCGACTGTTTCATGACCTACATGACAGACATATCATGATATTCACGTCATGACCAATCATTTACGTTCGGCATACATTTCTGTCACAGTATGCCAATTTTGATACTTACCAAGCTAATGATACGAGCGTGAGAGCATCAATACGTAGGTGGCTGTTTCGTGGCCTACATGATACACGTGTGATATTCATGTTAAGACCAATCATTTCTGTTCGTCATGCACTCCTGTCTTAGTATGCCAATTTTGGTACATACCAATTTAACGAAATGACCATTGGGCACCTAGACGCAGTTGGCTAGATAGATAGATACTGTCAAATCGGCAAATGTTCAAGAAATGCTTCGCATTTAAAACACGTCAGAAATGCTCGGAGTGACGTCAGGTTTCTCAGAGAGGTTCCTGTAAACATAGTAAATAATTGGTTTGAAAATAAAATATTGTACATTTCGGTGTGGGTGGGAATCGAATTTGGGCTTGCAGGTTGCCATATGAACCCGCTTCCCCACCGCCACGGCGACTCCACAGTTCTGGCTGACTAACGGTGCGCCTAATGCGTGCATGAGTGCGTTCATGTGTTCAATGCGAGCATTCATGACGTTACGAGGTCTACAAGCGGCAAATGTTTTCGCATTCCTACACGTGAGAAGTCTTAACCATCGTATTCAGAAATACATCTTAACTTGAAGCTCAAGTTAAGTCTCTGCCGAATATTTTTTCCTAATATGTACCGCAACATTTGTAAGAGTGAACGAAGCTGAATTCGTACAGCTTAAGAAAAATTTGGTAGAGTTAGCAGATGTTTTGGTTGAATTTGGTAGGGTTAGCAGAAGCTATAAGTTGACGCTAATAGGTTCTGAGGCTAACAAAAGTGTATTTGTATCAACAGAAAGTATTCACCTACTCCGTGGCCTTGTACCGTATCTTGTATTTGAAGCGCGTGTCCTTCACTTATAATGTCTCCCAGTAATTCTTATGTCGATACGCCACGAATATTGACTAAATCCTGCCATCTTTTTCAACGGTTCTCTTGTGGTCACCATCATTATCAGCCTAATTTATGTACTCTTCAGGACGAAGGCCTCTCCCTGAGATCTCCAAATTCCCGTCCTGCGCCAGCCGATTCCAACTAGCGCCCACGAATTTCCTAATTTCATCGCCCCACCTAGTCTTCTGCCATCCTTTACTCAATGTAAAAAAAAAAAGATCTAATTCTACGGTCAAACCTGCCGTAAAAATTACGTGGACCGTTCTGTTTCATGAGAAACACCGGCACAATACGTAAAAAATACGGTTTGACATTATCAAAGAATGTGATCGCAGCTGCGAGTGAAATAATTATTTACCACCGATCAAGACAATAAATGAGTACCGAAAAGGTAGCGGTTTAGGCAATGACTCATAGTACCTTAAGGTTCATGGCTACTCAGTTTGCGCGAATTAGCTGCAATGATACTACCCCTGTTATCGTTGTCAGTGATTTCGATGATGACGAGTCGGTACCGACAAGGGAGCGGTTTAGGCGTTCCGTGTTGCAGACATATCCCCTGCGATGCCACAACGATCCGGCCCAACCGACCACCCAGCGGGGTTCGCGCATCGATTTGACATTATCAAAGAATGTGATCGCAGCTGCGAGTGAAATAATTATTTACCACCGATCAAGACAATAAATTAGTCTGCGTACTTTTCGCCACGATGACCAGCCATCAAGACAATAAATGAGTTCGTATTTTTGTTCAAAATTATGTGTCAACTCTACGTCGCGTGTTAAACAGCTTCGCTGGTCAACCACCTTGACAGAGTGGATGGCTCATGATTTTTCTCTTTTCTTGTGTGTACATGTGTAAGGCCCGAAACAAAGTGAGGCAGGATCCTGCCTACCGAACAAGCGAGAAGAGCCTGGTAAGACACGCACAGTGCTGTGCATCTGCAATTGGAACCAATCTTAAACGCAGTGCCACAAAGACACCACTTTGTATAACTTCCATTGTGTTTCTGGTTACTTACGCAAATTACTTACTAAGCTACTTCATGTTTTAATATATCGAAAAGCCCACTGTTCGCTGCAATATGCAGTACTAACCTCAGCATACGCTTTTATAGCGACGCATTAATCGTATGTGACGTTTATTCTCATGCAGTGTTCCTGTTTATGCGCTGCATAGGTCTCAACCGAAATGTCATCCAATGAAGGAAACACGAAATCTGGGCCGCTATTTTGTAGCGATGCCTTATGCCTTATTCTATGCTATTCTTATCCACCACACACGGCCGCCTGATCCTGATGATGATGTGGGCAGACCGTCGCTCTGACCACTGGCCAAGCGCGAAAAGCCTGAAAAAGCATAGAATCGGAAAAGGCATCGCTACAGTATACCGGCCCAGGTGGAAGCTCGGCAAAGTCTATTGTACCTATAGATGGTTTATCACGAGCGATGCGAGTTTTCTGGTGTTGTCCTGTGATATACCGTTGGACACGGCTTCCAAGTCTGTGGCGAAAGGGTCGGGTCTGTCCCCTAAGCCTTGCTCGCTCCACCGGGTCAGGGTGACTTCGAGTGTCTATTGTACCTATAGGTGGTTGATGATCAGGGTTACAAGCTTCTTGGCGCTCTCGTTCTGGATTCCCCGGTACTTGATGGAGATCACAGTACCAAAGGGGAGCGGCTGGTCCCCTGTGCCATCATCGTTCCATCTTGAAACTGCAAACTCTAGGGTGTTGTCGGGGAAAGCTGCATATATTAGAAGAACATTTCTTAATACAAGAGCTTCTATTCACAAGTGTTGCCAACATCTTTTCCTAGAAAGAAATCGGGAGCGGAGCACGAGTTAGCACATTTTCCTGTCAGTGTAAAAGAGACTCAGTTAATGGGATCCTGAACGACCTTTCGGGCTTGGAAAAAAAAAAGGAAGAGATAGTCCGCGGTAGCACAAACTGCTGTGAACCGCTCAGCTAAATTATGCAGGCGTTCGCGCTGCATGGAGCGCGCAAGCGGAACGTGAAGTCACCTTTTTTTCAAACTCTCTCTCTATTCAACACAAGCCTGCTCTCGCTACGTCCCCTGTACAATATTGCTTATACAAGCGTGAATTAGGAACTGCGCAAGTTTGCCCAATGTCATGGAAGAACTCATTGTGTGACAAAGTTGAAATTTTGAGAGAAGGAGGAGCATTTTATGTCAGATGCCTATGCAATGCCTCAAAAATTCCTTATAGTTACAGCGTTCGCAAGAAAAAAAAGCAGGTCTTCGAAAGCGCCATACGGTCGTCATCAGCTATGTTACTGATGTCGCTAGTGAGCTGTACGGCAATGGAGATGAGACACATGCTAAGTGCAAGCAGTGGCACGGTTAACATTTATGATGTAATCAGGAGCGTTGCAAATATTCGTTGGACCCTTAGTTGTTTCCCTATTAACAAGTTTTGTACAAGGTTTCTCCTGTATCTTTGGTGAACTAAACATAAAGCCTCGTTTATATTTGTCTCAAATTAGGTGTTACTTATGGGCAAGTTGTAGTTGAACTTTCAAGCGTGCGGAATAATTACAGCCTCAGCAGTAAACTACTTATGAAAGAGGCCTGGAGCTGTCCTGATTTAGGTTATCACAGCACTACGATGCGCGCAAGACTATAGTAGGCACTAGACTACCTATCTTATGAACCACGCTCGCTTCTATGTAGGCGCAGTTGGTCACGTGTGGCCTTAAAATATCGGACGCATTGTAGGTACCTATAAGCACATCGGTGTTTCTATGTGTGTGTGTGTCTCCCACCAACGCGATGTCCAAGAGAATACAGGAAATGAGCAGGCAGGATGGCCTCGAAAGGCGAAGCATCGATTGGGACAGCGAATTACGAAGGATGGGAGTTTTACGGGTTGTATAAACTAGGACACATTCGCATGCTCATTTAATTTACAAACATGGCAGCATCGCGCACAGACAAACAAACACTTCACACTCGATGAGTGCGGACACTGACTGTGAAAATGCTGGTGTGAGCAAGCGCGGAAGCAGCAGGGAGCAAAGTGACCTTCGTGCTATCTATCCCCGCAGCGCAACAGCGGCGAGAACACAGCACACACAAAGTTATACAGCAGCCCCGTATCAACAATTACTAGTAGGTACAGCGGAGCGTGGCGTTTTTCGCGGCGCTCGACGTTTCTGCGCATGCGCGAGTAGAGCGGGTGCGAAAGAGAAAATCTGGGGACCTTGGCTCCATGAATATGTGACTGCGTAGGCACTACGGAAGACGTTTCTTAGCGCGCGTTGTATGTGTTTGTCTCCTAGACATGCCGGCATTAAGGAATGCGGTCGAGTTTACGCTGCGCCGCTGGTTGCCCGCGCGGTGAGGTAGTTAGTGGGCATGGACGCACCATTTTGTGATCGCTGTGTCTGAAGGAGCATGGTTCTGAATGGCGTTGTATAAGTCGCGGGTGGCTTTTTTCGTTGCGACGATAGCTGACATTTTTTTACCAGCACTGATCCAAAAGGGCACATGTAACCGGCAAACTGAGGCCTAAGTAAAGGAAGCGGCGCAGGATCTCCAGGGCCCCAGCGGTGAGGAGGGGGGTCAAAGCTGGCAGCAGGGCGGCTCGTTGGTTGGGGCCGCGGAGGCCGAAGCGTGCCAGCGGTGTCTAAGATCGGCTGTCCGCTATCGCAGAAAGCCAATCTACACCCCTGGCACGCGCATGCCTCACTCAGCCCCAACCCACGGACCAGTCCGGGTTCCAGCTTTGATCTCCCCATTGCCGCTTTGGTGTCCAGGAGGCGCCGCCAATAATGCGAAATAATGACACGTTGTTTCAATTAGTAAAAACATGATTGAATAAATGTAATTATGTCCAGCCGCCAGCTTGCGGCGCTAAGTTCAGCACTACCGCGCCCAGCGACTTCTGCCGGCACGCTTACGGACAAACGCATATAACGCGCGCTAAGAAACACCACTGTAGTGCCTAGGCAGGGTCATATATTCAATGAGCGAAAGTCCCCACATTTCTTTTCTCGCACCCGTTCTTACTCGCGCATGCGCGCAAAAGTCCGCCGTCTCCGCAAGTGCCACGCCCCGCTGTACGTACTAGCAATTGTAAATACGCGAGCTGGTCGCAGCACGAGACGTTAATTTGAGGAATCGCCAGTCATTTGTGCGCAGGCGCGAGGGAAAATCTGGGGGCTTTTGCCCCTTGAATAAATTGTCGCGAAGATAGTTCACCGCGGGCCCCTTTTGTTTCTTTCTTTCCGGGAATGTTGCGGCTCCTCGACGCGGAGGAAGCCGCGGAGGAAGCGGAGGAGCACATGCCTCGGGCATGTGCTCCCACCTGGCCGACGCTGCCGCACCTGAGACGTCATTATACGTGCACGTGTCGCGCCGTCTTCCCACGCTCGGCTGCATCGGGCGTCAACAACTGATTAGTTATGGGCGTAGTGCTTTTGTATGCGGAGTGTTTATGCGACCATTATTGACCTCTTGAGCTCTGGCTCTTATTGGATGCTGTCAGCTTGCCTGATTGGTCGAAATAACGAAATAACGCATTGGTGGAGAAGCCTGCGCCTCCCGCCGGCCCCTTGAATGCTGCAGAAAGTCATTTAAGGAAGAGTGAGTAGCTTTTAGAGAGAGCAAGGAGACAGCACACGGCGCACTTCACCACGGGAGACCAGGCGGATAGTCAGGTGGACCCAGGTCGCTCTTAACTCGGATATGCTCCTAACTCGAAGCTTAACTTCCTTTTTTCTTAGTACCCGACTACGCTTCTTTTCGCAGAGCACATTTTCCCACGGTGTGCCTCGCTCAGGTTCGCCCATCCACCATTTATGCGGCGGCTGTCAATTCTCGGGCAAGCTTCCACAAGGTTCACCCCGGCATCGACATAGTCTCAACTCCACTCCGATATAACCTTACCCCGGGTCTCTCCCCGCATTGCCAAAGGTACGATCTGTCCATGCACATGCCGAACTGGAGGCTTATTACGGCCAGTTTCTTCGACGTTAGGCGAGCTACGTTCATGTACCGCCATGCGCGAGGGTGCCTGCCGTTGAGTTACAGGCCCTTCACAGCCGTCCCGGCTCGTCGAGTACGCCCTGTTACGACTTTGCACCGGTGCCACTACTATTTCGACTTTGAGGTGGTCCCGTAGCGCTCGTCACCCGTTTCGTGACAGAGCGTTGGTAGCGAAGACTCCGAGTCAGGTGTCGGTGAGAATAACAAAAGGGACTTTATACACTATATACAGGTAATTATAGAGGACATGATCGGATCGGCACTTGGGCCGAGAGCTCACAGCAAACGCGACTGTTCCAGCACGGCGACGTCCGGCGAAAACGCGTGACACATCTCACTCCAGTCGAGAGCGGCACTGGCTCCCAGAGGGTCGGCGGATCCGGTTTTCCAGGCGGCGCGTCGCGGCTTATAAGCCCCAAGAAACCATTGTCACTCAAACGCCCCAATACAAAGCCAGCACTCGACGGTCGTCCGAGCGGTCCAACCAGCGACCGCGCTGGCCACCCGGTTCAAAGTTCGCGCGCGCGGTGACCTCCAGGAAAAGGAGGTGCGGCGCCGGGCTGTCTGGCCCTTGGTGGCACGTTTGGACATTTTGCTCGCCGACACTTCTCCGCAGGACAACGCTGCCTGACGGCTCAGCATCTTGACTTGTGAAGGGAGAATTAGGGCGCTGTGCCTTTCGGCGCAGCCCCGGGTTTATCCAAAGGGCGCTCGCAGGATAAATTATGCATCTTGTAGATTCGGAATCCGGGCTGGTGGTAATGGCACAACAGCATCCCCGCCCTCAGATAAGGCGCCGGGAAGACTAGCTGCCTCCATGTGGCTCGGATGCCAGGCGCGCACGTTCATCAGGCTCGTCCAAGTTCACGTCCAGTGCCTGGACGCCAGGTAACTTCACGTGCCCAGGTCCCACTCGCCAGGACAGGAGCTCTGCTCACCGCGTTGTCGCCAAGGCACCTCAACCAGCTCCGCTCGGGTCGTTCCTAAGCCCTTGCTTCTCGCCACGGGTCCCGGTTGGTCGTTCTGCAGCTTGCAAAACCGACCGGCAAAAGGCAACACCCAACACGAACAAGTGCCCTCTGTCTCCCGTCAAACACCAGACAAGGCCATAATCCAAATCAACCTAACTAAATTGCTATCCCCCTTTTGCTCCCGCTGCAACAAGAGGCAGGTGTACGATCTAGTACACAAGGCTCAAACAACCATTTTTCAAATGAACAACACACCAAAATATGAGGAACAATTAATAATCAGCAATAATATTGACAAATAGAATGGTCCCCTTGAAATCACTTGGACCGAAAACACACTGCTGAGGAAGCAAGTGAGGTCATTCCTTTTTCCCGGTGATATTTTCGCGGAATCAGAAGCTGCTTATATTTGCGACCCTGCTTATCCGTGTATCGGCGGTGCAATAAGCCAGATTCCTCGTAAAATGAAACCCTCTTTTTTTTCACACCCCGTTTTACGCTCTTCCTCAGATCGGCTAGTGAACAGTCTTCCTGTTGCTCGCGAGTTTCCCTTTCAACTGCAGCCTGCTCCTGCCAGCTGGCGGAAACCGGAGCGAGTGTGGAGCCCGCGTCGCCTAACTGCGGCGTCGCGTCCATATCGCGACTAGCACTGCACGTGTCACTCCCACTCATTTCCAGGACACGCTCGCCCAGGCCGGCCTCCGAGCTCTGCCTCTCCCGTGCCTGCTCGCCACTTAAGTTACCTTGATCGGTCCGTGTGCCGCACCGCTGTTCGCTCACCGACGCAAAGTCAAGTTCCCTCGACAGCGGGCGCGCTTTGGATCGCGTGAGGGCCATGTACGCTAGGTCGGCAAAGAATGATTTGCCCTGATCCTTCAGCAGCTGCTCCAAGCTATTTGAGAAGAGGTAGGAAAAGTGCTCCGGGAGGGCGGCAGACACAGCGGCTTCGGTGTTAAGTTTCCAAAACTCTCCTTCAATGATAACCGTTGCGATCGGTAAGCAGACACTCTCCTCCTCGGCCACTTGCCGTATCCTAGCGCACTCTCCCGTAAAATCACTGGAGGAGAAGATGGGTGGAGAACGTCCATAGTTGCTGCAGAGTCCCGAAGTGCAAGGCACTTCTTACCATTTACCTTAATTTCCTGCACATATGGCTCCAATAGTCGTATGTTTTTGTGAGTTTCCTGTATCGTTGCAAAAGCAATTTTCTCTGGGCAGCTCGCAGCGATGTGCCCTTGCTTTTTGCAATTGTAGCAGGTTAACGGTTTCCGTTTTTCAAAAGAACGCGTCGTATCGTTTCGCTGTGTGGGACCATCGCTATCATTCTGAGATGCATTCTGTCCTTCCCTTACAGTTTCTTTGGTAAGGGACTCATCTTCCCGAAACTCGCGACGCGTGATTTGCTTCCGTTCGTCGGGCTTCCCGGAAAACCCACCTCTCCTATCTGCTTTTTCTACGCGCACTGCCTTGCTGTGCAAGCTGCGGCGGGTGTAATACTCTTCCGCTAACTCTGCTGCCTTGTTTAGCTTAACCTCCTTTAGCCTATCTTGCAGCCAGAGCCTGACATCCTCATCAATGCAACGGTAGAACTGCTCCAATGCGATGCATTCGACGATTTTGTCGCGGTCGTCGTAAACCTCTTCGCCCTTCAGCCATTCCACCAGGTCGGCTTTTAGACGAAACGCGAAGTCAACATTCGACTCCCTGCCCCATTTTTGCATACCGGAACCTCTGCCGGAAAGCTTCGGGCGACAATTTGTACTTCCGCAGTAGCGCTTCCTTCACATCACTGTAGCTCTCAAACGCCTCTTTCGGTAAGCAAGTTATTACGTCTGATGCCTCCCCAGGAAGCAAGGCTAACAGATTCTGTGCCCAGAGGGATGGCTCAATGCTATTCCGTTCGCACACGTGCTCAAATTTCACAAGGTATTTGGCCATATCCTCTCTGACGACAAAGGGTGGAAGTTGATCGCGTATTCTTGGAACGTTAGAAGTGAGACTAGGCGACGGCGCGCTATTTCGGGTCTCCAACTCTTTCATTTTAAGCTCTTGCTCACGACTCTCTCCTTTCCTCCTTTCCTCCTCGCGACGTTCCTTCTCCCTTTCCCGACGTTCATTGATATCCGCCCAGGCCTCTTCGGATTCCTCAGCCGTTACGTCCCCAGTCCTCAAGACCTCAAGGATCGCATTCTTTCTTTTGGTTGAGCCCAACTCAATGCCCAACTCCTCACAAATTTGGAGAAGTTCCTTGACCTTGTACTTCTCCATCGTTCACACTGTCCTCCTGCTGTTTACCCTTTTTGAATATACCTGCTATACGCTACTATAATGCTACTAGTAAGACATATATGCAAGTATTTCACACACTGCCCTGTTTACCCCCTCAGCATCCCCTGGTTTTCAAAACACTCACTAGGCTTGAAACACACAAGGTTAACACAATGCAACACCAAATCCTTCCCTAAGCTACTATAACCTGTGTCAGAGAAAGTCTGATGTTTGAGGTAAACTTCAGGCACTCACCGCGCCGAGGTAGCCGATGCCGGTCAATCCCGTAGCTGCCATGCACTGTTACGACATTGCACCGGTGCCACCACTATTTCGACTTTGAGGTGGTCCCGTAGCGCTCGTCACCCGTTTCGTGACAGAGCGTTGGTAGCGAAGACTCCGAGTCAGGCGTCGGTGAGAATAACAAAAGGGACTTTATACACTATATACAGGTCATTATACAGGACATGATCGGATCGGCACTGGGGCCGAGAGCTCACAGCAAACGCGACTGTTCCCGCAACGCGACGTCCGGCGAAAACGCGTGACACATCTCACTCCAGTCGAGAGCGGCACTAGCTCCCGGTGGGTCGGCCGATCCGGTTTTCCAGGAGGCGCGTCGCGGCTTATAAGCCCCGAGAAACCATTGTCACTCAAACGGCCCAATACAAAGCCAGCACTCGACGGTCGTCCGAGCGGTCCAACCAGCGACCGCGCTGGCCACCCGGTTCAAAGTTCGCGCGCGCGGTGACCTCCAGGAAAAGGAGGTGCGGCGCCGTGCTGTCTGGCACTTGGTGACACGTTTAGACATGTTGCTAGCTGATACTTCTCCGCAGGATACCGCTGCCTGACGGCTCAGCATCTTGACTTGTCAAGGGAGAATTAGGGCGCTGTGCCTTTCGGCGCAGGCCCGGGTTTGTCCGAAGGACGCTCGCAGGATAAATTCTGCATCTTGTAGATTCGGAATCCGGGCTGGTGGTAATGGCACAACAGCCCCTTTTGTTGCGGTCGTGAGAACTCTGTTCATATCTTACACAGTGTGTGCTCCATGCCGCTCTTCTCGGAAGGATTGCTAGTCTCTTTAATCTCCCAGGCGTTCCCTATCAGACAGTTCCATTTTTGCACCCTTTGCCTAATCAGGCGATCAACGAGTCCGTACCTCTCGCCGAGTGCTCATACCAAGTTTGGCGGGCACTCTGCGATGCAATTTTCGGGGGACGGGCGCCGGGCCTTCACGAAATGCTTGCGAAAGCACGGAAGGAGGTCTGGTTCCACCTCCCCCGGGAGCGGCACCGCTTGGGGGAGAAGTTCCTCGAAGTGTGGGCTCGTCCTGTCGTGATTTCTGATGAGTTAGGTGGAAAGCTCTCCATTAAGTTATCATGCATGCTCCAATGCTCGCTCCACTCGGCCGTGTGTGCCAGTCGATCTATGGGGTTTTGTTTGGCTCAGTGGGACCCAGAGCAGGAACCGGTAATGGCGCACCTTCATGTGGTCGCGCTGCCCCGCGGATCGCTTTGGTATTCTCCATGGTTATATGCCTTGACCTCCTTTGTGTCAAGGCAGCCCGAGGGTCAGTCAGGCTTGTGTCCTGTAAGACCGACATGGCTGTTCGTGTGTTGAGTGCAGTTCCTCAGTTGTGCTGCACCACAACAGCCCCCTTGTCCGGGAAGGACCGTTGGTCCGAACCAAGTCGCCCCGCCCAGTCAGCCTGGGTTAAAGGGGGCACCGAGGTCAATGTACCGAATTATGTTGGGTTGTAGAGTACATGTAATCTCTGGGACGAGGCACCTCCGGGTGCCAAGTCCTCTTCCCATCTGACAACGGTGCCGGTCAAGTAGGCCATCGACGACGGGTATGACATCGTTTTGTACATAAATATTTGCACAGTGCAACCTTAAAGTAAATTCCAAGTTAATAAGCCTACTTGTTGGAATGCTACTTCTCGTCGTCGTAGCTACGGATCTGCAATTGCCCCTGCCTGAGCTCATCCACCTTCATCTTCGGCTCCCTGGTGAGCTGATACTTCTGATTTCTAACAGCTGCGTCACTTCGCTACAATATGACTCTGCCTAGGCAGTACCGAGGAAGTTTCCTAGCGCGTGTTGTGTTTGTCCCTAGGCGTGTCGACATTGCGTAGTGGGGTCGAGTTTGTTTACTCTCGGACGCTGGCGGCCGGCGCTGTAATATAGGTGAACCAGCGGGCACTGCCGCCCCATTTGGTGACCGCTGTGTCGGACAGACTGTGTCGCACCTTCGGCGCTTGTGCTAATTCAGTCGTGGCGGATCATAGCTTTCTCGCGCCTTACGGCGATGTACCTTGTAAATCACATCTCAGATGGTTCTGTCGGAGCAGTAGCGACCGTAGCAGAGCCCGGGCCGCATATATCGAAAGAAGTCGCGGGGCGCGGTAGTTCTGAACTTAGCGTCACAAGTTTGCGGCTGGACGTAATTATATGTATTCAATCGTGTTTTCTACTAGCTCTAACAACGCGTCACTATCTCGCATTATTGGCGGCAACTCCAGGACACCAAGGCGGCGACGGGGACACAAACCCTACAACCCGAACTGGTCCGTGGGTGTTAGCTCGCCGAGGATAGTGCGCGTCAAGAGTTTATAAGATCGGCTGTCCGCTATCGTGGACAGCCAGTTTAAATGCGAACACCTCCTGGCACGCTTCGGCCTCCGCGGCCCCAAACCACGGGCCGCCCTGCTTCCAGCTTTGATCCCCCCGCTACACCTTCGGTGCCATGGAGATCCTGCGACGCCTGCTTTTTTATAACCTCAGATGCCCTCCTGAGGTCTCCAATTGCCGGTTACATGTGCCCTCCTGGAGCAGTGCTTGTAAAGAATCCTATCTATCGTGGCGATGAAAAAAAAGCAACCCGCGACTTTACAACACCAGTCAGAACATTGTCGCTTCAGACACAGCGATCACCAAGGGGGCGTCCGCGCCCACTGCCTCCTTGCGTGGGCACCAAGCGGCTGAGCGTAAACAAATTCGACCGCACACCGCAGTGCCGGCATGTCTCGTGACAAACGAATACAACGCACGTTAAGAAACCTGCTCCGTAGTGCTTAGGCAGAGTCCTGTATTCAAAGAGCAAAAGCCCGCAGATTTTCTCTCTCGCGCTCGCTCTTACTCGCGCCTGCGTACAAACGGCTGGCAATCCCTCAAATGAATGTCTCGTGGCCGCAGCCTTTCAAGATAGGCGTGCGCGGCCGTGCAAAGTACACACTTGTTGCGGAGTGCGAGCGCCCCCCCCCCCCCCCTCTATCTCCCGCCCTGCCCCTCTTCTTTGCTTCCTTTCGCGCCTGCTCGCGGGATTGAACCGCGATTGTCAGTTCCCCTTCCCTTCAGTAGCCAAGTACGCAGTTTTCACGATTAGATAAGGCTGGACATTCCCCTATGGCCTTCTAGCTGCACGGAATTCTTAATCAATTTTAAGCGTACGTTTCCCTTATTCAATGGAATTGGGGCCCGTGATGGCGAAATCATAATCGCGCTACTACTAATAAATTCTTGGCTGCTCTAAGTGCGTAGCAGTGCCGTGCATTGCACTCGTCTGAGCGACGTCGTCCACCGTGATAGGCTCGTTTCGGTCGTCAGTTCCCGAATCCGAGATAAGGTCGCGCAGCGTTAAATTTATTAAACCCCCAAACTTAAAGAATAACAGATTCCTCTGAGTGTCACTCCCAGTTTCTGAAGACGCCTCTGTTATATGCATTACTCGTACACTGTACCTCGACAACACATCGTTTCTTCATTCACCGGTATTGTGGAGTCAAGCATACTTGCCACCCGCAAAGAGTGCCCCATTCACGCACGTGGTACAGTGGCGTCCTTTCTTCGTCGGCGCGAACGCAGTGAGAGGCATCCGAATCGTGGCGCCAGTCAATGTACGAGGAACGACGTCGACGAAGGGCGCATCAGCGATTGCGAGTTCATCAGTAGCTAAAATCCTGAAAACCTTACGGCATTAATTTCACAGCTGGCACTCGGAGCGGCGCGAAGGAACACGAGTTGAAGCCACATACGCGAAACTTGACACAGCTAAATTGTGAATTAGCGTGGAGTAATGCATTTCGCGAATTGGAATATACACCACTCACGCGTCACGTAACGTAAAGGGCACTTTTGAAGAGCTGCATTCATCACACGCCAGAAGTAGCGAACAGAGCTTCCGTAAATTAAAATTTATGCTGCTGCTATCGCGACTTCTTGCCTGAAAGGCGCCATCGAAAGAAACCAGCGGTGCGCGGCGCGCCCTGACGTCCGAAAACCACGTGAGCGCGTCAGCGGCTTTGTAGGGCGTTGCCGGCAGTCATGGGAAGAGCCGCGCAGGCAACACGTGACCTCATGGCGAGAACCGGTAGTGTGCAAGGGCGTCCGGCGGGAGTAGTGCCGTACTCCTCGCCCTCCTTTTTTTTCTCTCTTCCGTGTGGAATCATCCGCGGAGAGCAAAATACGCCCCCCCCACCCTTCCCCTCCCATCCCTTCACGGCCTTTCGCGTAACGGAAGTCGGCGCACTTCCCGCTTCTATCCCTTGCGTACGCGAGATTGAGAAGCGAGCTACCGCGGGCCCCCGCCGGCTCACCCTCGTACGCTTGTACTCGCACACACAGCAGACGGCGCGGCAACGATTTTATTGCCTTAATTATACGGAGTTTCACGGCGATATAATTGGTGTCAGATTGAAGAAAGAAGATACCTAAGCACTGTAAGGATTGGTGCCAAGTATAATAACAATTATGGGGTTTTACGTGCCAAAACCACTTTCTCATTATGAGGTACGCCGTAGTGGAGGACTCCGGAAATTTCGACCACCTGGGGTTCTTTAACGTGCACCTAAATCTAAGTACACGAGTGTTTCGCATTTCGCCCGCCATCGAAATGCGGCCGCCGTAGCCGGGATTCGATCTTCCGAACTCGTGCTCAGCAGCCCAGCACCATAGCCACTGAGCAACCACGGCGGGTTGCGAAGTATAATAAGCTGGCGAAACTTTTTTTTTTCGCTCCGAGTATCTTTAAATTACCCCTTGTATTAAATCGGGTTTGTATAATATTAGGCTTTTTACAGTATCACTGGTCTTTGCATCTTATATAATATGCAAAGACCAGTGTTGCCACAACCCAGAAAGGTAACTAGTATCAGACCAGTGACTGCATTTCTAATTTTGTGTAGCGCTTATTCTGTTGCACAAGCACATTGTATTACAGCAAAATAATTTTGTCATAAGGAAAATCTCTTACTTGTGTCTACAGCCAGAGGTATGGTTGGAATATCAGCTACACCTTGCAGAAAGCTTGTTGCTTTTTGGAGGTCAACGACGTCTATCTTAAGATGGTCCACACCCAAGTAAGACACGACAAGCTGTAAAAGGAAGATTTGTTCTAGCATTCTGCTACCGTAACAACAAATTATCACAAGCAAATCCCAATCTTACAGATATCTAACGTATGTGAGCATAGCAGGGCATATAATGAAATAGCAAAAAAAAAAAGGTCAATGCCATTTCTGAAGTAACATTGGCGTCCGCGGAAGCAGAGGCATCCGAGCATTGCAGTAACATTGAAAATAACCACTAATAAGAGGTGTACGAGCAGAGCGCAGCACACACTGTTGTGGGACACATGCGCACTTTTTCAACGATAAAATTTACCTTCAGACGCAGCACACAAGCAGCAAAAAAACTTCGAAGAGCAGTGACTGACAAGCAGCACATTTTTTTTTAGGTTAGCAGTGACATTTTCAGTGACATAGCTTCGAGCGCGAAAGAAACTGTTAACACAAAAAAGAGAAAGGGTAAGACAGAGGGTTATGGGCGTCTTGCGCTGGAGTTTGGGGTATAGTAGCGGGGCCTGGTGGCAGCGCGCGAAACTTTATCTGGGTAGTACGAGCTGGGGTAGTATATGTGCTAATCTTCACAGTGTTAGGAAGTTCAGAAGCAAGGCCAATTAATGTAACATTGAATATAGTTGGACTGAGAAGTCCCCCTTGTGGAACATCTCGATGGATATTGTACTGGCCGGTGTCGCCATCACTTGTCGACAAAAAATGCAATGACTCATAGTCGCGTAAGGTTCATGGCAACTCTGCGTGAATTAGCTGCGATGATTCTACACGTGTTGTCTTTGTCGGTGATTTCATTGTATAAGCGTCGTTACCGAAAAGGTAGCGAGCGGTTTAGGCAATGACTCATAGTCCCTTAAGGTTCATGGCTACTCAGTTTTTGCGATTTAGCTGCAATGATACTACCCCTGTTATCGTTGTCAGTGATCTCGATGATGACGAGTCGGTACCGAAAAGGGAGCGGTTTAGGCGTTCCGTGTTGCAGACATATCACTTGCGATGCCACAACGATCCGGCCCAACCGACCACCCAGCGGCGTTCGCGCATCGATTTTACAGTATCAAAGAATGTGATCGCAGCTGCGAGTGAAATAATTATTTACCACCGATCAAGGCAATAAATGAGTCTGCGTACTTTTCGGCATGATGACCAGCCATCAAGGCAATAAATGAGTTCGTATTTTTGTTCAAAATTATGTGTCAACTCTGCGTCGCGTGTTAAACAGCTTCGCTGGTCAACCACCTTGACAGAGTGGATGGCTCATGATTTTTCTCTTTTTTTGTGTGTACATGTGTAAGGCCCGAAACGAAGTGAGGCAGGATCCTGCCTACCGAACAAGCGAGAAGAGCCTGGTATGACACGCACAGTGCTGTGCATCTGCAATTGGAACCAATATTAAACGCAGTGCCGCAAAGACACCACTTTGTATAACTTCCATTGTGTTTCTGGTTACTTACGCAAATTACTTACTAAGCTACTTCATGTTTTAATATATCGAAAAGACCAGTGCTTGTTGCAATATGCAGTACTAACCTCAGCATAGGCTTTTATAGCGACGCATTAATCGTATGCGACGTTTATTCTCATGCAGTGTTCCTGTTTATGCGCTGCATAGGTCTCAACCGAAATGTCATCCAATGATGGAAACACGAAATCTGGGCCGCTATATTGTAGCGTTGCCTTATGCCTTATTCTATGCTATTCTTATCATCCACCACACACGGCCGCCTGATCCCGTTGATAATGGGGGCAGACCGTCGCTCTGACCACTGGCCAAGCGCGAAAAGCCTGAAAAAGCATAGAATCGGAAAAGGCATCGCTACAAAATACCGGGCCAGGTGGAAAATCGGCAAAGTCTATTGTACCTATAAGTGATTGATCACAAGTGAGGCCAGCTTCCTTGTGTGGTCTGCTGAGATGCCGTTGGAGACGACTTCGAAATCTGTACCGAAGGGGTTCGGTCGGTCCCCTAGCCCCTCCTCGCTCCAGCGGGTGACGGTCGCTTTGCATGTCAGGTTATCGATCGCTGCATATTAGAAGAACATTTCTTAATACAAGAGCTTCTATTCAGAAGTGTTGCCAACGTCTTTTCCTAGAAAGAAATCGGGAGCGGAGCACGAGTTAGCACATTTTCCCATCAGTGTAAAAGAGACTCAGTTAATGGGATCCTGAACGACCTTCCGGGCTTGGAAAAAAAAAAAAAGCAGAGAGAGTCCGCGGTAGCACAAACTGCTGTGAACCGCTCAGCTAAATTATGCAGGCGTGCGCTCTGCATGGAGCGCGCAAGCGGAGCGTGAAGTCACCTTTTTTTCAAACTCTCTCTCTATTCAACACAAGCCTGCTCCCACTACGTCCCCTGTACAATATCGCTTATACAAGAGTGAATTAGGAACTGCGCAAGTTTGCCCAATGTCATGGAAGAACTCATTGTGCGACGAAGTTGAAATTTTGAGAGAAGGAGGAGCATTTTATGTAAGATGCCTATGCAATGCCTAAAAAATTGCTCATATTTACAGCGTTCGAAAAAAAAAAAAAAAGCTGGTCTTCGAAAGCGCCATACGGTCGTCATCAGCTATGTTACTGATGTCGCTAGTGAGCTGCACGGCAATGGAGATGAGACACATGCTAAGTGCAAGCAGTGGCACGGTTAACATTTATGATGTAATTAGGAGCGTTGCAAATATTTGTTGGACCCTTAGTTGTTTCCCTATTAACAAGTTTTGTACAAGGTTTCTCCTGTATCTTTGGTGGACTAGACAAAGCCTCGTTTATATTTGTCTCAAATTAGGGGTTACTTATGGGCAAGTTGTAGGTGAACTTTCAAGCATGTGGAATAATTACAGCCTCAGCAGTAAACAACTTATGCAAGAGGCTTGGAGCTGTCCTGATTTAGGTTATCACAGCACTACGATGCACGCAAGACTATAGTAGGCACTCGACTACCTATTTTATGAATCACGCTCGCTTCTATGTAGGCGCAGTTGGTCACGTGTGGCCTTAAAATATCGGACGCATTGTAGGCACATATAAACACATCGTTTCTTCATTCACCAGTATTGTGGACTCAAGCATACTTGCCACCCGCAAAGAGTGCCCCATTCACGCACGTGGTACAGTGGCGTCTGTCTTCGTCGGCACGAACGCAGTGAGAGGCATCCGAATCGTGGCGCCAGTCAATGTACGAGGAACGACGTCGACGAAGGGCGCCTCAGCGATCGCGAGTTGCTCAGTAGTTAAAATCCTGAAAACCTTACGGCATTAATTTCACAGCTGGCACTCGGAACGGCGCGAAGGAACACGAGTGGAAGCCACATACGCGAAACTTGACACAGCTAAATTGTGAATTAGCGTGGAGTAATGCATTTCGCAAATTGGAATATACACCACTCACGCGTAACGTAACGTAAGGGCACTTTTGAAGAGTTGCATTCATCACACGCCAGAAGTAGCGAAAAGAGCTACCGTAAATTAAAATTTATGCTGCTGCTATCGCGACTTCTTGCCTGAAAGGCGCCATCGAAAGAAACCAGCGGTGCGCGGCGCGCCCTGACGTCCGAAAACCACATGAGCGCGTCAGCGGCTTAGTAGGGCGTTGCCGGCAGTCATGGGAAGAGCCGCGCAGGCAATACGTGACCTCATGGCGAGAAGCGATAGTGTGCAAGGGCGTCCGGCGGGAGTAGTGCCGTACTCCTCGCCCTCCTTTTTTTTCTCTCTTCCGTGCGGAATCATCCGCGGAGAGCAAAATACGCCCCCCCCCCCCTTCCCTCGCCCATACCTTCACGGCCTTTCGCCTAGCGGAAGTCGGCGCACTTCCCGCTTCTATCCCTTGCGTACGCGAGATTGAGCAGCGAGCTACCGCGGGCCCCCGCCGGCTCACCCTCGCACGCTTGTACTCGCACACACAGCATACGGCGCGCGGCAACGATTTTATTGCCTTAATTATACGGAGTTTCACGGCGATATAATTGGTGTCAGATTGAAGAAAGAAGATAGCTAAGCACTGTAAGGATTGGTGCCAAGTATAATAAAAATTATGGGGTTTTACGTGCAAAAACCACTTTCTCATTATGAGGCACGCCGTAGTGGAGGACTCCGGAAATTTTGACCACCTGGGGTTCTTTAACGCGCACCTAAATCTAAGTACACGAGTGTTTCGCATTTCGCCCCCCATCGAAATGCGGCCGCCGTAGCCGGGATTCGATCTTGCGACCTCGTGCTCAGCAGCCCAACACCATAGCCACTGAGCAACCACGGCGGGTTGCGAAGTATAATAAGCTGGCGAAACTTTTTTTTTCGCTCCGAGTATCTTTAAATTACCCCTTGTATTAAATCGGGTTTGTATAATATTAGGCTCTTTACAGTAACACTGGTCTTTGCATCTTATATAATATGCAAAGACCAGTGTTGCCACAACCCAGAAAGGTAACAAGTATCAGACCAGTGACTGCATTTCTAATCTTGTGTAGCGCTTATTCTGTTGCACAAGCACATTGTATTACCGCAAAATAATTTTGACATAACGAAAATCTCTTACTTGTATCCGCGGCTAGAGGTACTGTAGGTATGTCAGCCACATTTGCGAGAAAGCTTGATGCTTTCTGCAGATCCACGATCACTATTCTTAGATGGTCGTGACCCAGGTACGAAACGACAATCTGCAAAAGGAAGATTTCTTCTAGCATTCTGCTACGGTAACAACAAATTATCACACGCAAATCCCAATCTTACAGATATCTAACGTACGTGAGCATAGCAGGGCACATAATGAAATAGCAAAAAAGAAGGTCAATTCCATTTCTGAAGTAACATTGGTGTCCGCGGAAGCAGAGGCATCCGAGCATTGCAGTAACATTGAAAATAACCACTAATAAGAGGTGTGCGAGCAGAGCGCAGCACACACTGTTGTGGGACACATGCGCACTTTTTCAACGATGAAATTTACCTTCAGACGCAGCACACAAGCAGCAAAAAAACTTCGAAGAGCAGTGACTGACAAGCAGCACATTTTTTTTAGGTTAGCAGTGACATTTTCAGTGACATACCTTCGAGCGCGAAAGAAACTGTTAACACAAAAAAGAGAAAGGGTAAGACAGAGGGTTATGGGCGTCTTGCGCTGGAGTTTAGGGTATAGTAGCGGGGCCTGGTGGCAGCGCGCGAAACGTTATCTGGGTAGTACGAGCTGGGGTAGTATCGAGCCCTGGCTGTGGCGAAGCACGTTTCTAGCCCGAGTTTTGCGTCGATTGGCACTTTCTTCTGCCCTGTTGCGAGTGCGAAAAGGCTCGTCACTTCTCACAGACCACGCCGACCGCACTGCGAGCTAGCCGCAGCCTATAGTTTAACGAGAACGGACTCTCCATGAGACGTAATGCTGGAAGCAGAAGGAGTCGGCGACGCCGATCCGGAGAGACCTAGCTCAGCCTCGGAAAAGCGTCACCGTCGTTACTTCTGCCTCGTGGGCTGCCATGAACAAGAAGGCCTAAATCCCCAACATCAGATTCTACCGTTTTCCTTCAAGGCCTGACGAAGCGGAGCAACGGGCCCGCTGGATAGCTGCAGTTCGTCGCGCTGGGTAAGCGAAACTTCGCGCCATGCTGACTGCTTCGCCTCTTTTGAAGCTTGCTTGATTATCTGTGTTCTAAAATTCGGCATTTTGCACTTACAGACCCGACGGCAGACCGACATAGCAGCAGGTATGGCTGGTGATTCACGATTCGAGACCCGGCCACAGCGACAATATACAATTCGATTGGTGCGAAGTGGTGAAGTGACCAGGTGTGTGCAAATGAACACAAGCTGTCAGGCTGATTCGGTGACAATTCACTACCCCGCTACGAGCAGCACAGGTTAGAGAGTTAAATGTGCTCATCCTTGACCTCAAGCCAGCCCATTGAGGCAGCGCAGCAACGTAGTATTGGTTGCAGCACATCGATGTTCGAGCGCTGTCATTAAAAGCTACATCAAGCGAGCAGCGCACGAGCTCACGCTGCAGCGCGATTCGCACGTACGTTACTGCGAGCTCATATGCACTGCATCAGTTATTTATCAGTTGCTAAAGGGAGAGATGGCCGCTACTGAGTGCAGGTATAACTACTTGTCCATGCAGCGGCGTGCAGTCAACAAAGATTGCAGGAGGCCCGCCTTTTCGCGGCATGTCGAAAGACCGCTGCCGTCGCGGCGCGTACGATCGTGCGCTCGAGCAGTTCGTACACATGATGTCTGCTTATCACTGCACTGAATCTAGCTGCGCGCAAACCTTACCTAAAATTCAACTTTGTATGCGACTCGCGTCACTTGCTATTGACACCGCGCTAAAACTTCGCCACGTACACGTATTCGGCGTTACATATTTTGTTGCCTTTACGTAGCGTGCCACCCCGGATATCTTCGGCGCCCGATATTCGCTGCAAGCCGTGGTACTACAAAACCGAAAGTGGTGGGTCCATATTTAAACGTGCTTTCTGGAGCAGACGACCGAGCTTCGTGCTACCCAGTTCAGGCCAGACGGCGCTTTTTAGCACCATTTTCGCAGCGCCCCCTGGGCAATGCAAGAGCCCCATAGTTTCTTCCTTCACAATATTTTCAGCGACATTGCTGCTGTCAATTTTGTATGCTGCAGGAGCTCGTCTGAATAAGTTTGCTCGAAGCAAGTATCCCTCTAGTGTTATTTTACCATGAGAAATTTCCAGGAATGTCTCAAAGACCTACGAGGGGAACTTTTGCGCAAAAAGATTTTAATGTGAGAGCATTATATGCCACACAACGATAATCGTCATCCGCCTTGATGCGTTTCCTTTCTTTAACGCTGCGAGCCCGGTACTTTCCAGTAACGAACGGTACGCGCGTTATCAGCATGATAGCATTGTCGACAGGAAATGCTATCGTGCTGATAACGCGCATGCCGTTCGTTAATGGAAAGTACCGGGGTCGCAGCGTTAACGAAAGGAAACGCATTAAGGCAGATGACGATTACTGTTGTGTGGCAAAAGGGGCACTCCAAAGGGTGTAAACTGTTCTTAGAGTGTAAGCGTAGCCGAAAATGGTGCCAAGAATGGCCGACGGCTCAAATAGTAAAAAAGCCGGCAGATCCCACGCCGTGTGGAAATCGATGTTATGCAAATCAGTGTGCGGGAAGCGTACCAAGTTAACTAAACGACCATGGGAACACCAAGACGTAGGCGACTGTTTCATGACCTAAATGGCACGCATGTCATAATATTCATGTCATGACCTATCAGTTATGTTCGTCATACACTCTTGTCATACTGTGCCAATTTTGGTACCTAGAAAGTTAACGAAACCACTATGAAAGCACCAAGACGTAAGCGATTGTTTCATGACCTACATGACAGACATATCATGATATTCACGTCATGACCAATCATTTACGTTCGGCATACATTTCTGTCACAGTATGCCAATTTTGGTACTTACCAAGCTAATGATACGAGCGTGAGAGCATCAATACGTAGGTGGCTGTTTCGTGGCCTACATGATACACGTGTGATATTCATGTTAAGACCATTCATTTCTGTTCGTCATGCACTCCTGTCTTAGTATGCCAATTTTGGTACATACCAATTTAACGAAATGACCATTGGGCACCTAGACGCAGTTGGCTAGATATAGATACTGTCAAATCGGCAAATGTTCGTCAAGAAATGCTTCGCATTTAAAACACGTCAGAAATGCTCGGAGTGACGTCAGATTTCTCAGAGAGGTTCCTGTAAACATAGTAAATAATTGGTTTGAAAATAAAATATTGTACATTTCGGTGAGGGTGGGAATCGAATTTGGGCTTGCAGATTGCCATATGAGCCCGCTTCCCCACCGCCACGGCGACTCCACAGTTCTGGCTGACTAACGGTGCGCCTAATGCGTGCATGAGTGCGTTCATGTGTTCAATGCGAGCATTCATGACGTTACGAGGTCTACAAGCGGCAAATGTTTTCGCATTCCTACACGTGAGAAGTCTTAACCATCGTATTCAGAAATACATCTTAACTTGAAGCTCAAGTTAAGTCTCTGCCGAATATTTTTTCCTAATATGTAACGCAACATTTGTAAGAGTGAACGAAGCTGAATTCGTACAGCTTAAGAAAAATTTGGTAGAGTTAGCAGATGTTTTGGTTGAATTTGGTAGGGTTAGCAGAAGCTATAAAATGACGCTAATAGGTTCTGAGGCTAACAAAAGTGTATTTGTATCAACAGAAAGTATTCACTTACTCCGTGGCCTTGTACCGTATCTTGTACTTGAAGCGCGTGTCCTTCACTTATAATGTCTCCCAGTAATTCTTATGTCCATACGCCACGAATATTGACTAAATCCTGCCATCTTTTTCAACGGTTCTCTTGTGGTCACCATCATCATCAGCCTAATTTATGTACTCTTCAGGACGAAGGCCTCTCCCTGAGATCTGCAAATTCCCGTCGTGCGCCAGCCGATTCCAACTAGCGCCCACGAATTTCCTAATTTCATCGCCCCACCTAGTCTTCTGCCATCCTTTACTCTATGTAAAAAAAAAATCTAATTTTACGGTCAAACCTGCC
Source organism: Dermacentor andersoni (assembly GCF_023375885.2). NCBI lineage: Eukaryota > Metazoa > Arthropoda > Arachnida > Ixodida > Ixodidae > Dermacentor > Dermacentor andersoni. The sequence goes on from NC_092816.1 coordinate 37,185,220, forward strand.
GTAAAACTTACGTGGACCGTTCTGTTTTATGAGAAACGCCGGCACAATACGTAAAAAATACGGACGTGAGTTCTGTTTTTGAAATACGGAGAGCCGTCCGTATAATTTCATGTGGAGGGCATCTGAACATGTTAAGAGCGAATAATCAACACATAAAGAATATAAAGACACTGCTCACTTTCACCGGCAGTTACATCATTTCACCATAGGTAACGCTTTGAACATTATTCACGGGCGAATCGTAAACGCACGCACACAAACGGAAGTGGTTTTAGCGGTGGCGCTGCTTACTACCCTTGATCGCTTCTACATGAACGGTTGCATTTCTCCGGCACAAACGTACACTGTGGACCGCGACTGGAAATCGCGGTGTGAGGAGGTGGTATGACTATAGAGTTTCCTACAAAAATTTTTGTAGGAAGCTCTATGGGTAAACCTGCTGCATTTAGGTTTTGAATGGAATTGACGATGGGCTGCTATGTCGGTAATGTTGAATTCCAATGGCGGAGTCGGAGCAAGTTTTTCTGCACGTTTCGGAGCAAGTTTGTTCCAATGACAGAGTGAGGGCGGGCGTAAGGTGTTCCAATGAGAGAGTCGGAGGGGATTCAGAGCGGGAGTCACTCCGTGGAGCAGAAAAAGATGCTCCGCCAAAATCGGCGGAGTGAACCGGAACTCTGCGTGACGTATTTCCTTTACCACGTTTGTCTGCTGGGAGGCGCCACCGGTCACGACTCGGGAGGAAGCAAATGCTGCTGCACGCTTGGCGAGATATCTATTCCGCACTTTTAAAAAAAAACATCAGGTGAACGGCGCTAAAGAGACAAGTGACCGGTGCGGCGGTGCTGGGATCAAACAGCGGAAGGAAATGACAACACGCAAGGTATCCTGGGTAACTCGGCGATAGAATTTCCGCTTCCGCCTTGCTCCGGCGGCGCAGGTTGTGTTCCACTCGTGCATTTGGAGGGGTTTCTCTACGCCAGAGTCGAGTGCTCGCTCGCTGAGTCCATCGGCTGCTCTAACTCCGACATTGGAATTCAACATAAGTGATTTAAGTGGCCTTTTTTTATTATTTCACGTCGCGCGTGCGAAATGCACCGCGATGACTTGAACCAGTGCACTGCCTGGACGGGCTGAGCACGCCCTGTAACGACATTTTTGCTTTGCCATGAGGATTGATAAATCCGCGACATTGCGAGTCTGTGATAAAGGGTGTAGCGTTTGTTGTGCTGATTTCATATAGAGTACACTGAGACGAGTAGGCAATATCAGCGTCGATGACATCTGTGGCAGTCCGTTGTAGGCTGTATGTGGCCGCTGGTTTACTGACGTTGGTATTCCGGTTTGCGCTGTGTTGTGCTGTGTTCTTGGCGTTCCAAAACAAAGTAAAGTCAGTGTTCCCCTTAGTAATATCTCACGACGCATTGTAACGCTATGTTAACCATATTCGGCAACGCATTGCATCACAGCGAAGTTCTTAGCCATTATTATTTATTCCTTAAGCTTAGGACGCAGTGTCCTGGCTGGGCGTGCATAATCACTGTGTTCATACCCGTAATTGAACGCTTGCCTGTCTGGAATTGAACGAAGTTTGCTTGTGTATGAAGACCGCATAGACAATGTTGGTTGCGTATGCCCCTACATTACCATGGAAGGATGGTGTAGCGTGCTTGCTGCCGTAACCTCGTGCTATCTGCAGTGTTAGGTAACACTGGTGTCATACGGTGCCCATTACTTTGTGATCGAGCCCGAGCAATTGTGCTCGATCGCAATTGAAAGTGTCCGCGCGTAACCCGTTAAGGCTAGCTGCAGAAGAAATGGATTATTTTGCTTGCTGGTAATCTGCATCAGATGTTCCCCCCCGCCCTTTCTTTTTTACTTCTGACAGCTACCAGGCTGACAATCAACGTTCTGACCCAATGCTTCAGAATTTCACGTATTCTGAGAGTGGATTGCCACGCAAATTCTCCCCTTATGTGGCCGCAATTGTAAAGCACATGCATGAGATAAGTAATCTTTAACGTAACCTTGACACAAAATAGCGGTGACCAAAAGTGTGTAATGGACATTCCAAAGTTACAAATGTTCCAAACTATTATAAAAACAAATCAAAAGATGTGCCAACTAAAGATGATGCTAAAGGCTGATTCTAGTAATGTCTCTAGTTGCGTAGGCTAATATTCAGCTTATATGCATCACTGCCATAATTATTCTAATATTCATGTTGTGAGTTATGTAGAGCAATATGTCTGCTGTTTTGCAGAATAGAAGGTGCTGTGTGCTCTTCTTTTTTAAATGAGTTGAAGGATACCATTGACGATACCACAGTACTTAGTAATTCCGTGACAAGCTTATGTGCAAGAGTGTAATTGTATATGAAAATGTTTTTGCTTCATAGTGGATGACTGCTCTGAAAATACCTGATAATAGTATTTCAAATGTAGCTTTTGCACCAGTGAAGGATGTCTGTGTGCCGGTTTGCGCTCAGTTTCTCAGCCACGGAGCCTGCTTGCAATACCAGTGTGCCACAGCCATCTGTCGGGTGGTGCTTTTTGTTCTGGTAAACTGTGCCATTCTGTCGTATATCGTCTTGCATATGCAGTCTTAATGGACGATGACTGCAAATGCTGGTGGAATACCGAGGCCTCTGCAAGTAGAGTAATTTTTTGTGCATGCATTTAAAAGATAATTGATTATTTGTTTTCCTGGGGCAACAAATTGGTTCAGCAGGAGCACGTCGACTTGAAAGTGATATTGTTTCATAACTGACTTGGGTGCACGTATGAGTGGTGTTCGAAAAACACTGACAGTGCCAGAATTCAGGATTTGTGTTAACAAATAAAACATGCACCAATAAAATAATTGCTTGTCTAGTGTTGCCTTAATGAGTATGCAGAAACACTGCACACTGATCACTAGCACTGTTATGCATGGGCTCCATCGTAACTAAGTTTAGCCACTAGTAAGCTCACTGTGAGCTAGTGTTGAGCTAACTATAATAGGCGAATATGAGACAACTTAATTAAGTGCAACACTGGAAGGCAATGTAACAACGTAAAATTATATCCTGAGCTCGCAGCTCTATCGCGTGGTCCAGCAACCAAGATATATGAATATTAAAAGGGAATGAACGGTGCTACTGCCAGTACAAAGTAATGGCGACAGACACAGCAACATATTCCCTTCATCCTTTCTGTAGCCGTGTTCGACTCCCTTCTAAACGTTCACCAAGCAGCCCAATTCAGAACGCTCCTGCAGTTTGATCTCAATCTATCAATTTCACCATCCATCGTCACCTCCCACCATACATCACTTTCCAAATGATCCCTACAATTCACCGATGGCCCTCAGTCCCCAGCAGCTGCGGAGCACCTGACCAAGGCGGCGGTCAGACCTATAACGCAGCAGAGGGTGCTAAGAATTTCTGGGTCCGGACTGACCACCAATGGAAACTGACCCTGTCAACCTTTAATTGCCGAACTCTATCAAGTGAGGCTAGCTTAGCAGGTCTCTTTGAGGAATTTATTTATTTGTTTATTGTACGTTCAAGGCCCAAAGGCATTACACAAGGGAGTGGAACGAAATACAGAACATGTGCAGATAATAGGAAAAAGAAAAGAAAAGAAAAATGAGAAAGTGCGGATTAACAAATGTATTCAATAGTAGCTCTAAAAGCAGATGTATCGGTTATGTTAATAGTTGAGGCCGGCAGATGATTTCATTCATTGGTAGTTTTAGGAATAAATGAAGAAAAAGAAAGAGGTTCGTGCGACAGTGTTGAACGCTTAATTTATGGAATTATCAGAGACATTGTTTGGAAGTTCATCGGCCTTAGTGAGATAGAAGAACTGGTGAAGCTTATACATTGCTGAATAACGGACATGTCCTCTGCTATAGAGGTCTCTTAGATAAGAAGCAGTACTGGGTAGGATTTCTAATCCATAAGGACACTACGGGCAACATTCACGTATTCTACAGCATTAATGAGAGGGTAGTTGTAGTCGTAATCAAGCTTAATAATATGTATAGATTAAAGGTAGTACAAGCCTACGCTCCAACATGCAGTCACCATGATGATGAAGTATATCAGTTTTATGAAGATGTTGAATTAGCGATGAGAAAAGTGCAAGCTCGTTATAGTATAGTAATGGGCAAATTCAATGCAAAAGTGGGGAAAAAGCATACTGGGGAACAAGCAATTGGCAACTATGGCATTGACTCTAGGAACGCTAGAGGAGAGATGCTGGTAAATTCACTGAAAAAAATAAGCTTCGAATAATGAACACCTTTTTCAGGAAGTGTAGGAACAGAAAGTGGACCTGGAAGAGCCCTAATGTTAAAACAAGAAATGAAATTGATTTCATACTTTCTGCTGATCCCAGCATAGTGCAGGATGTAGAAGTTATAGGTAGGGTAAAGTGAAGTGATCATAGGTTAGTGAGGGCTAGGATTCACCTCAATTTCAAAAGAGAAAGAGTAAAATTTGTCAAGAAGAAGCAGGTTAACCTAGAAGCAGTAGGGGTAAAAGCAGACAAATTCAGGCTGGTACTTGCAAACAAATATGCAGCCTTAGAACAGAGAGATGAAGATGACATAGAGGCAACGAATGAAACCGTATCTAGGCTGGCTTCAGAGGCAGCCATTGAAGTGGCAGGCAAGGCTACAAGGCAAAGAGTAGGCAAGCTCTCTCAAGTAACAAAGGACTCGCCACCAGGTGGCCGAGCTGAATGGAAGTGCGCCTTTTCGTCTCAGACAGTCACTCTCTTCTGTTACTTTGGGCCTTAGGGCCCAAAAGTTGCATCGACCATGGCCACGGATGACCCAGAGGCAGCTTTCACCGTTCCATTACCCGAGGACATGGAGTTACAGCAGTTTCAAAATGCCCTCACGCCAGAGGATATGCTAACCCAAACGCGAACCTCGACCGATGCCATGGTAGACACCACCGCTTCGAGGAAAACGCCGCTGCGTCCAGTCGTGAATTCATTCGCTCCACTTGCTGATCCCTGAGCCACCAAGGGCAAACAAAGGCAAGTGCGATGGTTGACTCATCTCAAACCTACTCATTGTACACTCTTAGAAGTGACAGAGTGCCGGGAACTCTCTTTGCGGGAGTAAACGCTTGTCCCATATTTCACTCTCTTTTCGAGAGTGCTAGGAACCCTCTGCTGCCTAGAGCAGGCATACTCTCTCGAACAGAGTACTGGCACTCTGGCTGTAGGAGAGTGACGAGCTCCTTTACAAGAGTAAAGTGGAGTTTCTGCGATGGAGCACATGTGCTCTTTGCAAGAGTTACAAAGCTTTTGCCACTGTAGAGTTCTGCTACTCCTTCAGAGAGTATTACGATCCTTTCTCGGCTTGAGTGTGTTAACTCCTTCGAAGAGTTGTCAGGAGGAATGCTACTCCCTAATAGAGTTTTCCCAATGCAATTTAGAGAGAGTGTATCAACTCCCTCTGAGAGTTGCACAACTCTCAGGATAAGCATTTTCCTACTCTCCAGAGGAATCCTGCTACTCTGTGGTGCAGCATACCGCTACTCCACAGCACAAACCATGTGATTAAGCCTAAATGGCGAGCTTTTTAAAAATTGTCAAAAGCATCCTACTACCCATGAATATTGTGAAGCTTTCCTGAAATTACATCCCAGAAAGTAGTTTTCACATGAAGAGCACAAGCTTTTGCCCCATATGCCATGGCATTTTTAGGGCAATAGTTTTTCATGGAGCCTCAATGTTCATGTTCACTGCAGCTCATTGTGTTGATGGGCCCTTAAAGACAAAATCAGTGCATAGCAAAGGGACAGAAAGCACGAAGAACAAGCAGCATGTTTATAATTCACAGCATACACACATTGTACAACGAAAGAGTACATGACAATTGCACGAGCACTTCTACACAAACAAAAAGGAATAACAGCACGTTTCAGCATGGCACTCCATTTTGACCATCACGTGGTCAAAATGGGCTCCACTGCGTTACGCACATTTCGCAGGCGAGGCCAACACTTCACAGGAAGCAACGAACCAAGTGCAATTGACAGCGGAATCATTATTCTTGTTGCTTGTACTTGGAGCTGCTGGCCGAAAGATACGGTATGTGTTTGCAAGTTTCTTCTTGGTTAAAATACGGAAGCAATATCACACGACGCACTGACACCTCTTGCAACAAGATGGGGTGTAAAGCAATTGCATTTTTCCTAAAACATTGCACTGCAGAAGATGCACAATTCAATGTACCCACGAGAACTTTACTCGTACAATAAACACACGAAGCATGCAGTCTTTAGTGTGCCGGTTACATAGGAGGCCCATACCCAGCTAAATTTGTTAGCGATGTGTAAAACGCGACAAGGATATACAAAAATCGTTAAAAACATGGTGGTGCAGTTATGGGGGGAGGGGGGAAGGAGTTCACTGCAGGAATGTACGAGTGCACGCAATTCATCACGCCATTCACTTGGATTGTATATATTTCTTACTTTACAGACACGGAATATTGGACGGGACAGCGCACATTTTGAAAGAGGCACATTCGTGTCTTTTAGCTGTGAAGAGCAGGGATCACATGTATGCCTAATAAAAATTATACGTAACATAAAATCACAACGTTAATTTGACGCTTTGCATGGACTTTGGAAAAGCTCACGAATGTTACCACCATGTGCTGGTGTTTGTGTTCGTCACATGCTGTATATTCAGTGATCTGTTGATAACTGAAAGCAGGGAAGCTCGAAATACAGGTTCGCAATTATGAGTTGAGCAATTGACTTATACTAGCAAAAGAATAAAGAATAAATAGAAAGAGCAAGAAAGCGATGCTGGCATTGCCGCAGGAGCGGCGCTCTTACACGTACGCGAAGTGGCTCTCATGTATAACTTTGGCTGAGATTGCGTATCCGGGTGAAACTCTGGTTACTCTGCAGCCCTGGTTACTGTATAGTTATAGTGTATAGTTACAGTGGCACTGTACTCTGGCTACTGGTATGGTACTCTGTAGAGGCTCCCTACTGGGAGCCTATATAGTAAGTCTACGCTGCCACGGGCACCCCTGTTCTCGCTAGCTGTGGCCGCGCCTGTACAAAGTGGGGCCACGAATGTGGGCGCAGCCTACGCGATGGCGACATGGTGCGGAGGATATATCAGCGGTACCTACCATTGTCTGCGAACATGGTGTGAATACAACCTCACAAGTTTTTTTAGCGAAGCCAGCGCTTGTCCTCCCCTACCGGAGCAAGGCGAGTTCACACCACTACCGTGGATGTTTGCTGACAGCATGCAGCTGAGAAATTGCTAAGTGAGTGTGTTGAGCAGGACGACCAAATGTCATCCAACTCTGCAAACACGCATCGCTACGGGAGCGAAAGGTAGGTGCGGATGATTCCTTTAAGTGGCAGTAAGAATGAAAAAATAAAAATAAAAGTTAGACGACACGCAAGCAGATATCAGTTGTATATGCGAAACCATTAATGTGTAATTGAACGTCGCTGAATGGTCCTTCGAGCTTTGTGCTTCGAGTATCGTTTGCGAGTTTCGCTGCATGTTATGTTATCATGTTTTGCGTGCAAATTGGTGGGGGTTATTTTTTTTCGCAGTTTACGCGAAGTGAGACTGAGGAAGGAGCAGCGGCCACCAAGGACGGCTGCAGCACGCAGCAGCAAGGACCAGTGGTGAAGAGAGAGAGTGATATAGACCACGCACCAGCTTCCGAGAGCCCTCTCCCCCCATACAACACGCTGGCCTCTCTCTCGCCGGACCAAAGCGAGGTTCACCCGTCGGCGTTATTGCCTTTCTGTGCCGCTTAGCGCAGCAGTTTTTTTAGTTCGTGCCTTCGAAAACGGAGCAGTAGGCGGCGTGAAGGCGCTACCGATGCATATTGAAGCTGCACTCCGTGGGCGACGAGGTGTCACACGCTAATTGGAGGTGCAAGACAAATTATGTGCGGAAACTGCGTCGTCACTTCAGAAGAAGACCTACACCGCCTACACCAGGCTACACCGCGTTAATGCCTTCGCTGCGCTTAGGCTACCGAAGCGCTCGATGTCGGCGCTCGTTAGAGTCATGATGCAGTACTTCGCTTCTCCGCTCCTAGATGGCGGCGCCATCTCTGTCAAGGGAACCTATTTTACGCATTCGCTACCATTGCTGCCATTCATTGCCATTATTCACACTGTTTTCACGCATGGGCCAACACTGATAGTATAGATCTCTATCATCTTCAATGCCTTCAATATCATGCACTGAAGCTTCAACTCCGCATTCGACTCCGACCATAATCTCCGCCTTTTGCCTCCTATAACCAGTTATTTGAGCATAAGTTATAACCCACGATGTTTTGTCGAATTCATCGCGACATATTGACAGTGCGCCCGCTAATCGTCTTGTTAATACAAATAACACTATATTTTCTCAAAACAATAACCTACTCTTACCGAAAGTCAAATGTACTTATGGTAAATTTGCAGTCAGTTTTCGTGGCATTGTACCACGGAATTCAATCCCAACAAAGCTTAAGTCATCTATTTCTGTTTAGTCTTGTAAATACAATTCAACAATAATTTATTAGAAGCGCTATTTTCTTGGGTACGTTCGCCTTAGCTGTGTCATTTGTTTCTCTTTTTGTGTGTATACGTGCTTTCCTTGTTATCGTTAATTTAGAAACGTCATTGGCCTTATATAATCGGAATGCCTAAATTTGCACACTCTTTAAATTAGGACTGCAATAATTTACTTAATGTTTACAGATGTTTCCCATATCTCAAGTGCTTCATGTTTTCCGTGTGTATATATTTCTGGAAATTTTGATCTTTTTGTAGCAGTATAACCCGGTACTTACGATAACTGTGTGCCCACGAATACAGGAGGTACGCCCCACAGTTTTTATTCTGCGACCTCCTAACACGCTAAAATAGTCATGTCTTTCTTTGTACTTGTACTTGAATGGCATCTATTTGCGGCATGTATGTATGTATGTATGTATGTATGTATGTATGTATGTATGTATGTATGTATGTATGTATGTATGTATGTATGTATGTATGTATGTATGTATGTATGTATGTATGTATGTATGTATGTATGTATGTATGTATGTATGTATGAGTGTATGTATGTGTGTATGTATGTGTGTATGTTTGTATGCATCATCATAATCATCATCATCAGCCTATTTATGTCCACTGCAGAACGAAGGTCGCTACCTTTGATCTCCAATTACCCCTGTCTTGCACCAACCGATTCCAACTAGCACCCGCGAATTTCCTAATTTCGTCGCGCCACCTTGTCTTCTACCATCTTCTACTGCGCTTCCCTTGTATTGGCACCCATTCTGTCACCCTAATGGTCCAAGAGGTATCTAATCTGCGCATTACATGACCTGCCTAGCGCCACTTTTTTTCCTCTAATGTCTATTAGAATATCGTCTATACCTGTTTGCTCTCTGATCCATACCGCCCTCTTTCTGTCTCTTGAAGTTATGCCTAGCATTCTTCGTTGCATAGCTCTTTGCGCGGTCCTTAACTTGTTCTCAAGCTTTTTAGTCAGTATCCCAAGTTTCTACCCACATGTCCGAAGTGGTAAAATGCACTGATTGTACACCTTCCTTTTCTGTGGTAATGGTAAGGTTCCAGTCAGGAGCTGGCAATGTCTGCCATATGCAATTCATCCCATTTCTATTCTGTGAATTTCCTTCTCATGATCAGGGTTCCCTGTGATTAATTTACCTAGGTAAACATACTCCTTCACAATCTCTAGAGGCTGACTGGCGATCCTGAACTGTTGTTCCTTTGCCCGGCTATTTATCATTATCTTTGTCTTCTGCATATTAAGCTTCAACCCCAATCTTACACTCTCTCTTTTAAAGTCCTCAATCATTTGTAACTCATTTGCATTGTTGCTGAATAGAACAATGCCATCGGCAAACCGGAGGTCGCCGAGATATTCGCCGTTGATCTTTACTTCTAAGCATTCCCAGTTTTATAGCCTGAATACTTATTCTGAGCACACAGTCAATAGCATTGGAGAGATTGTGTCTCCTTGTCTGACCCCTTTCTTTATAGGTATCTTCCTGCTTATCTTGTGTAGAATTAAGGTAGCTGTAGAACCTCTGTAGATGTTTTTCAAGGTATTTACGTAAGCGTTCTGAATTCTTTGATTACGTAATGCCGTTATGACTGCTGGCATCTCTACTGAGTCAAATGCCTTTTCGTAATCTATGAAAGCCACATAGAGAGGCTTATTGTACTCTGCGGATTTCTCGATAACCTGATTGATGAAATGGATGTGATCCATTGTAGAGTAGCCCTTCCTGAAGCCAGCCTGTTCCCTTTGTTGACTCAAGTCCAGTGTTACCCTTATTCTATTGGAGATTATTTGGGTAAATATTTTATGTAATAATGGGACTAAGCTAGCGGGCCTATAATTTTCCAATTCCCTAACGTCTCCCTTTTTGGATTAGTATAATGTTTGCGTTCTTCCAGTTTTCTGGGACCCTTGCAGTCGATAGACACTTCGTATAAAGAGCCGCCAGTTTTCCTCGTATTATGTCTCCTCTATTTTTGATTTAATAGACTGTTATTCCATCCTTTGTTGCCACTTTTCCCCGTTTCATGCCTTGCAAGGTCGTTCTGACCTCATCTCTAGTTATAGGAGGAGTTTCTGTATACTGTTCATTATTGCTTCGAATAGAGTACTCCCGAGTCCTTTGGGTACTGTACAGATCAGTATAGAATTCTTCCGCTGCTTTTATTATACCTTCGAGATTAGGTCCTTTGTTATTTGGGAGAGCTTGCCTACTGGTTGCCTTGGTGCCTTACCACGCACTTCAATTCCTGCCTCTGAAGCCAGCCTCGTTACGGTTTCATTCATTACCTCTATGTCATCATCATCATCTCTCTGTTCTAAGGCTGCATATTTGTTTGCAAGTACCAGCCTAAATTTGTCAGCTTTTACCCTTACTGCCTCTAAGTTGACTTGTTTTTTCTTGACCAATTTTACTTTGTTCAAATTGAGGTGAATCCTATCCCTCACTAACCTACAATCACTGCACTTTATCCTACCTATCACTTCTACATCCTGCACTATGCTGGGATCGGCAGAAAGTATGAAATGAATTTCATTTCTTGTTTCACCATGAGGGATTTTCCAGGTCCATTTTCTGTTGCTATGTTCCCCGAAGAATGTGTTCATTATTCTCAGCTTATTCCTTTCTGCGAATTCTACCAACATCTTTCCTCTAGCGACACCGTAGTTGCCAATTGCCTGTTCATCCGTCTGCTTTTTCCCCACTTTTGCATTGAAGTCTCCCATTACTACTGTATACCGCGTTTGCCCTTTTCTCATTGTTAATTCAACATCTTCATAAAACTAATCTACTTTGTAAGCGTCGTGACTGGACATTGGAGAGTAGGTTTGTACAACCTTTAATCTGTACCTCTTATTGAATTTGATTACTACTGCTACCCTCTCGTTGATGCTGTAGAATTCGTCAATGTTGCCCGCATGACCTTATAGATTAGGAATCCTACCCCGTATTGCTTCTTATCCGGGAGACCTTTATAGCAGAGGGCATGGCCGTTATTCAGCAATGTGTAAGCCTCACCAGTTCTTCTAATCTCACTAAGGCCGGTAATATGCAGAACAATGTCTGATGGTTCTACGAAGAGTCCCGCTAAGCTTGCCTCACTTGAGAGAGTTCGGGTGTTAAACGTTGCAAGGGTCAGTTTCCGTTGGCGGCCTGTCCGGACCCAGAGATTCTTAGCACCCTCTGCTGCGTTGTAAGTCTGAACACTGTCTGTGTCAGGTGCTCCGCAGCCGCTGGGGACTGAGGGCTATTGCTGAATTGAAGATATCATTAGGTGTGCGTGTGCGTGTGCGTGTGCGTGTGCGTGCGCGCGTGTGTGTGTGTGTGTGTGTTTTCTCGCGCCAAGACTTCTTTTCTGCTCACTTGGGTCACTGGCAGGGGCGTAGCCAGGGAGGGGGTCTTATGGGGCTTCAGCCCCTCCCCCCCCCCCCCCCGCCCAAAATATTTTCGGGCTTTCATGCACTGCCGACCGAAACAACCCCCGGCGATGGAAATCATTCTGGATTTTGTCTAGAACGTCTATTTCACGTTCGAAAAATATTTCAGCGCGAACATTGCGAACTCGGGCAGAATTTCGCGGCAACGCCCATGCACCGGGAGTCGCATGACTCAAGGAGCCGCATCCGAGCACAAAGTTTCAAGTGTGCTTGATGGCGAGCGGGCTTGTTCTTATACTTTCTCATCAACTTTTGATGCGAAAGATGGAGCGGTGTTTGCAAATTCATGCTTTATATTTGCAATTCCGGAACATTGTCGGTTTAATATTGTCATAAACATATGACGCCAAAGGCGCACTGATTTCTCTAAAATCGTAGATCGGACTATACAACGAGAAAAGCCAAATCAACACACTGTCATATAAGTTGACAAAGCACGCTGCGAGGTCCGATGAGGTGGTTCAGGTTGTGGTGGTTCATTTGTGCCGCTATGCCACAGAAAAGAATCTCAACCTTTACCTGCGCCAAAGCATCCATGTCAATACACTAAAGCGACACAAGGTAACTACGTTTTTATTTTTCTACCTTGACTTTTATTCGCGAGGACTTCTACCCGCGGGCTGCCAGAGCCATCCAAAGCGCATGCGTTTTTTTTTTGTGTGTGTGTGTTGCCCCGACCACCGCGCGGCGCACTTCGGAGCTCGTTCGTTTTTCTCTGGTAGAGTTGATTTTCGCCTGGCAGACTTCCGGACGCTTTCCGGCTAGCAGACGAGAAAAAGAAACAATGCTCGCTCGCCGGAATCAGTATGGAAACTCGACGGACTGCAAAGCATTCACTCGAGCGCACCCACTCCCGAAAGTATTCCCGCCGGGGTAAGACACTGAGCAGTATGTGTATGCTTGCCTGTGGGCAAATCATGTCACGTTTTTTTCGATATTCCTTAGGTAGCCACATTATAGGTGCCAAAAGTAGGCGTTCGATGGTGTCCAACATGCTTTCCTTTGCGTTTTGTTTCCTTTCAGTGCCCCCGCCCCATAAAAGAAAAAAAAAAACATTGATTAGGCACAGCGAATTGCCGTATGGTGAAACAGCGATTTTATTACTTATTTTGTGGAAAGTAATGGCCCACGAGACGTTTCAGTTGCCGGATACTCTTATGTTATTGCGACAGCAATTGTATGGACACTCCAGACGCATTCCTACTGTCATCGTCGCCCTCATCCGTATAAAGTCGTATGTGATAACATCGCAACTCCGCGCCGCATGCTGTATGTGCGAGTGAAAGCGTAAGTGTGTGGTGGGGGCATAGGTGAGCATACGATGGTGGCTCAGTCTTGTGCGCGCAAAGTACAAAAGAGGGGAGGAAGCGCGCCGCCTTCCGTCGCGAGCGATGCATCAGGGGAAGTTTGGAAGGAGGGAGGGGGGGCGGGCCTTATGATTCCTTGATCTTTAAATCTGTGATTACGCGACATGTTTATTTGCCCTATTTCACGCATTGTATACACAGACTTTTTCTTAGATACATAGATTTGTTGGAGACTTATACATATATTTAAATATTTTGTTGCGAGATTTTGTGTACACGTGCAGTGAACTTTGTTTCCAGTGACACTTTCTTGTCCTTTATCAAGCTGAATCTTTGCATTTGTATATTCCATTGTATTTTCGTATTTCTAATGCTCGAGGGCGAGTGAAATGAAAAGGAGCCAACCCACCCCGTGCAATAATTGTTCGGTTCATTATCTGTGAGGCATACGCGTAGCCCACAGGCATCACTTATTTACAAAAGTGACCCGCAGGTGTAAGGATAAATGTTCTTTAATGCTCTCATACACTGGGTTGAACATGGTTGCGTGACATAATGGACGCTGCAAAAGTTGAACAGCGTTGTGTCACGAATGTTCTGACAGCTAAAAGTGTTTCCAAAAAAGAAATTAGTCACCATATGGCTGCCGTGTACTTTGAACATTGAATTTCATTATCCACTGTGAAGCGTTGGAGTTGCAAACACAATCCAAGACAGGGCCTAAGCCGGCGTGCAATCACCCCCAACAGAATTGCAAAGGTTGATGAGCTGACTAGACAACAACGCGGGATAAGTATCGATGAACTGGCAGAGCGTGTGAACATCAGTCACGGTTCAGATCACACCATATTTCATGAATATCTCGGTAATCGGCTCTTGTGGGCGCAATGGATGCCCAAGATTTTGAAGCACCACCAGAAGACTGAGAAGTTCGGCGCTGCCCTGACTCATCTGATTCAGTATCACAACGAAGGTGACGATGTCTTGCCTGCAATTGTGACCGGCGACAAATAACGGTGCCACTACTACGAGCCTGAAACACGACGGCAAGGCTTATTGTGGAAACTTTCGAATTCACCAGCCCCAAAGGATGCAAAGGCCTTTATTTCCGCCGGAAAGGTGTCGACCTTTCTTCGATCGTCAGGGGTCGTTACTGATCGAATATGCTAAACCTGGAGAGACTATCAATCGTTTTGGTTATTGTGAAACGCCGGATGAAGAACAAACGACGTGGGAAATTGACGAATAGGGTCATCTTGCTCCATGACAATGCCCGTCCCCATGACGCTGACGTGATTAACACAAAATTGACAAAGTTCAAGTGGGAAACGTTGAAACATCTGCCGTACATCCCAAACCTGTCGCTTTCAGACTTCCGCATTTTGGGGGCAACTGAAAAAACAGCTCAAGGGAACCAGATTCGTGTCTGACGATGACTTGAAAGGGTCAGTTACACAATTTTTGAAGCAGCTAAAGGCGGGAGAGGTCCAACTCCCAATGGCAACCCATGGAGTTTTATGAGACGGGAATCACACGACTTGTTAGTCAGTGGGACAAATGTCTAAATGCTCATGGCGACTACTTTTAAATGAAGTACCCCGTTTGTCATATATTCGCATTTGCTCACTTTCATTCGTCTCACCCTCGTGTATTTTGGAGAACTCCTGGTTTTTGTATGTGCTCTCTGTTGCGACTATAACATCGTTGCCACTAGAATACACGACCGGTGACAGCTGCTCCTGCGCAATAAATTGGATCAAAGGACAGCGTCATTGAGATATTTCCCTAATGGTTGCATATGTACAAAAATGTAAACAAGGTTCTTGAATGACAAAGTTTCAATAAAATATTCCTCCTCAAGTTGTTGATTTCGTGGCCTTTACATTTTTCACAGTAGTGCCATGCATTGCCTTGCTGGTTTCGAACTGATATAGTTCTAACGCTCGTGTGATATTTTCTTTACTTATCAAATAGACAAAAGACATGGAAGCATTGATATCAGTTATTTAAGGCACAATTTTTGGGATATACAAGTATATTAGTATATGAAAAAATACATATTTTACTTGTCTTAACAGCGCGTAGCGTTTAAGAATTCATTTGCAGCGTCTTTGGCAATGGCAATGTAGTTATTATTCGAGTATTTGATACCTTGACAAATTTCACGAGGTGGACGCCGAGTTGCAAGCGGTGTATGCCCCCATCGAATAAACCTCTTTGATACCAACTTGGGTCACGATGTAATACGTCAGTGAATATTTTTGGCCTTGCATAATAACCATTCCATAAAACATGTAAACAATTAGGCACTACACATCATATTTATTGTAAAAGCAATGAATTACCGAATATTTATTCGCTGGGGCACTGTAGCTGTTTTCAACTTTCGCCGCAGAACACAGTTTTGTGTTACGCATCCACGTGAAAATCTGTCGGCGTAACCGAAAAATGGTACAAGAATGGCCGACGGCTCAAAGAGTAAAAAAGCCGGCAGAAACCACGCCGTGTGGGAATCAATATTGTGCCATGTCATGACTTATCACGTGTGTTCCCCATACACTGCTGTCATGCTATGCCAATTGTGGTGTACACAAAGTTAATGAAACGACCATGAAAGTACCAAGATGTAGGCGGTTGTTTCATGACCGCCTACATCTTGGTGCTCTCGTGGTCGTTCATGACCTACACGACACACGTCATGATATTCATGCCATGACACATCATTTATGTTTGTCATACGCTTTTGTCATACTCTGCCAATTTTGTACATAGCAAGACGTAGGTGGCTGTTTCATGACCAACATGATATGCATGACACGACATTCATGTCATGACTTAACACTGATGTTAGTCATACATTACCTCTTTTCATACTATGCAAATTTTGGTACCTACCAATTTAACATAACGACTTTGAAAACACCAAGACGTTGGCAGCTGTATTATGACCTAAATGACTCACGCCATGACATTTACGTCATGACGTATCGTTTATGTTTGACATACACTTCTGTCATAGTATGTCAATTTTGGTACCTACCAAGTTAAAGATATCACCAGGAGAGCAACAAAACGTAGGTGGCTGTTTCGTGATCTACATGATACACATGTCTGATATCCATGTCATTATCGATCACTTATGTTCGTCATGCCCTCCTGTCGTAGTATGCCAATTTTGGTACATACCAAGTTAGCGAAATGACTATGAGCGCACCTAGACGTAGGTGGCTGATAGCTACTGTCAGAGTGGCAAATGTTTGCCAAGAAATGCTTCGCATTTAAAACACGTCAGAAATGCTCGAATTGACGTCAAATTTCTCAAGAGATGTTCCTGTAAACATAGTAAACAAATGGCATTAAAAATAAAATTTTGTACATTTCGGTCTGGGTGGGACTCAAATTTGGGCTCGCAGATTGTTAGACGAGCACGCTTCCCCACCGCCACGGTGGCTCCACGGTTCTGGCTGACTAAAGCTGCGCCTGATGTGAGCATTCATGAGTGCGTTCGCGTGTTGGATGCGAGCGGTCATGACGTTCTGAAGCCTGTAAATGGCAAATGCTTTCGCATTCCTCCTCTTATGTTTCTCTGCCAAATATCATATCGTGAAGCCAAAAATGAAGCCAAATTCGCAAACAGAGTTCGCAGTTACGCCAACAGCTTCTTGGGACCAAAGAAGTGCATTTGTATAGAAGAAAAGCGTTGACATACCCCCTGAGGGGCAAAAGCCGTGGCGAGCGCCTGTACGGTTTGCAAAGTTCCATAGAGATGCCGTCCTTCTCTCGTTGCTTCGAGCTTCCAGCTGGTCGTCATCTGAAATAATGGTAAAGATATAATCAAAGTGGAACACACTGAAATCTTTAGATGTGCTTGCTTTCTTTGCCCATCATCCTCAGCCTATTTTATGCCCACTACAGGACGATGGGTATCTCGAATTATCCCTGTCCTGCGCCAACCGATTCCAACTAGCGCCCGTTAATTTCCCAATTTCATTGCCCCACCTAGTCTTCTGTCGTCCTCGACTGCGCTTCCTTTCTCTTGGCACCCATCTTGTAACCCTAATGGTCCACCGGTTGCCTAACCTGCGCATTACACGATCTGTCCAGCTACATTTTTTTCTCTTAATGTCAATTAGAATATCGACTATACCCATTTGCTCTCTGATCTAAAATTCTCTCTTCCTGCCTTTTAACGTTATGCCTAGCATTCTTTGTTCCATCGCTCTTTTCGCAGTCCCTAACTTGTTCTCAAGCTTCTTTTCTCAGTCTCCAAGTCTCTGCCCCATATGTCAGCACCGGTAAAATGCACCGATTGTAGACCTTTCTTTTCCATAATAAGGGTAAGCTTCCAGTCAGGAGCTGACAATGTCTACTGTATGCGCTCCAACCCATTTCTTTCCTGTGAATTTTGTTCTCATGATCAGGGTTCCTTGTAAGTAATTGACCTAGGTAAACGTGCTCCTTCGCAGATGCTAGAGACTCACTAGCAATCTTGTACTTTTGTTCCCTTGCCGGGCTGTTCAACGATTATCTTTGTCTTCTGCATATTAATCTTCGACTCCACTCTACCACTCTCTCTGTTGTCTTCAATCATTTGTTCTAAATCATCTCCAGTGTTGCTGAACAGGACCATGTCATCTGCAAACAGGAGGTTGCCGAGGTATTCGCTATCAATCCTTACTCCTCAGCCTTCCCAGTTTAATAGCTTGAATCGTTCTTCCCAGCACGCAGTGAATAACACTGCAGAGATTGTCTCCTTGTCCTGCCCCTCCTTTATAGGTATCTTCATACTTTTCTTGTGTAGAATTAAGGTAGCTGTGGAATGGCGGTCGATATTTTGAAAGATATATGTTAGCGGCGTGTATTCCTTGATTACGTATGCCTATACGACTGCTGATATCTCTAATGAATGAAATACCTTTCCGTAATCTATGAAAACCATTGGGAGAGGTTTCCTGCACTCTGCGGATTTCTCGAGTACCTGATTAATGACACGAATGTGATCCATTCTAGAGCATCGCTATCTGAAGGCAGCCCGTTCAATTGGTTGACTAAAGTCCAGTGTTGCCCTTATTCTATTGGAGACTATCTTCATGAATATTTTATTTAATATAGGGTGTAAGCTAATGGGCCTATCATTTTTGAATTCTTCAGCGTCTCCCTTTTTGTGCATTAGTATAATGTCTGCATTCTTCCACTTTTCTGAAACAATTGAAGTCGACAGACACTTCGTATAATGAGCCGCCAGTTTTTCAAGCAATATGCCTCCTCCATCTTTGAATAAATCGACTGTTATTCCATCTTCTCCTGCCGCTTTTCCCCGCTTCATGTTTATCAATGCCTTTATAACCACATGGCTAGTCATAGGAGTTTCTCCTTCTATGGAACTTAAAGAGGATGAAAACACTTGCCACAGGTGGGAACCGAAGGTTGTGCGAAGGTTGTGGGTTCGGTTCCTACCTGCGGCAAGTTCTTTTTTCATCCACTTTCTTCCATTAATTTATCGTTTCTTTAATTTTTTAAGCACAAGTAATTTCCCCTATGTTATCCTTGGTGTCTGTTTGTTGTCTTCTTATGATATGATTAATAAACACAGGGCCCCTCGGTTAAGCCCTCTTCTCGTTTAGAGGATGACCCAACTATAATTTACCAAGACCTAAAAAAAAAAAGAGCAGTTGCGTTACTCGAAGAAAATCTCGTGCATACTGTTTCCAGTACAGTAGAGTAGCCGCCAATAGTTCTTTCGTCCCTGAAATTTAATTCGACAATTGCAATTAATTATCTAATTATAGAAATACTGCCCTAATTATCATGGTGTCAATCAGGCATTTGCAGGCAGCCCCAGTACCCCCAAATTTTATTTGATTGCTGTGTTTTCAGTGAGTGGCAAAAAAAAAAACTCGAGATATGAAAAATGAAATTTGAAATATGAAATGTGGCAATGTACCGCGTTACCAAAGCGCCCTCTCTCCAGTGAGCCCGAATGGGAAGAAGCCCTCAAAAGCGCGGACCTCAAACTGCAACTCAAGGCCGTCCAGAGGGCCCAAGAACTGGCGGAGCGTCACCACGTTCCCGTCCCGACTTGGGCGTCGCCTACGGTTTCTGCCGGAGGAGTTCCCCGCGTGGGATCTCCAACGGCTTGAAACTCCTCAGGACTTCAATATAGTTCTTGACTGAAATGTGAAAAATTCCACGTGACTGCGATCCCACCCGCATCACGAAGCACCGCCCTCAATTAAGCTGAATGAAAGCAATTGCACTGCCTCTCGCAAACCCGAAGAGACAGCGCATCCCGTTGGTAATGTTACGGGAGAAGCACCAACAGCAGGTCTCACGGCTTTGTAGCTATGCCTCCCTCTCTACGTCACAATTATTATCCATTTCTCAGGGCCGACAAATCACATTGATAACAAAAGCCACTGAGAAGGCGGCTGGAGCGCCACTCTGATCACGCACGAAACGAGAAAAAGCAATGTAATAGGCAAAGCATCTTTCAAAATCTCGGCTTTGCTCGCACCGCATCGACAGAGTGCGCGCGCAGCTATATTTGGCGCCTGAAACTTCCTTCTGACCGAAACCAAATTAAACTGACGGTATTTATTTTCATGCGAGTGCATACGTGCTGCAAAACCATGTTCATGGCGTAAAATAAAAGCGAAATAAACAGACCGGGAAGCAACCTACGTGCTGATGAAAGGCAACACCGATGTGTTAAAGAAAGTAAATAACCACTTCTACATGAGCCAAGTTCGTTATCGGTATATCCGTGCACAAAAAACAAACAAAAAATATGTCAATGTTCAATGTGCGCTTATTTTATGAACTCGCAAGCGCCGTTGAACACCCGCTACGGCCTAGAGGACTTGTCTGAATAGGTATACTTCTGCAGCTGCGCAGTACTGAGTACGCTTTATCACATCTTCAGTGGCTTTCTTGATGACCGACGCTCGAATTCTATAACAGACTCCCGTTATCCTAGCCTTGAGCTAATCTGACGTCCGTTTTGATCTTGTAAACACTATCTTTCACATAACCCCAAAGAAATAAATCGAGTCGAGAGAGGCCAGGTGACCCAGCCGGCCAATTTACAGGCCCCTGCAATCGGGATGCGACACCCTTTCGGAAAACATTAAAAGTGTTGTTGCGTGTAGTAGACTACGTGACGTCGGACATGAGGCGCGGGGCGTTTCCCGCATGAACAGTGCTAAGCGAGTGAAGCCGACAATTTGCGCTCTCAATCGACGTCGCTGTGCTAGCCCATGATGGTGTCGTCTGCATCGTCCTCAACAGCGTGCACGTCTTGGATGGCGTCCGGCGTGTTGTGCGCCTCGGCAGCCTTGTTGACACCTGTCACGCGTACGTCAGCGCCTGGTGCGTTCGCTCGGACAGGCCGAATGAACACATCAACGCAAGGTGCGATGATAAGACAACAATCATTTCATGAAGAATTCAAATCGTACGCATGGTAATACACAACACTTATTGCTCACGGAATGCGTGCTCCGTAAGTAGATTTGTCTTTCCCCTCCCCCTTTCCCGCGTTAAGCAACGTCTATGGGGCGATCGTTTATACGCTAGCGTCGGGGCGCTTACCGTACCGGTCGCGCCAGCCGTGGATGTCTTCGCCACCCGGTATGGTACGTCCTCACAACCCGGTCATGATCAATCGTCGCTGGTGTCAAACGCCACCGGCGCCCCGGCTGACATGACGAAGGCACAATCGCTTGGGAGCTGGCGCACTCTGGCAGAGCGGGACTCGTGCCCATGGGCGCTCCTGGTGCGGACAGGCTCAGCTCAGTGTTATACGTACAAAGCGTCGCCGCCTACTGCAGCGCCATTAGAAGGCGCGTGCTTGGGGCTGCCTGAAAAGAAGAGGATGGAATAAACGGAAAGGGACTGAGTACTTTCTTCAGTCATATCGTATTGAGTACTATGCAAGATATAACATCACTGGCGACGAGGATTTCACAACCAATGTGCTACCGGCTTGCCCTTCATCTATGCCTTCTATTGCTGCGTATCATCCTCTACGATGAGTATTTCGGGACTACAACCACCACACCCGTTCCTGTCGCCACCTGGACACCCGGTAATCTCGTGGGAGCAATCGATTCAAGTGCTGAAGAACTACATGGTGGCGTCGGGAGCCTCCAACCTACCTGCCATGCGTCGGAGGGCGATTCTGCTCAGCAGCTTGGGCTTCGCGCCTTCGCGCCAGCCTTCGCGCGTCCAAGTTCAGCGGCTTAAACGCTGACGCGTGTCGGCGGGTAGGTCGGGGCCCGGTAGGTCCGGAGCCGGCGAGCCGCTGCTCACCGAGCTACCGTGTCCTTCCATGCGCGCGCCCCTTCTCCAAGATGGCTTCTCCGCGCGCTCCCTTCGCTTTTTCCAATCTTGCCTTCCAAGCACTGGCGCATACCCACTATGAGGGATTGGCAAAGAAGTAGGAGGCTTACAGTATATTTAGAATTAAAGCAAAACTAAATTTGAATAGTAGATCGTGGGAGTAATGTGATGTGATTTAGAAGTTTAAAAACAAAGACATATTGTTAAGAATCTCTTCTTGACTGTCTTCGTTCGTATTGTGTCTTTCTCTTCCTCTTTCTTTAATTGCGGTTGCCACTCCTGACAGCATCCTTGTTGGAGCAGCATAGGATGAGGCCGTGACGACAGCCGAACCTTGCGTCATATTGGGAGATGAATCGGGCCTGAAACATGCAAACATTTTCCTTTTCGAACGCACGACCATCGCCGGTATTTGACAGCGCGGTGGATAACATGGCGTTGCTCTGCCGGACGACTTACACAAGCAGGAAGACTGATGTCAACGCACGCGGGTATTAAGATGTTGCATGTTCCCTTACTGCATTTGTAAAGAAAAAAAAGGGAGGAGGTTTGGGGAGGGGCTTGGCGTGCCAAAACTACTATCCGATTGCGACGCACGCCGTAGTGGAGGACACCGGAATAATTCGGACAACCTGTTTTTTTTTTTAACGTGCACCTAAATCAATTTATACCTCTGTCACACAAGCACGCAAAAACTCTTTTACCTAAGCGGTCCTTTACCGAGTTGAAAGACCTCTAATTAAAAGGAGTTGCGCTGCAGACACACGGCGCGGGCGATCTCCTTTTATCGTTTCCTTCCGAACACGCTATGGAAAGCATGGCGCTAGATTCTGAAACAAAACCAGTTAGAATAAACCAACGTATTTCAATATAGAAATTAGAAACGTACTATAATATGCTTGTTTTAGTGAATTTAGATACAGTTTATTCGAAAAGGTTAAATTAAAGAAGATTTAATAAGGTAGCTTCAAGAGTCTTCGCAGAAGTAGCAAATTTTACATGTTCGTCTAGCAACCTTGGGCCACTGTTTACATCGGAGTCAACATGGAGGTCGAGAATATGGGGGACTGCACGGACACGAAGGAAAAAGTCGAAATAGCATGCATTTTGGCAAGGATTCTTGCTGCAGAGAGCGAAGCAGACGCCGCAAAGGCAGTCAAAGACCGTATTAAGCGGCAGTTGCTACTCAACGGGTGTACATTTTATGCCTTGGCGCTTCCCACGAGAGTCTGCAACCGATCGACGTGGGCTTTCATCCGCCACGAAAAGTGGTTCGAGGAGACTGTGCCTCACCTCGGTGGCCACAACTTCAAGCAGTCGTTTCGAGTGAACCCCTCAACGTTCCGGTTTCTCGTGGAAAGTCTGCGCCATGTGCTCGAAAAACAAGTTACCAACATGCGTGACCCGATCACTGCGGAAAAGCGTGTCGCCATTGGCCTCTACAAATTGTGCTCTTCTGCCGAAGATAGAACTGTGGCAAACCTCTTCGGCGTTGGGCGCTCATCCGTCAACGTCATTTACAGAGAGTTTTGCGCAGCTGTTGTCTCTGTGCTCGAAAGTGACTGGATCAGAATGATTACTGAAGAGGAAATGCCTAGGCACATCCAAGAGTTCGAAGCCGTGTGCGATTTCCCTCAAGCTGTCGGTGCCCTTGATGGCTGCCATTTCCCTATTTCGCCTCCAAAGAAGTACGCCACCGACTACTACAACTACAAGGGTTGGTAAGTGGCCACGATTTAACTTATTTCATGTAAGTGTTCTGTTTGGGCCCATTTTTATAGTAGTAAAAAAAAGTAACTGACTGACCCATATTTTATTGCTAAGTAAAATGTTATTCAATTTTACCAGCAGCTCTTAAGAAAACGCGTAATTTGGTTCGCAGTCTTGCAGTGTTTAGCAGCGACAATTTTAATGCGACGACGAAAAGAGTTCTCCGCAGGACTGCAACTCCTATACGATGTAGAGTACGCTAACAGCGACCGGTTGTGGCATTATGTGAAATAATGTAATCCGAGCTGCACTCACAGCTATTAATAAAAGCAAACTGTAAAATCGCATCACAGTAACTAAAGGCAGTGAACTCAGCAGTGCCATGCTGCACTAACCTTTATTCACTTTGCACTTTGTTTTTTCTTGCAGGCACAGTATTATCCTACTAGCATTGGTCGACCACAAGTATCGATTCAGATACTGCAATGTCGGTGCCCCAGGACGCTGCCACGACGCACATGTGTTTGGTGTTTCACGGCTGTCGAAGATTGTCAACAGTCCCCTTTTCAAAGCACCTGTTGCCGCAGTGGGTACCACAGCAGTCCCACCGATAATATTATGCGATCAAGCATTTCCACTAACCCCAAACCTCATGAAGCCATTTGGACACCGAACTGTCATCAGTGAAGCTGAAAGGAATTTCAACTGTCATTTATCTGGAGCAAGGAGGATAGTTGAAAACGCATTCGGAAGGCTAAAGGCCCGGTTCCGTTTCATTGCGAAAAGAATGGAGTGTTCTGTTGGCAATGCCCGTTTGGCTATACGAGCATGCTGCGTGCTCAATAACATTTGCGAGCACTTCAACGACAGTGTCCACCCACAGTGGTTAAGTGAGGTGCAGCAGTCCAATGCTACATTTCCACAGCCATCACGCAGAACAGAAGCTGAAATTGGAAATGCATCCGCCATCAGGACAGCACTTGTGGAATATTACAAGCGAAGGAACTGAACGCAAGAGTCCCAAGAATCAGCAACAATTGTGGAACACCATGTCAGTTTTTACTAAAAAACTTCAACATTGCATCTACAAGTTTCTCTTGCAACTTGAGCCCCTCTTTACGGAGATCCATTTCCATTTTGTGCGCATCAGCAAACTGCTCTCTCTGCCGTCGCTGCTCCTCAAGCATCCTTTCTTGAAAGTCGCCAGCCGGTTGCCTTCTCTTCCTGCGGGCACATTCGGAACTGCCACTTGCGAGGTTCCTGGATTCAACCTGTTGTACTGGCGACTCGGAAGGTGAACAATCTTCGGCGACGTCTTCACAAGAAGCAGAGCCGGAATCAAGCATGTCGAAGATCAGCTGCGTTTGAAGAAGGGATCCGAAATACATTGACCACATTAGTTGATGTGTGAAGCGGTAAACAATTAGTTCAGGGTTTTTACTTGCAAGAGAGCTGCCTCTCCTTGCGTGTATGTATTCACGTTTTTTTATTTTAGAGTCTGCATTTTTTTTATTCTCCAAACAGCGCACTGCCAAGCTTGCAAAATGAACAGCGCGTGAGCACAAGCAGAAATGAACCACAGTATTAACAAGAGCAGTCCGCTACACTGCAGGGTTGTGCAGATTATGGGCTTGGCAGCACAGCTGATGCTACATTATGTCTTGAAATTTAGTTGACTGTAATAAAGCATATATAGTCTCCACTATGCATTTCTTACTTCTTCGACGGAGGCAGTGCTGCTTGTTGTGCTCTCGCTGCACCCAGCCTCTTCCATTAAAGATGTATCGTGAACAGGCAGGGATCCTAGAAACCTATGGACTTCGGAGAAGAATGGCCAGCTCGGCGGTGATGACCCTGTTGTCATGTGTTTCAGGCAGCTCCTGGATAAGAAAACGAAAGAACTAAAATTTTATATACTCAAAATGTAAAGATATACACAGAGCAAAACGTTTGCCGATAGATACAAACGCGACTTGATGGTACAGAAAGCCTGAGAAGCGAAGGTAACCCTTTTTACTCGAAAAAATTTAAAGTTTCTCATGTTTTCTTGTCTGAGAACAACGCTTGCGCATGGTCCGAGAAAAATGCAAACCGTAGTCACATCTGCAGAAATGAAAACATGCAGACGACTTCCTGCTTCGTATTATATGTTGCCGTGAGAAGGCGTACAATATAATGTGAAATGCGCCTGTCCATAAGTTAAGGTTCCCGTTATCTTGTGACGAACGAAATCATGCTATTGACGACCTGCGCGGGTTGTCATTCTTCGCCGCATGTGAAGGCGAATTTGCGTTTACTCAGACCGACTCGCACTGTAAAGGAATTGCAGAAACAGCCTTTAGCGCGTCGTCGACTTTCGTGTGTGCAGGGCGCAGTTCAGCCCTGCAAAATTCGACGCTAGCTGAAATGAAGGGTCTCTGCCTTAAAACCTTCGTTACTACGGCTCCGTCCGCTAGATTAGGGTTCCGTCGCTGCCTACTACGGAAACAACGTTCGATGCTGAGGTCGCGACACCACAAACGAGAGCTTGCAGCTTGCGACCACAGCCTGAAGCCGCTTCAAGGTAAATTTAGCGCTCACAGCTTACTGCTGTGCTTTGTCTTACCTGTAGGTCTGTCCCAGGTTCTCTATCTTGCTGTGCACTTGCGCCTTTGTGCGAGGTACACCCATGCTCGTCAATGCTTGTGCAATGCCATCGTAAACGCCTCCGTTGTGCTTCTGCGCACGCAGCGAGGGCAGGTTGTCTTCCCATAACTTGATTAACGCCCAGGTGTCTCTCTCCGACCACTGTACCCGCGGTTTTCTTTGGCGTGCCGGAGGCTGTTCGTCGGTACCGCTCGCCGTAGCCATGGTCGCAGAAAATGGCGCGAATTTGCATCGTCTGTTAGCGTCACGTGATATTTTCGAACTGCTTACGAGAGTGCCGTGCAAAAAGTGCAAAACTGCGCCTACTTAAGGTTCAACGAAAGACAAAACCCTTTTTTGTGATGTGTACACTTGAAATAAAAATGCACTTTTGCTTCGTTTCTTTATTGCATGATAATTACTGGTGCCCACTGCGTTGGAGGCTACGCCTTTCCAGCCGTAAAAGAGATCGGTGATCTCCGGTTTCGGAAAAGACCGCTTCTGAAAAAGAGATTAAACTTTGGCGTGTGTCTGCGGATGCAACTCCTTTGTGTGAGATGTCTTTTTCTTCAAATGCCTTTAAAGTGCTCGTGTGACAGGGGTATTACACTGGTGTTTTCGCGTTTCGCTCTCATTGAAATTCGGCCGCCGTGGCCTGGATTCGATATCGCGACCTCGTCCTTAGGAGTCCAACGCTACATTCACTAAGCAACCGCGTTTTTCAATAACCTTGTTTCATTCAGTTTTTCATAAGAACTTCGCTGTTTTTTCAATAAACTTGGCCATATTTGACGTAATAGAAAGAGGCGTAATATTTTCAACGTTGTAATCAGCTCGCTGTTTATGTAAGCAGCGGAATGATTTTGGCGGTCCTCTTCCCGAGGAATTAAAGCATTTTTTAGGGAATAATTCCCCTTGCTCAGAAAGTTTTGAGGACACTATGCAAACAACATTTTTAGCGGGGCATTAGAAATGACATCAGGATCCTTGGCTCGGGCAGGCAAAGAACTAATGCTATTGGAAAGCTCAGACAGGGTGACCTGCAGAAAGTGATTCGCGATGGGAGGCCCTTAAAGGCCGATTCGGCAGAAGTTATGTTATACGTTTTTCTAACCCTTTTCCGATGAATTATAGTGAAGCAGATATCTGACCTGGCGAAATAATTATAGACGTAATATTCACTGGTGTAGGTACGAACTTTCTATACTGAAGAAATCGGAACAGAGCCCGTTTTGTTTCGGAGCTTAAGAGAGGAAGTACTTTTATCTTTGTTAACATTAAACTCAGACGATTTAAGAGAACTCTTTAAAACGGAGGAAAGACTCATGGCTTTGATGTAATTCAGAACCGCTATCTGGGAATTGAGGACTGTTTTCAAATCATTGTGACATTTATACTAATTGACAAAAGTGCACGCCGGGGACTAAAGAAGTAGTAGGGCACACGATATCAGACTAAATACGTAGATGGTCACTGTTACAGGCACAATCGACATTGACCAGGAAGTGACGGAAATCCTCGAACTGGCAAATGGTAGATTGAAACCTAATTTAGAAAGACGGTAAATGATTCTAACTTCTCCGGTGTTCAAGCAATAAAACTTTGATTATTTGTCCAGTAAGACAATCGCTTTCCACGTGAATCCCGTTTTGAAACCCAAAGACACCTGATGCGAAGTACCCGGCTATCACAATTTCTTTCCTACAAGATTTGACAGCGGTATCAAGGTAACGAATGTCCTGAACACCAGCGGGAACGTATACATTAAATAAGCAAAATGGGAAACAGTCAGGAATAGTTACATCTATTGCGAGTATTTCACACTCCACGTACATATACTGATTGGGTATTTTTGCTTTGCGGCATATCTTAATAGAATATTACTCTTTGAAGCTTCTGCATTTCTTCTGCCTGTACCTTATATTTGTCTTATTTAGCATGATCTGGCAAGTCCCTGCCATGGTAAAAAAATTGCCTCAAGTACTCGTTGCTTTTGGTTTACTCAGTCTAAACCTGGTATGTAAATATAGTTGCTAAGGGCATGCTGCCGCTTCTAATGCAGGCACTCTAAAGGAGGATTTAATTTACCATGGTTTTAATCATATGTGACCCAAGTTAATTATCATTCCATAAAGCTCAGAAAGCATTTTCTAAATTTCTTACTGTTCTTATATCACTTATTCATAAATTCACTTGTAAAAGGAAATGTAAAAAAACCATTGCATTCTCACACAATCCATGGATGTCTAAAAAGTTATTAGCAGCTTTGCGCAAACGTGAGAACCTGTGCAAAAAAACTAATAACCAGCCTTTTAATACCAAATTAATTGCCCGATATGAAAGGTTACGTAACTCTATAAACGGCCAGTTAAAATCGGCAAAACGATTATATATTAAACAAAAAATCTTACAAGTCGGCAATAACAGCAAATTGAAATGCAACATCGTCAAGTCCTTTCTAAACAGTAATTCTAGATCAGAACAGCTATCAAAAATTACATACAATAATTCAGAGTATAACTCCCCTATCCAAATAGCCAACGCATTCAGCTCCTACTTTTTTTGAGTGACACACCCTCTTCTTCACAAGTAACTCAACTTAATTGTCTCCCTCACTCATTTTTTTCTTTTCCCCACAGCGCCAGACGAAATATATAACGTTGTATGTCACCTAAAACCCACCAGTGATGGAATAGATGAAGGTTTACCTGCTAGAATTAAAATGATTGCCCACCTAATTTCTTATATGTCTTTTATGACTAATTTGATATTCAAGACTGGTGTGTTTCCTAACGAGCTTAAGCGCGGTAAAGTCATTCCAGTTCTAAAGAAAGGTGACAGCAGACTAATACATAACTACCGCCCCATTTGTATTTTATCTTTTTTCGGCAAAGTTCTGGAGAAATTAATCGCATTGCGTCTAACCAAATATCTCACTAAATTTAATATTCTCTCTTCATGCCAATTTGGCTTTCGTAATGGATACTCCAAGGATTTGGCACTCATACATCTAACTGACCAATTAAAAAAAATTATTGACGATGGTCTACTTGCAGGGTCAGTTTTCATTGATCTAACAAAGGCATTCGACTGCTGAAACCATATTATCCTCTTTGCTAAGCTTGAGGCTATCGGTATTCGTGGTCCTGCGCTCTCACTATGCAAAAGTTACTTATCAAACAGAGTTCAGATAGTGTCTGTGTCTATGTCTATTCCAGAGAACAAACCACTAACATTGGCGTCCATCAAGGATCCATCTTAGGACCACTACTGTTTTTGATTTATATCAATGACCAACCTAACTGTTTGTCGTCTACTAGGTGAATTCTGTACGCTGATGATACTACCATATTTGCCTCTGATAAAAACATGTCACTTCTTATTAACAAAATAAGCTAAATACTGATCTAGAAAATGTTTTAAGTTGGTGTAATGCTAACCTATTATATATTAATGCCTCCAAGACTAAATTTGTTGTATTTTCCTCACATCAACAACATTCGGCATCCTCCCCTTCTTTAACTTTTGGTTCACACTCTATCTCTCCCAGTTCATGTTCATCTTTTCTTGGGATTTCTCTTGACTGCAGCTTGAAATATAGAGATCACTTTTCTCACATCAAAAAGAAAATAACATACGGTATTCGCGTTCTAATCAAAACTCGTCCCTACTTTACACAATACATTAATCTCGCTATACCACTCATTCATTCACTCTCATATTAACTACGACATAACGTGCTAGAGTAACACTTATAACAATCACTTGGCATCCTTCCAGGTAATCCAGAACCAATTAATAAGAATTATTACAAGCAGTTCACGCTTTGCAAATGGAAAATCCCTACTACATGAAAAGAACGCCCTAACCATTTCAGAACTCACAAGATATAATGTAGGGATTTTATTCTACAAATATATGACTAAGGAACTACCATCAATCTGCTTCTCTCCTTGTGACCTGATAGCTCATAGTCACACTAGATTTGCACTCAATAATTTCCGTCTACCTAAAGTGCAAGCTAACTATGGTAAACAGACTGCGGAAATTTCCTCGATATCGCTTTGGAATACACTAAACATACTCTAATTTAAAAGAGAACTAAAATCATGCATAATAAATACTTGTTCAAACTGTCCATTTTTAAATATTTTATTTCCTTTTTTATATTGTCATGCTGTTAACAAGTGTTCTTATTACTCATATGCTATAAACATGTTTTGATATTACTCTTAGCTCTCATCTGTACTACTGTTGCTTTAAACATTGTATAACATCATAAGTGTCTTTAACAGGAGGTCCCAATACAGAATTTGACTATGGGACCTCGTTATGTATACTACGCACATGTAATTATCTGTACGTTCACTAATAAATAAATGATGAAATTGAAAAAGAAATATTAAATAAATAAATTAAGAAATTAATAGATGGCAAAGCTTGTCCACAAGCGTTACGCTTCAAATGTGAAAGAAACCTACAACCCAAATGAAATGTGTTCCGCGCACGATGATTAGTACACAGTTACATTTTCTCGCGGCTCCGCTCTGTCGTGAATGTAGCACGTAAGCATTTGTACTGATTTTTTGCATTCTGCATGCAGGGTAGAGGCATCAGCTGCAACAATATTTATGTCGAGAATTTCCTGCTTCGCAAGCTTTTGTGGTTGAGACTGCCAAGTTATAAGCCAACAAATATGTGTGCTGATATATACAGGCTAGTTTTTTTTCAGGTGCACCACATTTTTTAAAGATTGCCTATGGCATATAGCACAATTCTAAGCCTTGAGCTAGATTACTCGATGAGACGGCCATTAACCTTGTGAAAAACCAAAATGTTAATTAAAAAAATTACCGCAATCACGCTAATTAACATTTTAAATAATTACTTTACCGCACATGTTCAATCTACGAAATATAGCCGCTGAGTTTGGAAGGCGACTTGGAACGAATTCTCTGGACTGCAACAGTTTCAAGATAATTTTCAATGTCCGACGAAATGCAGTGGCGTTCCAGTTACTTTCTTTAAGAGACCGCTGTTTTATGCAGGGTAGTCCCAAAACGGAACACTGCCCCAGAGCGGCAGTGACCAAGCGCAACTGGCGTCGCCTGGTGGCATTCCTAGCTGTTTATACAGGTGTTTATACAGTACGGCAGCTTACACTACGGTCTTCAGACGCTACTACGGATGCGCGTCCACATCTCCTGCGACCACTTCTTCGGACTCCATTCCATACACAGCAGTCAACGCTGTGGAAGCTACGCATTATGTTCGGTCAAGAAAAGTTAACACTAAGCATACAGCATAGACGGAACTCTATGCTTCACCGGGCGTTGCGTAGATGACAGCGTTCGCTCGCGCTATCACGCACGTGAGGCTCCTCGCAACGGGTTTCAAAATAAAAAGCCCGAAAAGAACAACAAAGATGATGTAAAGCAACGTACTAGCACCCGTATACCACAGTGTGTTGGTTTCTAAGGGTTAAAACTTGTTTCATTCACGACTGAGCCTATATAAAGAAACATTTGCGCACAATTGTGGTCAAAAAACGTCGAACTAATCGCAGGTGCGAACGAACTCACTGCAAGAAGTCTCTGTAGCCTCCACAGCTTTTATGGCTAGCTATGGAACGGCTCAGACGCTACCCGGGCGCAAACCCTACCTGGAACGCTGCGGCGGCGACGCGTCCAGGTTGCTGCCCATGCTGTCTATTAACCCCTGCTATATACTAGTACGTCGGCTTACACTACGGTCTTCAGACGCTACTACGGATGCGCGTCCACATCTCCTGCGACCACTTCTTCGGACTCCATTCCATACACAGCAGTCAACGCTGTGGAAGCTACGCAATATGTTCGGTCAAGAAAAGTTAACACTAGGCATATAGTATAGACGGAACTCCTATGCTTCACCGGGCGTTGCGTAGATGCTTCGTTGCGAGCCAACAGCGTTCGCTCGCGCTAGCACGCACGTAAGGCTCCTCGCGACGGGTTTCAATATAAAACGCCGGAAAAAGAACCACAAAAATAAAGATGATTTAAAGCAACGTATTAGCACCCGTATACCACAGTGTGTTGGTTTCTAAGGGTTAAAACTTGTTTCATTCACGACCGGGCCTATATAAAGAAACATTTGCCCCCAATTGGGGCCAAAAAAGTCGAACTAATCCCAGTTGCGAACTAACTCACTGCAAGAAGTCTCCCTAGCCTCCACAGCGTTGATTGCCATCTATGGAACGGATTATAGAACGGCTCAGACGCTACGCGGGCGCTAACCCTACCTGGAACGCTGCGGCTGCGACGCGTCCCGGTTGCTGCTCATGCTGTCTATTAACCCCTGCTATATACTAGTACGTCGGCTTACACTACGGTCTTCAGACGCTACTACGGATGCACGTCC
The DNA here is from genome assembly GCF_023375885.2 of Dermacentor andersoni. Classification (NCBI taxonomy): domain Eukaryota; kingdom Metazoa; phylum Arthropoda; class Arachnida; order Ixodida; family Ixodidae; genus Dermacentor; species Dermacentor andersoni. The sequence continues at coordinate 37,217,612 of NC_092816.1, forward strand.
CTATCTTGTGCGACCATTCCTTCGGACTCCACTGCACAAATAGCAGTCAACGCTGTGGAAGCTACCCAAGATGTTCGGTGAAGAAAAGTTAACACTACGCATCTAGCATAGACGGATCTCCTATGCTTCTCCGGGCGTTGCGTATATGCTTCGTTACGAGCCAACAGCGTTCGCTCGCGCTAGCACGCACGTAAGGCTCCTCGCGACGAGTTTCAAAATAAAACGCCCGAAAAAGAACCACAAAAATAAAGATGATTTAAAGAAACGTATCAGCACCCGTATACCACAGTGTGTTGGTTTCTAAGGGTTAAAACTTGTTTCATTCACGACTGAGCCTATATAAAGAAACATTTGCCCCCAATTGGGGCCAAAAAACGTCGAACTAATCCCAGTTGCGAACTAACTCACTGCAAGAAGTCTCCCTAGCCTCCACAGCGTTGATTGCCATCTATGGAACGGATTATAGAACGGCTCAGACGCTACCCGGGCGCTAAGCCTACCTGGAACGCTGCGGCTGCGACGCGTCCGCTACGTCCATGAACCCCAGTTATGCCTCGTCAGCGGGGACGCTACTGCCGATACCTGGGCGTATCCCTTCTACTACTGCTTCTGTCCACGGACGCAGAACGCTACAGTGCATTTGATCAATGCTCACGGAAACTTAGACGCCGGCAAGGCACAGATCGCTCCAATTACTAAGGTCTAGGACATTGCAGCCTTACCTGCGCTCCATAGTAGTCCTACGCAGACGACGACCCGTTCGAGACTACAAGCCGTGATATTCTCTTAGGGCCAATGGGGCGGTTTTCGCAAGCGGCGCTAGCGCCGTCTGGATTCTAGCGTTAGTTGCACTGATGCCAGAAAAATGTTTACTTACTAATAATAGATGATGTTTTCAACATTATTCACTTATAATCTAAATTTCAGAACGACACCCAAGGTTTGAATAATTTTTAGTTGTTTACAAAGTGAAATGCGTGTCAAAAGCGGACGACGCATCTGAGAAGTACCGCACAGCAGACGACCAACGCCGGCGTCGGCTGCTATTGCTGTTGCGCAGCCCGCTTGCTTTGGCCAGGTATATCCCTATATACTAGGGTTCAACAATGCCTCTGGCGAGCATCTTGTTTACTTCCTTCTGAATATCTTGCCGCTCTGCCATGGACGCACGATACGGTCCGCGGTGAATGGAAACAGCATCACCAGTGTTTATCCGATGTTTAACAAGGGACGTCTGACCAAGTGGTCGATTATCAGTGTCAAATATGTCGTGGTAGGAGAGAAAAAGGCGACATAGGGCGGCTGCTTGGTCAAGTGCGAGATCCGGAGCGACCATGGGACGTAATGGGCCATCGGGGTTCAAGGCATCCTGCGGGTAAACAGAAGGCTCTGGAGACACGTCGGCGGCAAATGCAGTGACCTGGTCGTCTGTCACCGACCGGAGCGTGGCCACCGCTATGCCTTCAGATAACACTTGCCTCATCAAGCCAAAATAGATAAGGGGGAAACACATCCGATTAGCTACAAGGGTTACGACGGAGTGTAGCACATAGATATCGCGCGCTAGGAAGACATCACGAATAGGCGCGGCGACATAGTCGCGATCAGGCACGGTTGCCATTGAGGCTGATTCGACTAAGGTTAGTGCTTGTGGAGGTGCTGCAAAGTGAAAACGCCAACGAAGACAGAAAAACCGCGTTCGCCGTGACGTGAGTCTGACGTCCTCACATGTGCCGGAGAAGGCTTCAGGACGCCTGAAAAAAGGCTGTCACTGAATAAACGGGCGCAGTGTTCCCGTTCTTGTGTGAGCGTTATTATGCTCCTGGCCGTCCGGCTGGATGCCGTTCCTTCCCTGTAGCAGTCATAACAGTGGCGATGAGCAACGAACCAGCACCTTGGTGACGGCGAACACTCCTGCCATGGCGTACCAAGTTCCACAGTTCGAGGACGTCAAGAACAAGTGATCGTCGTACTACATCACAGTCGAGCCGTACTTCGAGGGTAACGACATCGTCGACGACGCTAAAGAAAGAGCGCTTCTCATCTAGGCGCTGTGTTCGAAGCCTATCTACGTACTGAGTGGGCGTTGTGCCCCACGAAAGGTGAGCGAGTGGTGTTGCGAAAGATTGATTCATTTCTTTTGTAATTTAATTTAATTATGGGGTTTTACGTGCCAAAACCACTTTCTGATTATGAGGCACGCCGTAGTGGAGGACTCCGGAAATTTCGACCACCTGGGGTTCTTTAATGTGCACCTAAATCTAAGTACACGGGTGTTTTCGCATTTCGCCTCCATCGAAATGTGGCCGCCGCGGCCGGGATTCGATCCCGCGACCTCGTGCTCAGCAGCCCAACACTATAGCCACTGAGCAACCATGGCGGGTCATTTCTTTTGTATGAAAGCTACATATTATGTACAATTTTGTTCCAGATTTCCGAATTGTTATTTTTTTGGCAGTGTTACAATTGTATAAAGCATCGATGAATTTATTGTTATGAATGCCTGAAGGAATTATCATTGTTCAACGTGTACACACATTTCTGTATTTCCACTCTCTCACTGTATGCCATGTAAACGGGGGCTCGAAGCTTCTCAAGTGGATAAATCCACTTTTTTTCGAGCCCTCGTCTTCCACAAAAGAACAGATTTGTGGATGGAATAAAATTTTTTGATTGATTGATTGATTGAACCTACGCTGAAGCGGTTACCATCTCGAATTTTACGCGCCCAAGCCAAATGAGATAGCTGCAAGCTTCAAGTTCTTTACCCGCATTCAAAGGGAAAAAGAATCAGCTCAGCAGTTTATCGTGGAGCTTCGACGCCTGGCTGATAAATGCAACCTCGGGACCATGTTGAACCGCCTGCTGCGAGACAGGTTCGTGTGCGGAATTCACAGCAGTGACGTGCAGAAGACACTGCTTTCACACCCGAAACTGGCGTTGCAGGAGGCAGAAAACATCGTGCTTGCAGCACAGGCTGCACGACAAGGTGTTCAACTTATGAAGCGGACGGAACCGAAAGAAGAGCCCGAGCTTCACTGACTAGCGGGTGATCGACGGTAGCGACAGGCGGGAGAAACCTGCAGTCAGGCGTGTGGATCGTCTAAAGGCTGTCACCGGTGGGGAAGCCGCGAGCACGATGAGGCGACTTGTGCCTTTAAACACGCCAAATTTTTCAACTGTAGGAAAAAGGGGCACCTAGCTGCCGTGTGTCGATCTAAGGAAAAGCGACCCCACCAGAGCTTGGCGCTGAGCAGCGGCTCAATGGAAAATGGCGAAGCCGAGCTCTCCGCACAGTTGTATACACTAAAGCCGCAACCAACCGCAGACAACGGACTCGTCAGCCCGGTACGGCGCAATTTTCGCTGGGGCGGAGCCGACATCGTGATGGAAATTGACACCGGCTCACCCGTGTGCGTGGTGTCCTGGGACGCCTTCTGCCAACATCGCACAAGCTGGCCGTGTCTTGAAAAATCCAGCTTGAAGTTGGCATGCTACTTGGGTCCGTTGCCTATAGCCGGGAAGCTAACACTCCCAGTTTCATACTGCGGCACGACTATTACGGCGTCACTGACCGTTGTTCGCGTCTCCAGACCGAGCCTGTGTGGCCGTGATCTCATCCAAGCGTTGAACAACGCAGGGGCTACGGTTTTGAGCGCGTCCAGCATTAAGGAGCAAGGGCTAAACTTGCAAGCGATCCTGTGTGAGTACGAGGACCTCTTTGCACCTGAACTGGGTCTGTTCAAGGTTCCGCCCGCTCATTTATACATGAAGGAGGATGCGGTCCCAAAGTTTTTCAAAGCCAGGCCACTTCCATATGCAATGCGAGAAAAGGTTTCTAACGAGCTGGACAGGCTTGTTAAATCCGGAGTCCTGTTCCCGGTGGCTCACTCGGAGTGGGCGACGCCGATAGTTCCGGTAATGAAGAAAGACGGAACAGTTCGATTGTGTGGCGATTACAAGCTAACGGTAAATGCCAGCTGTATGACGAACCCCTCTTGCTGCACTGCACGAGGGTGACGTTTACAGCACATTGGACCTTCCAGACGCCTACAACCAGATTCCCCTGGATGAGCAGTCAAAGAAGCTGACTGTCATTAACACACATTGGGGATTATTCTGCTTTAATCGCCTGCCATTTCGTGTGTGTTCCCCCAGCTATCTTTCAGCGTAGCGTGGACCACGACTAAAAGCGCTCACCCCACCATTACCTGGAAACCGGAGAAAAGGATGAATGAGAGGGAACCACGACAACTGATGGACTGGCGCGGTTAATTAGGCGAGTCAAATCACCAGCCATCCCTTGGCACTTATCCAGTCGTCAAGACAGCGTGTTAACCGATTGTTGCAAGGTGCCACGAAAGGACCTCAGCCCGCCCTTCAATGGCAGACTCAGGGAAGAACCGGATGGGCATCGACGAACGCAGATTTTTTTCCGCAGATTCAAAAGCATTTTTTTCGAGGTGGAGATACTGCAAGTTATAGATAGCAAGAGAGTGGTATCGCAACGGAGTCGACGATTGTGATTTGCTGCTGGACTGTCCTTAGATTTCCTAGTCGACTCGCCTAGGGAAGGCGTCGAGATAGAACGCAGAGACTTTTCGAGAGTGAGGAGAGAGGGTCCTGATGGGAACTTGAGATGAGTAGATCTTTTTTCACCGCATTACGTGGTACATAGCCATATGTGCATCTATATGGTTATGAATAGTGGGATAAAAGCTGTTTTTCGGCAGCCCGACAAGCCCCGCTTTCACTAAAACAAATGCACTGGAGGACAGCGACCCAGCAAAGTTCGCCTAACAAACAATTTTTCACAAAGCTTTAGTTCACATATAGTATGCACGCAACATGCACAAACTTGAATTTCAAATAAAAAAAAAGCAAAGGAAGAGCGGAACACATCAGACATTCAACGCAGCGTTTGCAATATGCTCTTGTTTGAAAAACCACGTAGATATTATCTGCTTTGTACCGTAATTTGTACACAGCCGCGTAAGATGCCAGTGATCAAAGGGGTCTTGCTAGACGAGTAGACAGGCACGTCGGAACACGCGCAATAACATGTGCCTCCACCCTCCGCGTCATAACCAGTTGGAGGTCGTCGATAGCGGCGGGAGAGAGCAGAGCTGGAGTCGCCAGTGTTGGACCTCTTGGAATATGAACGTCACAGCACGTGGGGACTTCCATGTAGCTGGTCGACTTCCCCAGAGTTCGCCGATTGCCATGCAGGAGTAGGCCGCCAGAATGTGTCGTATTCCGATGAATCGGCACTCGTGTAATGTAATGCGATTAAAGCCAATTATTAGCAACGAATTATTAGCAACGTTTATGTGCCTCGTACCTTGAGCCAACTTGCAATTTGGTGCCCGCTGTTACGTCCTCGCGTACGCTCAAGACAGCTCGGGTTAGATATCTCCGTGGTCGGCGAAGTCTGCCTAAAATGATATAAAGTAATGCATGACCGATGGTGCCATCGAACCTGTCCCTTCCAGCACAGCAGCAAAATGCTCTAACCATTTGCGCAAGATCGCAGTCGCACTTCTCTCATGGCAAAGTCACGCGTTGAAAAGCTTGGAATGTGCGTCACGCGCCAGTTTCTTTTTGAGACGTTGTGTTAGACTGGTGGTGGTGGTGAAAACTTTTATTCAACAGAGTGGGTGAAGCTCGTAGGCTCCACGTAAGAGGAGAATTCGTTTTTCTCAGCAACCCCTGGACCGAAACTGACGAGATTTGTTGCATTTAAAAGAAAATCTTAAAATTTAGTGACTGTTGGTTTCGAATTTTTTATTTACGTTGTCAATTTTTATTTACAATTGTCAAAAGTCGCAAATTTTCGGAAAAAGAAATTATCAAGTTTACAACTCTGTAACTGAGCAATGAAAAAGGGTAATCACAATTCTCGAGACTGCGTCTAATAGTACATCTAAAGTGGACAAAATTGATATGTTGCACATGAATCTAAAAAAAAAGAATAGGTAATATGAATATACAGCTTTTGCGTACTCCTCGTACACAGCGTGACGAATTCACGTAAGCTATAAATTGACATCTAGAATTTGTCCGCTTTGAACGATCTAATGGATGCCAACACAGAACCGTAATAACTGTTCTTGATGCCGAGCAAATAATTTGTAAACTTACTGCTTCTGTTTTTTTCAAGCTTCCGAATATTTGAAAACTTTTTAAAATACATTCACGCCCTACATCGAAATTCCGCTTCCAGCAGTCACTAGAATTTAACTTTCTCTCTCAAATGCAAGAAATTACGTTAAACTCGGTTCATAGGTAAACTCAGAAAAACGTTTTTGCGTGTTACATGAATTTGAATAGGCCGCGTCGTAGTTGGGTTCGACATAAAGCTTCCTCTTAGCCCGGCACGTCATTGGTCGAAGCTGCCACTCGAGCCCGTTGGAATAGAGCTCGTTGTTCCTCTATTCCGGAGCCACTGAGCAGGATCGCCTCCTAGTTCTCTCAAGTGAGGTGGGAAATACGCGCCTAAGAAATTCGCCCTCATTTTGCTACCGGTGAACACCTCCAAAGTGGTAAATCAATAAAAGAAGCAAATAAGGGCTCTATACTACCTAACGCAAAAATAAAACGTAGTGAATCCGTGGTGGTTGCTGGTAGCGGCGTATATGTATAAAATTGGACAAAAGGTTTGTGCTTCGTGTCCACGTGCATTGGGATACATAACTTTATTTTGTACAATTTTATGGTTAAAAAAAGAATTGAAAAACATTGATCTGGCTACTTTGAGAAATTATGCACGTTATGCAAAGTAGTATGTCGTGGCCTTGCCTTAAGGATCGGCTCCACCCACCGCTGGTAAATGGCAATGTCTATATATGAAAATGTCTTTCCGTCATGCCCAAAGGAAGAATTAATGTCGACCGTTTGCTGCCGCGAGCATAGAAAAAAACAGAAATAGGAACTAAGGTAACAACAGGCATTGTTTCATTTGTTTTTATTCGTTCACGGTAAAAGTAAAAAAAAAAGGTGCGTATAAGACTAACTCCTCCTTTGGAACTTCTTTGTGTTACCTAACGACAGGCCAATGACGCGCCAGATGGATGCGTCACGCATCGGCCATGGCGCCGAAGCGAGCGAGGCCGGCTACGCATGTGAGCGTTAACCTGCCCGGCGACCCCATTTGGCTGTTTTTCTTTTTTTGGATGTAGGCTTTCATGTTGGGCTCCCGGCTCACTCTTGTGTTTTTTCTACACTACGATACGCCACCACTGCAATATTGGACTACGGCAAGGTGAGAAATCTTCTTTGACAGTCTGCGACGCATTTCCAGCAATTAGGCTTAGGGTACAGAACAATAGACTTGTGACGTAGTTAGCTACAAACAGCTCAGCGGTCCTGCCGCAGTTAATTTGAGTGAATGACTGGTACTGGGAGATGTTTGCGACACTTTCTGTGAATCCCACATTATTGCAACTAATACTGGTAGTTTTAGGGCGCATTCGCCACCCCTGGTATTGTGATGCAGTTATCGAAAGGCAGCTCGGCCGTGTGAGGCAGTTTTTTCTCGTGTACTGGGACGAGTTCGTGGCGGTTTGTCTGAACCCCAACATGATTGTAATTAATTTCTTTACATATTGGGATAATTCTGAGGTACCGTCGCCGCGTCTGTCGTGACGCAGCGAAAAATAGCTCGGGCGTGGTGATAAAGCTGGTTTGGCGTGTGTTGAACCTCAGTAGGAGCGATTTGTGACGCGTTTTATGGCCCCGCAACAACGCATACTTTCTTTCGGTACTCAGGCTTGTCGAAAACGCGACGAGCGACTGGCAAGAGGGCTAACACTGGAGTGTGTTGCTTGCGCCGGCAGAACGAGCAAAATATCACGCCAAGGAGCTAAAACACCAGGAAGTTGCATCTAGAAAATTCTGTCTTCTGAACGACCGAAAACCGGCTTTGCACCTTTGTTTTGAGTGCGAGTAGAAGGCATCCTGCGAGCACCTAGTATAGTTTGGTTGAGAGCCTCTGTTTTGGCCACGTCTGTTTATACGTAACGTACTGTCCCGTCGATTGAAGCCAAGTTTTCTTGGAAAAGCGTAGTCGCCGGTGAAATTTGTGCTGTTAAACTGCAGAGAAAAAGGCCCGGGATGGGGGAACGCTTGGAAATTGCATGTTTTTGTTATATGTTATGTACGGTATTGTTTGGGACGAGTCGGGTATTTTCTGCACCATGTATGTAAAAGCGAATTGTTCTAATTGTTTTCAATGCCACCAATTCACAACTTTCACACGTTTCGCCTCTATACGCATTATTCCAAGAAGCTGTTAACACCAAAATGACACGTGCTTGTAATTTACTTCTTTCAGCTGATGTCTTCACGTGTAGGTTTGTACGGGAGAGAGAGAGAGAGAGAAAAAAACTTTATTTGGTTCTTTCAAGGATTTAGCGTCTCGAGGTCTCCGTCGTCTTCTTGGGCACCGGCGACTTGAAGCCTCTTCCGGCAAGGTTGGGCCCCTATTCCAGGCTGCTAGTAACAGCGCAAAATGTAGACAAGGGACGAGACAAGAAGACACCACAAGCGCTGACTTTCAACAACGTTTATTCCAAAAGAAACACGGCTTCCTATAAACATTGCCCTCACGTGTCGCAGTCACGTGATCGCACATCATGTGAAACAAGCACTTTTTTTTCTTTTATACACTCAAGATACTCAAGAGACTGATCAGGGAAAAGAAAAAAAAGTGCTTGTTTCACATGATGTGCGATCACGTGACTGCGACACGTGAGGGCAATGTTTATAAGAAGCCGTGTTTCTTTTGGAATAAACGTTGTTGAAAGTCAGCGCTTGTGGTGTCTTCTTGTCTCGTCCCTTGTCTACATTTTGCGCTGTTACTAGCAGGATGGAAAACCAACAAGCCCAAGCTGCTATTATAACCTATTCCAGGGCTCCACTGAGCCTAGCTACCTCACTAGCGTGCTGAACTAAGGCCCTTTGGGCCGTGAGCTCGCAGCTGGTAAGGCCACTCTCCCATTGCTCCGCACTCGGGTTATTGTGTACCGGTTATTGTGTACCGGTATTGTGTACGGGTTATTGTGTACGGGACCTATACTGCAGCTTACCTGGTGCCATAACGTTCGAAGAATGCACCAAAAGCTCAAAAGGAGCACTTATATAGAGTAAAATAAACATTTCCTCATTTCAGAAGGCGTCTTGCGTCCCCTTTATGAAATTGCACTTGGCACCTATTCTATGGAGGCTTGTAAACATTGTTTGCAAACATTCTTACTTAGTAATAAAGCGATTCCGCACCAAAGACGCGTGCGGTTTAAAAGTACAAGAAAAATTACCGCAGCGATTAGCGCATTCGGCATAGCGCGTTCCAGCTAGCGTTAAAAACACGCGCGCTCAAAACAGGAACCGGAAGTGTGCTTCAGGTATTAATGTCGGGAGCTTCGTGCGCTACAGTCAATTCTGCGTCTAGCCTCTATGGGAGTGTCCACTTTCGTTGAACCCTTCCTCTACGCTTCTACTTCATGTGCACTGTTCAGTATACCAACTTTCGGCAATAACACTCGCCCCGGCATTCATAATTGCATCTTAACTCTTTAAGTCCATGCTTGACCTGATATAAATGACGGCTGGTGTGAACGTGCCAATGACGCTCCTCGCGTTACTTTCTGCGCGTTCACGACAGGCGTCACATAAAGCAAGCCAAGCGAGGGCTTCAAGTTAACGTGCATTCGTGGTTACGGGAGTTAAGGCTGCTTACATGTGGGAATGCGGAAGCGTTATTATCCCTTTTGTGAAAAGACTCTTTCCCGCGCGTTCCTCGCCTGCGTGAGCCCTCGCCTGCTTTCTAACTGCGCCTGGGTGAGCCCAAATCAAAACTCACCTATTTGCCCATGAGAAGTTCAAAACCTGAAGTGCTGCTCACCGGCGTTCAATTGGACATTATTGCTTTATATTCATACACTTAGTTTGTACATGCAAGACGTGCGGCCACCTCCTCCCCATTGGCGGCACTGTCACGTGGCTAATGACGTACGAAATAGGCCGCACATTTAGTAAGCCAGGTGGCGGCGACGTGACGTGTGCATGGATGCGCGCACTATGCACACCCTTAATCCGTCTCCTCTATAATCAGGTTCTTACTTTCTTAACCTATGCAGCCCCTGCCTGGTGGCCGACTTTTTCTACGTCAGAATTCAAAACCAAAATTACTTCTGTTCAACGTAATCTCTTATCAACAATTACCGGCGTGTTTCGCCCGACCCGAAAATCATCTCTGCAGGTCCTTGTATCGTCAGGTTGCGCATGCGCTCCTGGAATGGCTCCTTCCGATTAGACTGATCAACGAAGCACGTGTCTGTTATCGGGCAGTCAACCAAAGCTATATGTGCCTGTAATTATCCAGGAATGAAACACACTGCTTGTTGCTTCCGTGCTGTTTGGTCCTCACTGCGCACCGGAACAAGGTGTCAGTAGTGGGATAGATTTGCGCAGGCAGTAACACATGGAAAGAGGGGCGTCGCAGTGAACCTACAAGATGGATTTAGTGAAGCCGCCGCAACCACTGGTGCTGTCAGGAAACACCGCAAGGAATTGTTGCCTGTTCATGCAGAAATTCGAGCTCTTCTTGCAAGCAATTGAAACGGCGAAAGCACCAAGGTCGGAGCCAGCCAAGACTGCGCTCCTGCTCACCATTGCCGGAGAGGACGCCCTAGAGGTATCGAACAATTTCTCGTTTTCGGAAAACGAAAGCAAAGAGGATTATGCAGCAGTTCCGGGAATGTTTGAAGAATATTGTCGACAACAGCCAAACGAGGTGCATGAACGGTTTGTCTTCCGTGCAAGGACTCAAGCTGAGGGGGAGCCTCTTGATAATTTCGCTTGAGACCTGAGGAAGCTAGCCCAATGTTGCAAGTTTGGGGACCTAAGTGATTCTATGGTCAGATATGAGATTGTTTTCGGCACCGTCAACCCGCAACTGCGAAAGAAAATGCTGAAGGTTAAGGACCTTCCATTACGCAAAGCCGAAGAAATCTGCAAGGCGGAAGAAATGTGAGCCGAGCAAAACAACGCATGTCTTAAGGCTGAAAATCAAGTGGCACCAATCGACATGCGCACTTCGAATGCTCAGCGCGCACAGTTCCAATGTTTGCCGCACGAGGAACTTGCCTCAAGCTCCGAGCAAAGTTACGCTCAGCCTGAAGCGGAAGTAGCGTAGATCAAGACAAGGAGGCAATTCAGATGTTCAAAGTGCAACCGCATCCACGAACGTGGAAGGTGCGCAGCCTCTTAAAAAAAACATGTTTCTCGTGCCGTGGCGCTAACCACTTTTCAGCTTGTTGAAGGAAAAGTCCTCAAATAAATGCTTTGAGGGACGGGCACGACGATTTTCGAATCCTGGATGTTGCCGTGGGCAACAAAGCTAATTCGGTTATCGAAGCCCAAGTCGCGTCCCAACTGGCGTCTCTGAATAGAGCAACCGGCTCGCCAGCCAACTTTCATGCTGCCTCACACCATTTTTCAAAGGCTCAAGTGGATCCATATTTGAAGACAAGCCCCTCTGTTCTGCGCTCACACAGTGGCAACGTCATCAAACATATCGGCGTCGCTATGCTACCAGTGACTGAACAACCGTAGCGAGTACTTTGACTTTTTTATCGTTAGGAAGAGCAACGATGACATGCTGGGGCTGTCGGCAAGCGAAACTTTAGGACTGGTGTCGCATACTGCGGGTTCAGATGCAACGCGTGCAATGCTAGACTACGTGCGACCGACCGATTGAGTGCCTCCTTCATATATATTGACACGTGTACTTATCTTTATCGGGCGACCACGTTTCGCCGCTTTACAACTGTAATCGCACAGCGCGGGACGCGCCTGCATGTATCCGAAGTTTCTGGAAAGTTATCGATGCTTCTACCCGGCTGTCTGTTGTCGCCGAACCTTGTGTTATCTGATTTCAACGCGTGGCGCGAATGGTGTAGAACTTTGTGGAAGGCACGCGGGCCCGAACGATTAGTCTGGAACATTTGACGACTGCTGTATAAAAGTCGACGCGCTTGACCCGCTGATCAGATTTCCGACGATCGCCGACCGTTTTCGCCGCTATCGTTGTGCTATAAGTGTAGCCTGTTTTTGCGGGCACAGGTTCGCCCAATAAAAGTTAGTTTTGTATTTCACCGTATTGCTGCTTTCTTCACCGTCACTACCACGTGACAATATAGGCTATACACTACACAAACAACGAGGCCTTGAGATATTCAGTGTTTTTCGCGGACCTTGGTGGATCGGTACACTCCTAAGGAAGAGAAACCTTCCTGCTTGCGCAATGGCCCAATAAGTGACTGCCTCACTAGGACGCAATTGCCAGATGGAGGAGTAAAGAAGCAAACACGACCAGTTACTGTCCACATCCTTTATTTCAGAAAATAGGCCGGGCTTAAATATTAGCGATTAGGACACATGACCAGATCACAAGGGACAACTCATTGTACGGTTACATGACATCCCCATGGGAATGTCGCAATCGTGGATTTCACCTCTTCTTTAGTTCATCTAACCCGATCGCTTTATACGATCCTGTTCAATACGCCGTGCCTCCATATTCCAATGGAATGCGAGAGGCCTGAGGTCTCGTATTTCGGATTTCCGACAGTTCGTATTTGCAAACCATTTTCCTATACTGGTCATCTGTGAACCGAACTTATCAGCCTCCATAAGACTATCGGGATATGAATCTTTTCTTTCAAACACGTGTGTCCGTAGTAGTAAGGTTCTGGTTTACATTCGCAAGGACCTTACGTATTTTTCCCAACACGTAGCGCCACACGACGGTAACCAATACGTTTGTGTTACTGTGAAAAAGAAGAAGCTGTCTTTTACTCTTATTGGCGTCTACCTTTCCCCAACAAGTCAGTTTGATAGAAAAAGACTGGAAGATATTATGGCTGATACTCCCGGTCCTTGGATAATAACAGGGGACTTCAACGCTCACCACCATATATGGGGAAGCTCCAGGATAAATTCGAGGGGCAGGTCACCAGTATCATTTGCATCAGGCCACAACTTGTGTCTTCTAAATGACGGAAGACCGACATTTCTGCGAGGAACTACATACAGTAGCTGCCTTGACTTGACTTTGGTGTCACGTTGCCTGACTTTGAGCGTGCAGTGGTTCATTGATATTGAAACCCATGGAAGTGATCATATTCCGACCTATGTGAGAATCGATGGACTAGACGCCGCATTACCGGTAGTCTCTCGCCGAATCGACTGGTCAGTCTTTCAAAATCGCGTAGAAGACACATGCAAGACACATATTGCACGCAGATTAGAAGACATAATTGCAGACGCTATGCAAGATTGTACACGCTGCTTCACACATCCATCAAAGCGTACAGAGAATGACATTGAATTGGAAAGGCTTCGTGCACTACGTCGCCGAGCTGAAAGGGGGTACAGGCGCACGAAGTCAATTCTTGACCTCAGAGAAGCTCGGCGCATGCAAAAGAAGATCAAACGCCGAATGGATAAGCTAGCGGATCAAAAATTAAAATGTTTTTGCGACTCACTAGACCCCCGCAAGCCATTGTCCTGTGTGTGGCGTACCCTACGGGGTCTTTGCTCAAGTCCCCAGCAACGACACCCATTCAACGCCCTTGCTCTCTATCAAAACCGCCGCGAGATAGACGTCGCAACCCGCCGCGGTTGCTCAGTGGCTATGGTGTTAGGCTGCTGAGCACGAGGTCGCGGGATCGAATCCCGGCCACGGCGGCCGCATTTCGATGGGGGCGAAATGCGAAAACACCTGTGTACTTAGATTTAGGTGCACGTTAAAGAACCTCAGGTGGTCAAAATTTCCGGAGTCCTCCACTACGGCGTGCCTCATAATCAGAAAGTGGTTTTGGCACGTAAAACCCCATAATTTAAAAAAAAAAAAGAAGACGTCGCAGAGAAATTTTGTGCGAACGTCGCCGGCGGCACAGTTTTAGTCCCTGACATGGCTCTAGGCGATATCCCCAGCCCACGAGATGCAAGTATGGACGCTCCATTCTCTATGGAAGAGTTAGAAGCTGCTATGGCGCTATGTTGGTGTTCGTCTTCACCAGGACCCGATGGCATAACATATACTGCTTTGCGCCACCTAGGCAGAGAAGCACGAAGAGAACTCCTCAGCCTTTTTAATAGTTCATGGCAAGATGGTGTCGTCCCACAGGAATGGAAACGCAGCCGCCTGGTACCGCTTCTAAAAGCAGGAAAGTCACCGCTCGAACTGGCATCCTATCGGCCTATAGCTCTTGCCAGCTGCGTCGGGAAGCTCATGGAACGTATGATCCTCATGCGTCTCGAATGGTACCTTGAACACCATAAAATTTACCCTGACTCTAAGGCGGGATTTCGACGCGGTCGTTCATCGATTGACAGTGTCATCGATCTAGTATCATCTGTGGAACAACAAAAATCTCGGAAGCGAGTATCAGTAGCGCTCTTTCTTGACGTGAAAGGCGCTTACGACAACGTTTCCCATCAAACCATTCTAGACGCACTTCTGACAATTGAACTAGGAGGGCGAGTATATCGATGGGTCAGTAACTACTTGACACAAAGGTCCTTGTTCGTACGAACGGAAGATGGTCCGACTACCGACCACTACACATGCCGAGGCGTTCCCCAAGGCGGTGTTCTAAGCCCTATTCTTTTCAACCTCGCGCTTCTTGGGCTGGCCGAATGCCTACCGGAAACAGTGAGTGTTTCAATCTACGCCGACGACATCTGCATCTGGACATCAGCGGTCACTCGCCTGCAGGTTCGCGCACGGCTACAGAAAGCAGCAACACAGGCATCTGACTACCTTCACACACAAGGCCTAACCATTTCAACAGAAAAATGCGCATTAGTCACTTTTACGCGAAAAACGATGACTCCTTATCCAGTATGCATCAATGGTCAGCCTATCTCCTACAAGAGAAATCACCGGTTTTTGGGCGTCATTGTAGACCGGGACCTCACTTGGAGCCCTCATGTTGCCCACTTAAAGAAGAAGCTCACATCTATTGTTCACGTCTTCAAGTTCATCGCCGGCAAAACATGGGGATCGTCAGTGGGCTCCATGATACAGTTATATCGAGCACTGTTCATCGGATTCCTACGCTATAGCTCCCCCGTGCTTGCTAAAACATGCAAGTCAAATCTTCGAGAACTTCAGAGCGTGCAGGCGCAGGCACTACGTGTTTGCCTAGGCCTTCCGCGCAGCGCCTCGATAGCTGGAACCATTATAATGGCTCAAGACCATCCGATCACGACTTACATTAGCACCGAAACGCTTAGAGCCCATGTTCGTCATGTTTCACGGATGCAGTCAAGCTCTCTTGCGTGCCTGCCAGAACGACGACCACAGGCGTCCTTCTCCAACAAGGTCAACATCCATCGTGCCTCCTTGCCATCGGGTTTCACACCCTCTGCACGTTCAACCTCAGCTTTGTGGTGTTTAAAACAACCTCAAGTGCGTCTTACGATTCCAGGGATAAGAAAGAAGACCGACCTGCCTACCTTGGCCTTGAAGGAAGCAGCTCTGGATTGTTTGCACACTTTCTACTTTGATCGAGTACATATATATACGGATGGCTCTTCCACTCAGACCAGCTCCACCAGCGCAGTGGTTATACCATCCCGTTCACTAAGCATCCAATACAAGATTTCTCACTTGACAACATCGACTAGTTCGGAGCTTGTTGCCCTCCGAGGTGCCGTTGATTATATTAATAACCAACCGGCTAATCGGTGGGCTATATTCTGCGATTCGAAGGCGGCCTTACAATGTCTTCTGGCATCTCTTCGTCGCGGGTCATGTGAACAACTCGTGTCGGAGATACGAGAAATGCACCATCACATGATCGCGAAAGGACACGACGTCGTGTTTCAGTGGCTGCCTGGTCATTGCGGTATCTCCGGCAACGACCTCGCTGACGAAGCTGCTAGAAAAGCTCACGAGGGAGCAACCCTTGTTTCAATACCTTTATCGCGGACCGACGCAGCCCAACACTTAGGCAAGCTAGCGCACTCTTTGACATTGGAGAAGTGGCACACACCTGAATTCATTCACCATCGCTTGCATCCCCTCGATCCCTCTATGCAACTGCGGCTGTTACCAGGTCTTCCGCGAAATGAGGAAACAGTGCTGTGCCGCTTGCGTTTGGGCGTCGCATTCACAAATGCTTATGCATTTCTGATTGGAATGGCTGATAGCGCCGAGTGCAATGCCTGCGGTGTCGAGGAAACCATAGAACACCTACTGTGCTACTGCCCATCTTATGAAAATGAAAGGCAAGACCTCTGCACAGCTCTCAATCAGCTAGATGGAAAGCCGTTCACCTTGAACAAGATCTTGGGATCATGGCCTCGCATATCACAGCTACAAAAGGCCACAAAAGCGCTGCTGCGATATTTGAAAGCGACCGGATTGAGTCAGCGTCTGTGATCCGGACTGAGTGACCGACTGATATCTCCAGTGGACTTTCTCTCTTCTTTTTTTAATCTTTCCGTCCCCCTTTCTCTTTCCCCAGTGTAGGGTAGCCAACCGGGCTCAGTCCTGGTTAATCTCCCTACCTTTCATTTATCATTTTCTCTCTCTCTGTTCAATACGCCAAATTAACGTTCGTAATGTAGAACGATAAAAAGGACGCAGATGAGGAAAAAAAGAGACGACACGAGTGATCTCTTTTTACCAAAGAGGGAGAAAGGATAAGGAAGTTAACCTGGTTGCATTTATTTTGCTACTATTCAAACAGAAAAAAGAAGGGAGAAACAAAATGCCTTTCTACTAAACGTTCATTGAAAACGTAACTCTTAAACAGTATTTATCTAAAATGAAGGATGTAGACAGCAGACAGAACCCGTTTCGTATGTTTCTTTGCCCGTTTGTTCTTTCGCATTAAAGAAAAATAGTAATCAATTGAAAACTTCAGTCAATAGAACTGACAATCAGGCTAGTTTTCGAGCATTCAATATAAGCTTGGTAGAATTAAACAAGGTAAGTACAAGCAAGTAAGCAAGTAACACTCGGCCTGCTTTCATGGTTGTCCTCGTCTTGTTTCCAGCTATCTTACTCATACTGAATTCGAATCTGGCCCACTTTGAGAGCATTATAGACCACAGTATCCTCGTTAACTTTTTTTTGTTAAAGGCAGTGAGAATTTCTATTAAAACTGACGAAGGAGGGACCGCATGAGCGAAAATATTTGGTCGTGAAAGTGTTTGTCATTGGGCAGGAAACACCCGCCGGTGTCATCGTGATCCACACTAGCGTGCAATGGGCGACGGAAAAATCCAGTGACCATTACCGGCTTTGCGAAATTGTGATACGTGGCACTACTGTGTCCGAAGAGGCACTTAGCTCTTGCGTGTTGGGCAGCCATCGAAAACAGCGTTCGAACAATCGTGAATCTTGTGGCCATCTTCCTTTCCTCGAGCTGTAGACGGGGCGCCGACAAAACCACGGGCACGATCGCCATGGCTACGAGCCCGTCACAGGGTGCCGCAGCCGCGCCTCCAGCTCCACGTCGTGTACCGACGCACAACAGTGCGGGTGCGCCCAGACACTCAAAGTTTGCTCAAATTTGCTGTGGCTGGTGTCACAGCAAGGAAGGCCCTGACGGACGTTTTCAAACAAGACGTTTAGTAATCGGCGTTTGAATACACCGCAACGTTTTGCTTTTGAATAAGAAGGTGCCAATTACTTGTCGGTGACCGGAAACGGCGCGCCCAGAGACACAAATTGGGACCCTTTTGGAGGGACCAAATTTCCTTTGACCAGCGTCCTCGCCATCGCGCATTCCAAAAGAGTGGGAACGAATAGAGAAACAGGAGGGAGCAGCAGATGGCGGCACGAATGCAACGCGCTGGCTCGGGACATCACCACAACCAAGGCCGTGCGCGCCAGCCGAGGCCGGGTTTCACGAGGAGCCAAAGCAGCCACCGGCCTTGGAGGCGCCACCTTCCGACGTCCCAATCCCCGTCTGGCGCCGTCGCTTGCCCGCAGGGTGCGCCCGAGCCAGGGCCCGAGTCCCGCCAAAACTGGGTCAATATAGGAGAGCCAGCTGACCCACCGTCGGTGGAGGGGCAGCCGAGTGACAATTTTTCAGGACCTGTTGTGACAACATCCAGGCGCAAAGCGAGGGGCGTGTGATTATTCGAAACGTAGTAGTGTCACGCCACTTCGTTTCACCATCCCAGCCCCCACGACCCAGTACACGACGATCGTTCCAGCTCGCGTTGGTACGCTGGCTAACCGTCGAAACGTAAGAATATTCTTCTTATAAAGACACAACTATATCCTCTGGACTTTCCTCGAGTGTGAGGAGTGGGAGCGGCTCAGCCCTCTTGCTCTCTGCTTCTCATGAACTGCAATGATGCAGATCGTATGTTAGACGCTCCGATTGCCGGTCTCTTGCGATACTTTTTTTTCCGTTGTCACTGAAAGTACACCTCCGTGAATGTAGATCCTGTGTTTGTGATTCCGAAATTGCACTTTGGTTAGACATGCTACCTTCAAATATTCAATACCAGCAAATACCTAGGGGCCCATATAGTCGTGTAGAGTTTTCAACATATAATGCAATACTATAGAGATAAACATAGCCTTTTAGTAGTCCCACTTCGGCCGAAAAACAATGTATTTAGGCATGCTTTCTTTACTGTAACAAGAACGAAGTGAAACCATTTGGATTTACATACAGCTGAAACGGATGATATTGAAAAAAATTAAGCTTTTGCTTGCCATTTGGTCGGTCTTTTGAGCCTACCTTCCCCATCCCCGCTAGTACAACAGTCTATTTCTGAAACTGCCTGTGTGTGTGTGCATTCATCCTTCCTTACCCTCTCTATGTACGTTGACTCCAGCGTGAGCCCGCAGCATTGCCGTATTAAGTAAATAAAGTGAGAGCAAGACTTCGTCCCATTGCGATGGGAAGGATCAGCGACGATGACCGGCCATTTGAAAACAACCAAATTTGCTGCCGCGCTAGTAAGTTCATTATTTTTTAATGAGAACCACAGCGCAACGAAGTCGAGTCCGCGTCTCTCCCCTTTGTATGTGTTGCGTTGTTTCCTTTTCTTAAGCTGGGAGAAACAGTTTTCTTTTTCCGCAAATTACCCACTCCGTGGATATGGCCTTGGATTATATAACTTTTTCAATAAGTCGTTCTGGCAGCTAGAGTGATCACAGGCAAACATGTTGTTCACAACGCGAATAGTATTTCTTTTTTTCTGGCGCAACCAGACGGCTTTTCTTTCTGGAATAATTGAGAGCTGCGCAAATTTCTCATCGCGCAGAGGGCGCCGACCCGCAAGTTTCGAGGGGTTAATGACCTTGCGTGTGTGCAGCCGCATTTGATGCGGGTGCTCAACGGGCTAAATCTGCATATCGGTCATGTGCGCAAGTTTAGCATGCGCTCCAATTATATTTCCTCCGAAAAGTGTCGTGCTAATTAATGAAGAGAAAGAAAAAAAAAACATCGGGAACGACAGCTTCCGAGGAGGAGCCTTCGTTTACGTGTCTAATATGAACATACGAATATCTGGGACCGTATTTGCATAAACGCCCACATAAACCTTTTACTCGAGAATTGTTCGTAAGAGAAAATTCCAGCCGAGTCTTGGTGCTGGACATATTATTATCGAAGGATGGACATGTAATATTGAATGGCAAAGTGCGCTTACCAACAAAAGACTTTCTGAATTCGGCCCCTGAGCTTTGGCTTGATCTGCAAAGAGCCTTCTGTAGCATCAATTTATTCGGCTCTTTTTCTTTTTTTCCGAGACTACCGTGGCTGCGGCGAGTGCTTAATATAGCGGCGTTTAAGATAAGACTGTAGTAGGGGCCTTCAAAGACCACATTAGTTGTATAGTCTTTATTTATCGCTTTGCGTAGTTTTGTTCCTGCTTCTATCTGTAGACAGGTAATAAAGGGATCGTGAAATTTTGCTCTTGGAGTGAATGAGGGCAAACGGCATGGGTCAATATAAACGGGTGTTCATCCGGCTTCCCGAACTTTCTTTTACTTGAATTAAAGCGGTTATGAGTTGATCCAGCATTTAGAGTACCGAACAAAAACAAGCCGTGCAAGAGCGTCGAGGCCACATGCATTATCTCTCACTGGTAAAACAAAAGCATAATACATGGCGAGGAATTCGAAATTAGCGCAAGGAGTGCGACCCTGTATGTGTCATCACCGTAGGCGTTGGAATAATATTGACTTTGACTCGGCGCAATCCATGAAGCGCCGCTGGTTCGTCCAATGTTGACCGTCTGTCTCTGAGCGTACGCTCCAGCCGTTGATAAATGCAAATGCGCACCTGCTTCTAGAAAACGACAATGCATCGGCCGTCCTTCAATTGCACCGACCCGCGTTTTATTTTATTCACCTCCTGCTATATCGTAGGTAGGTGGGTAGAGTTGAATGGTAATGTTTATGGTAAGGTTAAATGGTGAACAGGTAAGTTGGAAAGCTTTACACCTGCGGCTGCTAAGTTTCGCTACCATGCAAAAAGAAAATGTTTGAAAATAAAAAAGGGAACACCCGCCAACACTCACGCTTGCAAGAGTGAACGAAAGGAGGAAGAAGAAGAGATGAAATATCAGCAACAAAGGGGAGTCGATGCATAAAATCGTTCCTAGTAGTTCAAGGAGATGTTCTGACTTATAAAAAAAAGTATTTCACTGCATTGAACGCTTTTCACTCAAGTTTATTAGCTGGCCATGGTCCAAGTATTGTCCCAAGAGACAATGTATGATTGCCCAGAGCGCGAAGTTTGAAGCGCAGCTATCGCCTTCGCTGTGCCTATCGGGAAAAGTCCAGCAACACGTGGGCCATGTCCTCCTAGCCCGCCGCTCCACACAAGCACAAGGCGGAGCCATGGATTTTAAAGAGAACGCGCTTTGTGTAGGTAACCCCCAGGCGAAAATGGTGAAACAGGGTTTCCGCACTTCGCAGTAACTTCGCATATAACACGCCAAATGTAAGCCCAGAGTATAAGGCTTGCAAAACTGATCTTCCACTCCCTGCCACAGATTATCTTCTCGCTGAGTGTTTTCCTAATATGATTCTAACCTAGTTACTGGACAGCGGAATGATATATTCTTATCTAGGTTCATGTGCGCGTTTTGCCAATTCGTCTGCTCATTCACTTCCAATTATGCCGGTGTGGCAAGGAACTCGCTTGAATGCAATTTTGTGACCGCGAGTTTGCCGCAACCTGTCAGGTCGTACGTTTAAACGTATACGTATTCGTACGTTTAAACGATTGCTTCAATTTTTATTTGTTCTTGTTTTCCTTTCGTTTTTTTTTTTTTTGCGCGCCCTCACGCTCGACTCTTTGTTCTCGATGACATATTTTTTTTTCTCTCTCTCTTTCCTCATGCCACTATATTCATGTTTGCGTACTTCATTCATTACGTATTGTGGTCTCCGTGAATAATTATCAACACCAAAGAAGAAAGAGCCCAAACACGTGCCCTTGACACAGCGCACCTCTTCTGGCGCTTTCTGTTTCGCGCTGATAGTAATTCAGAAATGCAGTGCAAGCTCTTCAGAAAACCACCTTTCTAACCTCCTCACGTGTACCCCGCATGGACCGTGGATGTCAGGTCAGCGCGGTGGCAGTAACCCCTGGATGAATGCACCTGGAATATCGGTCTAATTGTTAATTGCTCTCGCAATTATTCTAAAAAAATAAACATAAATATCTAAAACAGTAGTCCACGACTTAGCACCACAAATTTTCGAAGTGTTAGACCTAGTACTGTCAATGGGATGATTGTGACGTCGAAATACCAACACACGGGCGCGAACCCAGGTGAACTCGAAGTCTCAAGTATCAAAGTACGTTTCTGTAACTAGTATCTTTAATCAACTTGCACGGCGTGACGTGCTCGCGTACGCTCAACACACTTCGAGCTAAATGTCGACGAAATCGGCGAAGTCTGCTCATAATGCTATAAAGTAATGCATGACCGATGGTGCTATCGAACATGTCCCTTCCAGCACAACAGCCAAATGCTCTAACCATTCGCGCACAGTACAAGCAAGTTGATCGCAGGCATGCTTCACTCATGCCAAAATCACTCGTTGAAAATCCTCGGGTGTGCGTCACGTGACAGTTTGTAACATTTTTCCCATCGTGACAGCTTGCTCTATGAGACGCTGCGTTAGACAACTCTGGCTACGAAGCTGGCCCACATTTTTAATCCTACGAATACCTACAATGTGGGAAAATAAATAAAGGAAACAAATACGCGCGTCCCTAACGCAAAAATGAAGACGTAGCGATTCGACGGTGGCTGCTGGTAGCGGCTGCCTGACCGTTATCTTAATTTCTTTTGTATCAGTGATACACGGTACAACATTTTTTCAAGCGTAAGTTGAATAACTGTTTTATGCTCGGTGTGCAACTGTATTGCGTCACATAAGCTTTGTTTGTAAATTATAGAGACTTAAAAAGATAATGTAAAATATCTTATGCAGGCACCTTGAGAAGCTATGTTGATATTACAAAGTGGTGTACCGTGGCCCTGCATTACACATCGGCTGTAAGAACAGAAGTAAAATCCCATCCGAAATAGCTAATCGTGCACACCTCAAACATTGAACATAACTTTGTGTAACGTGACAAATAGTTTCTCCAAAAGAAGGAAGTATGATCGCTTTCAAAATTGCGATTGTGTGCGCTCCCAATACAGAACATAATTTTGAGTAGCTGTGCGTTTCCGTTGGTCTATGTGAATATATATTAGTGAGTGCCCACTTAGACGCTTTCAAAACGTGTCATGTATACGATGCTTCACACTTTGTATATGTTACCGTCCTGGTGGAAATGCGCCCTCATTGTGACTCAGTGGTCGTGTCGTCTTTTGGTGAAATATATTTTTCTGAACACGAAATGCCTTCCTAGTACTTCTGTGTACCAAACTTAGGCAGACGCACCTCCTGTTCATATTTCCAATCACAGACCAGTTATGCTTGAAGTTTGCAAACCTGCTTCCTCATCAGTAATGCCTTGGCGCCTCGACATCCGCGTTCTTGTTTGTCAAGAGTCTTGCGCGCCTTTGGCTTTAAATCTAGCCCAGAGCCATGGCATGCGCTCAAGGTGCAGTGGCGTCTGCACTGTTCAGTCGAAGGACCTGCACTCAGAAGACGTATGTCAGAAGAACTGGCGAATACTGCCACGAAGCTCCGTGTTGCCCACAACGACCTCCTGGCCCACATTTCGACATTTATTCAAGAGCACCTTCAGGGTCCTCTGGAAATCATCTGGATACCTGGTCATAACGGTCTGCCCGGAAATGAAAGAGCTAACCAGCTTGCCTGCGAGACCTTGAACCAGGTGCCCTGCATTCCGCGACCAGCCTAGACAAAAAGGTGGGCTCCCCTGCTTCTGCGGCCATATCAAGAGGCAAGACGCAAGTTCCCCAAGCTCAGCAAAGTGTTCACCCGTGAACAGGGTGCACTGATTCGTCAGGCCCAGACTGAAACACTCCCTACACCAGCGCGAATGCACCTCCTCCGCGACCTCTTACCTGAAGATCCCCCACCCTGCCGATAATGTGGCGAACACCCGAACACATCCCATATCCTCTGGTCCTGTGGACCACTTCCACCTCCCCTTTCTGCCCTCACAAATCTTTCCCCTAAGCCCCATGCCGGGTGGCTCACAGAAGCAGCCAGCGCCGACGACCAACGGTACCGTGCGGCGTTTATCAGTGCTGCACTGAAGAATGCCGTAAGTGAGGCTCTGGACTAAGGGCCTTTCCACCGTACCACTCAACATGATAATAAAGCTTTTTTTTTCTCTCTCTCTGCGTATTGCCCTTCTGGTCAATCAACCAACTCCGCTGATGCGGTCATGGCAGCGTGAGATACGGAGGCGTTTCCAACGCCTCATCGAAGCGTCGTCTTTGTCAGCTATTGCTTGGTGATGCAGACGTAATCCGTGTGCACATCCTGACGTTCTGCGTTTTGCAAGAGACTCGCTTTTCAGACAGCCGAATGCATTCGGGTCCGCGGCCCCAAGTGCACTTTTTGTTATGTCACCTCCTGCGCGTGATTATTCGCTCTTGGTAACACATTTCGGGAACATGGCGCGTATGACTATGCAAATGGATCATGGTAACGTAGAAATGCTTTGTGTGCTACGTCATGTTACATCTGATGTCGCTCACCATCTTTGTGCATGACTGTCAGCTGACAAAGTGAAGGCAGCCTTATCTTCCATGAAGCGTGGCTCGGTCCCAGGGCCGGTCGGGTTACCCGTTGAGTTGTATCAAACATTCTGGGAAGATATCAGACAGCTTTAGTTTAGTGTTTGCAGCCAAACTTAAACGCGCTAGAAAAAAAATAGCGTTGTCATCACTGCGCATGCTCTGAATAGACTGGTTTAGTCCTGCGTCATGACGATACGTACGCAGCTCGCAAGCGCTTTGCGGAACGTAGGAGCGCGTGTCACGTCAGGGCTTTTAGTACTGGGAAATGCTTACGTACGTAAGCGGGCGAGCGTTGTTAAGCCGAGACCCCACGTACGCCTGCGGACGCGCACAAGCTCGCGTCCGCGCGCCTAGTGCCTCCCGCGCCTCGCGAATAATGGCAGTTTGCATCCACAAAGACGCGCGTCAGCGCGCGCTCATTGAGCGCACTCAGAGACGCCTTGGCAGGCGCCGCTTCGTACTATTAAAAGTTTTCGGCCGATCCCACCGCTGTTACCAGTTGTAGGAGTTGTCGGACGATCTTGCCGCGGCCACCATTTGTAAGGGTTGAAGGTCGTAGAGAGGAACTCGGGAGGAACTAGGTGAACAGGGTTTATTTACAGGTTTGACATTTGAACATGAGATGCATATACACAGTCTAGCGTGACTCCCAAATGGAGCCCGCAAGACGAAGCATACAGCAAACGAGCACACAGCTCACGAGTACATTGACGAGCCTCGAGCACGACGACGAGCACCCAATAGCCGCCGACGACAGCTGGTTTTATCCACTTCGTGTTCCCTAGATCCCTAGGTGAGGCAAAACGTTCGACGTCATCGTAAACCAGCCGCCTCTCTGCGGGACGGTTTACAAACACACACACGCACACACAGGTTTCAGTGCCCCCTCCGCGGGCAGACGACCTTTGCAGCGCAGTCGTCGTGGTGTCCATTGTCCTGCGTCGCCGTAGCCAGGTGGTCACGCCCGAACCCAGCCGGGGCCTCTAAATTCCAGAGCTGCCGTAGTTCGCAGTTCTCCAAAGGAAGTTCACGGTTGTTTAGCGCTGTCCTCGCTGGTTCTCTGAAGGGCGCCCCCACCGCGGGTGGAACGAAACACGTGCAGCGGGCTGAAATAACTTGCACGTTGCCACCTAGGCAGGCCATTCCTAACAGTACTTTGTTATCGATAGTATTTCAAAATGCTTCAGTATCTATAAACGTAACTGTTATATTTTCATAGCTGTTAGATCAACGCAAAAGGAAAGAAAAAAAGCACTTTTCTTGCATCTGCTTCACTGAGAGTTGAACGTTCCGCGCCGTATATATATCTATAGCTGCGTAGCCAGGCGCGCCGACGCGAGGCAACCCAAGCGCGCGATAACAGAGAGGAGCTGTTCCCCGAGATCACGCCGCGTTTCGACGCGTACGAGCCATGCCGCACCGTCTGGCATGCGTGGGCGCGTGAACCCGAGCTTGCGCGCGTCCGCAAGTGTACGTGTGTTCTGGGCTTTAGACGCCGGGCGCGTCGGAGCGCGTTGGCCGCATTCGCCAGTGCGTCGAACCATCGGTCCAACTATAGACGCTGTTGATCTCTCTAACGCGATGTAACGTGTGCGCATGTTCACGCTCCGTCGAACTATATTTAGGCCTTTAAAAGACTCTACATTTAATACGGATTGAATACACGAATCATACCGAGAAAAATAAAAACCGAGTACTCGCTTTCTGGGGCTGGCACGGTCATTTGCGGCAAGCTGCGCCGACAGGAGGTCGAGCCTTTCGTGCAAACAACGCACACTGAACCCCCTTCTCAAAAACCAAGTTCCTATTTTTCGCTATGCATTCCCACCTTGCAGGATCCGGAAATGGTTTCTGCGCGTTCACTTCACTCAGCAAAGCGAAATCGTAGGCCATTGAAAAGTACAGCCTTCCGCTGGTTGCATTTGACGCCGCGATTTTGTGGAATTCCTTTGTCTCTTACTCTCCCGAACAAACGAGAACCGCGAGAGCAGCACGCAAGGCTCCCCACGTCCGCATGCAAGAATCGGATACGTGCGTACGCAGCGGCCGCGTACGCGTCACGTACCGTTCGTGTTGCGTTTCGCACATGCGCACTTCGCAGAACCTAGCGATCTTGCGTACGCAACGTCGTTGCATACGCAACGTACACAGTACTAAAACTGTCTAATGTCATTGAGATTCTGTGGTTTACGTGCACTATGGTAACGTACGTCATTTAATGAGTTTAACGTTCGTAATGTTTACCGACGCAAAAAACAAGCGTTTGTCGAACATGGCGGCACTCTCGCTTCAGCGTGAATTCTCGTGATGGCTACGCTCTCATTAGCGTTGATCGGCAGTAACCATTGGGATGACCTTTCGCTTTCTCTAAACTCACCTTAATCGTTAGTTATGAGCACATATCGCGTCCAATTTCTGAGATAGTTCAGCGTTTCCGGCCCCCGTAGCCCTAATGAGACGCGTCCACATAGCACCAGGATGGTCCCTGATGCATTGTCTTGGCTTGGACACGCTTGGCACGGGGCACCAGACGGCAGCCTGTTTTATAACGTCTTCCTTACGTTTGCGTTCCCGTACGGTAAGCTAAATGCCTTGAAAAGACGCCCACCGTAACGTCCCGCAAAAGCTCTTATTTTTAACGTATACGTGAGGCGATAAACACTATTATAAAACTGTGTATTGGTACCACTTTCGTGTCTGTTATGACCCGCTGCTTGGAGAACTTTGAATTCCCGGCTGGTTTTCGTGACAGTCGTACTGTGCTGATACCTAAGCAACATCCATCATCAGTTCTTCCAGAGGTCAATCACGCTTCTCAATGTTGATTACAACATCTTCACAGTTGTCGTAACTCGACGCTTGGGAAGCCTGATGCCTTCCATAATAGGCCAACATCAGGCATGCTCAGTGCCTGGCAGAGAGATACACAGTCTCTCTTTCGTTACGCGTGACATAGTGACATACACGCTGACCACGTCAGCACGTGGTCTCCAAGTTTCACTAGATCAAGAAAAGGCATTCGGTTGCCTTCAACATAGCTTCATATATAATGTACTGACTTCATAAGGCTTTTCGTCCAATTTTGTTGTACTTATTAGGAACGCCTATTCAAATATTCGAAGTACGTTATTTCTTGATCGTCGTGAAAGTGCACCATTTCCTGTTACTCGTGGTGTTCGTGAAGGGTGCCCTCTATTCCCAGTACGCTTTGAGCTCAGCCTTGAGCCATTTCTGCGCTCAGTAGTGAAAGACCCTTACGTATGCGGTGTCCCACTGCCTGGTAGCGGTGTTGTAAAGGTGACAGCCTTTACCGATGACACGACATTGTATCTCAGGAATTAAGACAGCTTATCCCGTAGCCTTGAAATTTTCACTGAGTACTTATATATTTCAAGTGCTGCGCTAAAATCTTCAAAATGTAGTTATTTGTTCATTCGTTCCCCACAGAAAGGCCAAAGTCCTCTTTTCCGTCTTCAAAAGAGCGATTCTATACGTATATAAGGCCTTGATTACACCCATGATGGCATATGAGACTCTGTGTGGCTCTCAATTCTTAAAGATTCAAGGCGAAATATTCAGGATATTCAAGGATATGATTTACCCAAATTAGAAAGAAGGTACTTAGCCCAGTCTCTGTCTTGCGGCCGTGTGTGGTACGTTTGTCACGTTGCCCAACCACCATTACGGGTTACTAGGTCATTGCACTCCCTTCTTGGTTCCCCCTTCTGGTCGGGCCGTACAGAAGTTGTCTGTCGCGCGGCCCTTGGGCAACCACGCTCTCTCGGTGGTTTCGCGTTCCCATCCGTGTCTGTCCGCTGCCGGCTGCTTGCTCTGCGATTTCTGCTCCACCTGTTACAGCGTTATCAGTGTGCCGTGCGTGAACTCGCCTGCTATTTCCTTGGCACGAAAATTCGGTACGTTACCTGGCATACACTTAAATCGCGGACCACAAGTGTTAAACGCACCTGCATTTTACTCTACTGCCGTGACATTTTATCGCCACAAAGAACAGATATGTCCTGATGTAGACGTTGTGGACAGATGGGACTACACCCCACCGCTCTAGCCTGTCACGAGTTGGAAGCACTTGCCACCCTGGACGCCACATGAAGTCGCGTAGGTGGCCAGGCAGAAAAGACGCCGCTATCGCACCCCACGACACATTACTGGACCGTGCGTGGTGCGCTGGGCGAGCTAGAGGAATCAGACAGGCTGACAGTGCCTACATTAATACACGAATGCTCATTCACAATCCGAGACTAGAAACGAATGAACAGCGTGGTAATACAAGCACCACGCGTAGGTCGGAGTTCGCTTCCAGAAATTTATCCACTTATCTCTCGTATGGCTTTTAACAGCAGCTCTAAACTGTGTTTGCTTTTGTCCTACCGTCACGCCGATGACGACAGCCGTTATGGTCAAGTCATTGTCGTCAATGCTTTGTCGTCGCCAGGCCGACTCCTTGCACACAGCTTCGTCCTCGACGTAAAGTGGAGGAAAAAACTACAATATTGCCTATATCAACGCCACTGCGATTCTAGCCCTATTTTCTAGCGGTAATGCGCAGTTTTGAGACGATGATGATGATGATTATGATGATGATGACGACGACGACGACGACGACGACGACGACGTTGACGACGACGACGACGACGACGATGATGATGATGAACATTTGTGATGGCTCGCACCCGCTAAGGGGCATACTTGTGAATTGCTGCTGTACGGAGATGTAGATGTAGAGCTAGACGTTAGTAGCACATACCCACTCTTGGGTATTGACCAAGAACCGGGTAGTTCTGTATAATAATAAGAAAAAAGAATTATGAAAGAACTGTAAACAAAATTAGAGCGATTTAGAACAGAATTATTAGAGCGAATTAGAGCGAACAGAGAAATAAAGCGAATTAGAACAAACTGTGGAAGAAGATGCAGGTCGCACGCTTCGTAGAGAAACTGTTCTTGAGAAGATGGTGTTATCCGCTACCGTAGCGAATGAGCGTAGAACCTGAGAAATGGATAAAGTTTGGTACTTTTCTTATCTTCAAACTGGCCTCTTGATATAATCCAGCTAAATTAATTGCACCGCTCTCTAGTGTGGCCCCTCTCTAGTGTGCTCCATTTTAAAACCGAAAGGAGGCAAATACGTGCTTTTGAACCCTAGTGTAATTAGGAAACAAGTCCTATAGGCGTCCTCCTTGGACAGTAAAGAACGCTCTGGACTATCATGGCAGAACAGTATTCAACAGAGCGCAACATACGATCTCTAGGCAACAGCCACGATGCTCCTCCATCGCTTCTGGCTTCGCCCCCTATAAAGCGAGCGCGGAGGGAAAGCGTCTCGTTTCGTGGCTCGCCTCCGCGATCTGGTCTCCCGAGATAACGGCGTCCATTACCAATTGGCGCGTCGTGTGTACTCTAGATTAACGTCGGTAGGCGCTGTCGTGTCCTCCTGCTCACTGGGGGGAAGGCGATGCCGAGTTATGTCGGTCGTTCGGCGGACCTAACAGTTGTTCTGCTTCCTTCGCGTTCGATGTCCCTGTGCGACAATCGTGTGGTTGTTCGGGAGCTGCCGTTTGCGTTGCTGCAGAGCTAGAAAGCATGAAAGTAGACAGAAAGTGGCAGCCATATCAGTTGAAGCTCGGCTTTGGGCTTTCTCTTTCTCGCAACGTATCACGCAGCCTTGCCGCAGTTCCAGTCCGCTTAAGCCAGTATAGAACAAGGCTCACGTTGTCCTTTTTTTGCTCGACAGTGGCTCGCGAGTCAACAGTTCCTAGGCTTTCATGCAGTCGGCCAGGCCGAGCAGCTCAAAAGAGCAGAGTGCTGGGCATTAGGTTGCTCGTGTTTGCATGTTTAAATAAGGCACTTTGAATTAAGACAAACAAACAGACACAGGACATGCTTTCTTTGCCAGCGCCAGAAATAATTTTGCCCTATTCCCCATTGTGGGTGTATACCTTGCCCCGTTAAACGTAAAGCAAACAAAACGAAACCAGGCAGGCGTTTAATGACGAGCTCAAGGACCGCTGTCTCCCGTATGCATCTCTCTTTTTCGTTCTCATTTATATTGCGCATTTATTTAAACCAGAAAAGATAGACCAGTTAGGTGACAATCGAGCGGCGGCCAATCGCGGTACTTCCTAAAATGCTAACGCCTTTGCGAACACGGTGTAAACATAGCAGGAATAACGAAGGACAAAGAAGAGACAGTGGCACATGAATAGCGAAAGTCCCTGTCCCTTTTTGTCCTCACTTAAAGGTTCTCCTGCATGTCATCTATACCGACACGTATCGCCAACCCTGCCAAACCGCCACGCTTGTGAAACGTGTCCTTCAGCGCCAATGCTAGAATTCTCCTTGCTTTCACGACGCTGCACGCATCTTGTGGGGCACCGCCATACGGCTCTCGTCAAATGCCTTCCTTCTTACGAGTCCTCACTCGCGTTCCCCGCGGGGCCCTTACGGTGCTTGCTGGTAACGACGATGCGAGCGAGTTATCCGGGACGCTGAGCATTGTTCGTGCAATGGTAAAGCGAAAATCTAAAAGGCAAATCCCTCGCGTATAAGCTACGCAATTTCCGGCTGGTCGTAGATGCGGAGCACACGCGCTTGTGCAGCCAACCCTTTCGCAAGCATTCGGCTATGCAAGCTCAATACAAGGGGTCATCGAACCCATCGCCCAGCACCTTGGGGGTGACAGTCCCTGCTGTAAATTATTCTATCCTCAGCGCCGGCAGCAAGGTTCATTGCGTAATGCAGGATACGTTTTGCGTACAGCGCCAGCATCGTATTGTGTTTATCTCCCACGCGGAGTCTTGAGGTACATCGTTTAAAGGCCCACACACAAAAAAAGCTTCTTTCTCAAGAATGAATTTAAAAAAAATAAATTCCACAGAAGTGGGTACACAAAATCATGGCGACCTGCGGCTCACCGGGACTTATTTCTAGGATAATCTGGATGATCAGAGAAGAAGAAGGGGGGAGAAAAGGGCATTGTCAGTATGACAGCTTTAGGCTACATAAGAAGCCCTGCAAACAACGTAACTGAAATTTGTCGATTGTTTGATTTCTCAGTAGAAGAAGCGCTGGAAGAAAACGAAGACGCCGATTTGGAATTTTTCAGTTCGGCTGCCGGTTTTTACACCCATGCTGTATTCATGGCGTTCGTGCTACGCATATTAAATTCACCATTTACACACGCTGTGATAAGCACTGGCTCTTTTATTGTTGTGTTCATTCCTTACTGCTTCAGAGGGCTCATGTTATGTAGACGTTTTCTTTTCAATTGGTACCAGAATATTGAGCAGTATCAGTGTAGATTGTTTACCTGACCATAAATGCTTATTTCTCAATAAAATTGCAGGTTCTTTAGTTAAGTCGTCGATAAGCTGGCCGATTCTTCGATATTGTACTTTGTCCGATTATTTCCTGCTCAGTTTCGCCACACAGAGGATTGTCAGACTCCGCACTGACTAACTCCATGCACTACCGACATCTTTTACACTACTTGGGACAGAGTGATGTCAAACTCGAAAACAGACTGTCCATTACGAGGGTGATGCTCTCGTATACTGAGGTTCAGTTTCTATTACAACAGTCTTGAGCTCGCTCCCTTATTACTTTGCTCCTTCCGCTGTGAGGCAGAAACAAATGATCGTTTCTTTTTGCCCTATAGACGCCTGTCTGTAATAAGGAAAATAACATTACAAACTCGCTTACGCATTCTTGATACAGATTTGTCTGAGCATGTAAGCTTTTCTTTCGGAACTTCTATGTTTAGGCTGAGCGACAGACACGACTGCTTGACAGTGTAAAATTAGCTTACAGAATCCAATTGATTACCAAGGTAAACTGATTCATTATTTTTTTTTTTAGTGCTGCGTCCTTGCGTTCTTCACTCTTTTTCCTATTTCTTCCCACAGATGAAAAATGTTTTGGTTGATTGGCATTTCTCAATTTTCAAGAAGCTGAGGAAACATCTTTGAAACACTTGGGGAAGACATCGATGAATGGCTAATGCCGATCGAACAAGTAAGCAACTGCAACAAATAGGACTCGATGGCCCAGCTTACAATTCCAGTGTTCGGGTTAACTGATACGGCGCTCATCTTGCGCTAGAACCCCGAGGACACCATAACGATCTGGACAATTTTGTAGAGCGAGAGCGGAAAACTTTTATTCAGCTCCAATTCCCGATGGTCTCCCGAGCAGAGTCCTTCTGCCCATAGCCTCTCAGCCGTCTTATGGCATTCCCGCGTCGTGCAACACCAGGAATTGTTTTGATGGAAGCGCTGCAAAAGAGAAAAGTACATGCGCTGCCGGTCTTTTCTTTCACGAAATTTGTTTGCCGGCTCCCATTCTCAAAATTCTGAGTGTAGTGAAGAAGAATTGCGCTAGAAAACCCCGTCGCCTTCGCGTGTCTCGGAGGCAGAAGAAGATCGGCACGCTCGACACCGCTATCACCATCGCGTGTCGCCGGGCCATTTGACCGATATAGCTTAGCTACCGTTGCTGAGGAATAACTTTGTCAAGAACGTAAAGCCTGGTACGATCAACTTCAGTGATAGATAAGTGTGGCAACATAACCCGCATATACCGCATGTGATATAACGCATGTGATATGTGGCATACGCGTACCTAAATATATACGAAACCTCACGGTGACGCCGACGGCAAAGGTTCGCTTTTAGTCTCCATATGATTGTTATCGCAATAAAACAATATGAAAATTTATTACTGAGAAAGCATTATGCGCCCCATTACGCGAAAATCTGTCATAGTCGGCGGCGTCATCGAATGAAGGCATACTAAAAATGGCCAATGGCGCAAAGGGTGAAAACATGTCCTAAATGTTCACCGACGATTACGATATTCCCTAATGCGAAATTTGAGGGCATCTCTATACATGTTTTATTTCGCCTGTTAATATTTTGTGTTATATATATATATATATATATATATATATATATATATATATATATATATATATATATATATATATATATATATATATATATATGTGTGTGTGTGTGTGTGTGTGTGTGTGTGTGTGTGTGTGTGTGTGTGTGTGTGTGTGTGTGTGTGTGTGTGTGTGTGTTTAAATTATGGGGTTTTACGTGCCAAAAGCACTTTCTGATTATGAGGCACGCCGTAGTGGAGGACTTCGGAAATTTCGACCACCTGGGGTCCTTTAATTTGCACCTAAATCTAAGTACACGGATGTTTTAACATTTCGCCCCGCCATCTATATATATATATATATATATATATATATATATATATATATATCTATATATACAATTTCGGCAGTTCGGCAGCATGTCACACTCCTGTAACACGTGAGTGAGGTGAATGAGTGAGTGAGTGAGGACACTTTTATTGCAGGTCTGGCGAGGACGCGAACTCGTCGCGCACCCGGCTAGTCCCACGTCGGGACCGGCAGGTCTAGCCCACCGGCCCGGTCGCGGGCACGCCGGACAGCCAGGATTTGCTTTTCTAGAGCGGGGCTACGCAGAAGCGAGTCCCACTCCTCCTTGATGAACTTGGGGTATGTCGACCCACACTCCCACAGCATGTGCGCTAGAGTGGAGGTCTGCCCGCAGGAGGGGCAGGCGTCGTCGCGATACACGTCCGGGTAAGCCTCGTGGAGAACGGACAGACACGGATACGTACTGGTCTGCAGAAGCCTAAGCGAAACGGCTTGCGCCCTATTCAACTTGGGATGAGGGGGTGGAAATACCCTTCCAGACATGTAGAAGAATTTAATAACCTCGTTGTGAGTAGCGGGAGCGTCCCTGTGGCCGTAGGGAGGAGGGGAGTCGGTGCTTCTTGCAGAGGAAGCGCGGTCGGTGAGGTCACGCGCAGCCTCGTGAGCAGACTCATTGAGGTTCGGGGGAGCACCCTCGACCGACCCTACGTGAACTGGAAACCAGTGGATTGAATGATGCGTGAGAGCATCTCGACTCGAGCTGCTAAGAAGACGAGCAGCTTGCTTGGCGATGCAACCCTTCTGAAAAGCCCTAACTGCCATTTTGGAATCGCTATATATCTCGGACCCACGACCGTCTAGCAGGGCGAGGGCGATGGCGGCTTGCTCG
The DNA here is from genome assembly GCF_023375885.2 of Dermacentor andersoni. NCBI lineage: Eukaryota > Metazoa > Arthropoda > Arachnida > Ixodida > Ixodidae > Dermacentor > Dermacentor andersoni. The sequence goes on from NC_092816.1 coordinate 37,251,940, forward strand.
GCGACACCGGTGTCTGAAGTGCGAATGGAGGCGCAGTTGGAAATCTTGCCGCTGGAGTCGACCACAACGATGGCAAAGGTCATCCCATCGCTGTACTCCGCGGCGTCGACGAAGCTTGCTCTAATGTCTCGTTGCTTGATCTGTTTGAGGATGGCTGCTGCTCTGGCCTTGCGTCTGCCCTCGTTATGGACGGGATGGACGTTTCGGGGCACAGGGGCCACTTCGAACTTGTCTCGAACGCACCTGGGGATCGGGGTAGTGACCATCGGGAATCCCGCAGGTTGGTAACCCAGCTCTTCGAGGATGTGTTTACCTGCCGCTGTGGTGCTCAGGCGAGTGAGTTGCGCGCGTTTTTGGGCTTCGGCAATTTCCTCGGCAGTGTTATGCACCCCCAGCTTAAGGAGATCCTCGGTATGGGTCCTGATGGGTAGGCCGAGAGCTCTCTTGACTATTTTGCGGATAAGAACGTTGAGCTTGTCTCGCTCCGCTCTGAGCCAGTTGTGCACAGAAATCGTGTACGTGAGGTGGCAGAGTACGAAGGCATTGATCAGCCTGAGAAGATTGCTTTCCTTCATGCCTCGATGCCGGTTTGCTATTCTGCGAACGAGGCGGAAAGCGTTGTCCGTCTTCGCGATGATCTTGCGGAGAGCCGTTCCGTTCCCACCGTTGAATTCAACAAACATGCCCAGGACCCGAATAACGTCGACCCTGGGTATCACCCCGCCCCCCCCCCCCCCCCCCCGTCACAAGTGCGAAGACTGATGCTGCTTTCGGAGACTGGCTTCCAATCTTTGGGTCTGCCTCCCTTCTCTTTTCTGTAAAGCAGAAGCTCCGACTTGGCGGGGGAGCATCGAAGTCCGGTGGGGCGGAGATACTCCTCGATCACGTCGATCGCCTCCTGCATGGATTCTTCGACTCTGCCCTCGCAGCCGCTGGAGCACCATAAGGTGATGTCGTCGGCGTATATGGTGTGCTTGACGCCCTCTACGCGTGCCAACCTCTCGGAAGGACCAATCATACAGATGTTGAACAGGGTGGGTGAGATGACGGCGCCCTGAGGAGTGCCCCGCCCTCCGAGGGGCACATCGTTGGAGCGGAAGTCCCCAATGCGAAGCTTGGCCTTCCTGTCCGTTAGGAAAGAGCTGACGTAGGTATGGAATCTGGAACCGAGACCGAGGTCTGAAATGGTCTTTACGATGAAGCTGTGGAGCACGTTGTCGAAAGCTTTCTCGAGGTCCAGACCGAGCAAAGCCTTGACGTCTCTGGAACGGCCATCCACAATCTGATGCTTTATTAGCTTCATTGCTGCCTGCGTCGAGAGTCCGGCGCGGAAGCCGATCATGTTGTACGTGTAAACCTCGTTGTCTTCGAGGTACCCGTTGACCCTGTTGAGGACGACGTGCTCCATGACCTTGCCGACGCAGGAGGTTAGAGAAATCGGCCTGAGGTTCTCCATGTTCGGGGCCTTGCCGGGCTTGGGAATGAGCACCGTGCAGGCCATCTTCCATTCTGCAGGAACAACGCCGCTATTCCAGGACTCGTTGATTTTGTCGGTCAGAAAGACGATCGACGTGTCCTCGAGGTTTCTCAACATTCTGTTGGTGACTCCGTCTGGACCCGGCGCAGACTTGCGGTTGAGCGCGAAGATGGCCTGTCTGACCTCGGCAACGGAGAAGTCTTTGTCGAGCTCGGGGCGTGGAGGGCCTCGGTAGTCCGGGAGTTGGGTCACTGGATCTCCGTCGCGACGGACGGGCAAGTACTTCTGTACGAGTTTTGAGACGAGCTCATCGACCGTGTGAGACCTGGTGGCTTCGTGAAGGGCCCGCGCCAACGTATACCTCTGATTTGACTTTGAGCCGCTTTCGTCGAGAAGGTGTTTCAGCATACCCCAGGATTTGCCGTTGCGCATCTGTCCGTCGATGGATTCGCAGAGCTCGTCCCACTGCTGCTGGCATAGCGCCTTGCAGTGGTCTTCGATGACCTTGTTGAGCTCCGAGATCTTTTTTCGGAGTCTGCGATTGAGCCTTTGACCCTTCCATCGGCGGAGCAGGGCGTTTTTGGCCTCGATCAGGTGGGCGAGTCTGCTGTCCATCCGCTCGACGTCGAGATCGGTTTCCACTTTCTTGGTAGCAGCGGAAGCGTCGTTCCGGATGCCTTCGCACCATTCTTCGAGGGTGGCGGGTGCCCTGGCTCTGCCGGGTTCTTCGCGAATCTTGCGAAAGCGGTCCCAATCGATGAACGTGAATTCCTTGATCCTACTCCGAGACACCTTGAAGTTGGTCTCGAGAATGTAGTGGTCGCTGCCGAACTCCATGGCGGTGTTCGCCCAGCCAACGTCCTCAACGTTCCTGACTTACGCGAGGTCGGGTGTCGAGTCCCGGGGGACGGAGTTGCCGATGCGCGTAGGAAAATTCTTGTCAGTGACCAGACTGAGATCCATCTCGTTGGCGTCTTGCCAACGAGATGGATCAGACAGGCTTAAGTATATCTGACATTCCAAATAAAGGGCACCACAATTGGAAACAGTAAACAATGTGTCTATGAATGCAGCAGAAGTTTCTTTGCGGGAGGTAGTGAAAATATAACCCATACTAAAGCGAACCTTAAGAACGTTAAAACCTTCAACAACCTCCTTCAAGAAGCCCGAAGTGGTGCGTCTCAGACAGATGACGACACAACTATTTCTGGAAGGTAGTTGAATAATCAAAGTTGTACCATCTCTCTTAGAAATGGACTGTTTATATCACGAAAGAAGAGTAACTAGGAGACAAGCTGCCTAACAGAAAGGTGAACTAGGCCATAAGCCTCACTCTCAAGAAGACAAAAAAAATGTTATCATGCCGCATGGTGTGAACACGCGAGCTCCATACATAGGTAGAAAACACACGACGGAAAGCTTGCAACCTAAGTCGATTGCAGTGTCATGCAAGACGCACATAAGTCGAGCTGCTAAGAACACATTGCAAGCTTCAGCTTGGCTAAATATGGAAGAGTGCCGCTCCTGCCAGTTGATGATGCTACGTTATACTTCTGCAACTTCCACTGACCAGTGTGGATTACTATTGCGTTATTGAGAGAGAGAGGCACGCCTAAGTACTTAAAATACAACCATTAGCCTTGCTGTGCTATTAGCATAACAGATGGTGATGCCTTTAACAAGAAAAGAGCCGATGTTTACGCGCTCTAACACACGAAACAAGGAGTAATGATTAACTTTATTAGATGATTTTGCCAAACCAACCTGAACTATTGCGACCTGACCTGCACTTTCTGCTACACTCTAGCGCAGACCGCTCAACCTGGGTATTTGTCTGGATTGGTCTTCCTCTTATGCCACATCTTTAGTGGTCTCCCACCACTGATTGAATTATGTCTTGTTGGAGTCTCGGTGCTGACGCCCGTTATTGCCAATGGGTCGCAAGCCCCAAGGGTAGCGTTGGCCTGGCGGCCTGGGGCACTGGAAGCATCCGAAGGTCCCGGCAAAGCATGAGAAGACTGGTAACAGAACAACTTGTTTATTCTAACATAGCAAAAGAGCGGCCGGTCAGGTCGACCGAAGTGGAGAGACGGGAGAGCTCGTAACTCAACAGTACAAATCGGAGCCTCTCTCCTGGCGTCCGGGGGCAGCTGCTCTTATACTCTCGGCGTCGCGGGCCAGAAGGAAGGTCACGGGATGAGCCCACGCGACGGCGGAGCATGAGCCCGCGACGGCGCGCACGGTCGAGCCGAGAGACATGGTGAGCCGAGTGTAGTGACGCATCGCCAACCCGCCGACGGACAGACCTGCTGGCTCCTCACTTGGGGAGCTCCGCTCCCCGGCTGCCGCGCTTTGACAAGCGTGGGCACACACACACACACGCACATACGAAGACACGTGGCACTGAAACACGCCTGGACACGCTTGGCGGGGAGGCGTTGCGGCGGCGTCGAACGGGCCAAAATGTCCGCCGCTTTGAACGAAGCCCCGGCGTCCGTTGCATCCGCGCCGGCATTACCGCGCGTTGTAGGCGAAACGTAACAGACCGCCCCGCCGGGGGAAGGAGATCCCGATGGTCAGGGGACTGCATCCGTTGTCCGGAGGGATGTCGCTCGATGATGCTCATAACCGAAGTCGGGCGTCCTTTGGCGTTTCTTGAGCGCAGCGCACAGAGAAGGCCTCGTTCTCACGTTCAGGTGCACACAGGACACTGCAAAGTGACTTCGGGAGAGTTGACATTTTTGTTCTCGTTTCCGGCAAGCGTTAGAACTACGCCGAAAGTCAACCGCTCAGTCAGCAAGCACGGCACAACCCTCACTAAGCCCTGCCAGGCTCTTTCCCCTTTTATACTGCTGCCTAGTTCCTTACAGTAGTTTAGCAGCACTCAGAACGCGTCCACAAATCGGAAAATTGCACTAGAAAGCACATCATCACTTTGAAACACTACACGAAAGCAATAGGTTAAAAATCCTGCCTCAGGAAGAAAAACATCAGTAACAAGCAATTTTGAGGCTGATTCCCACGTTAGGGGCTTCGACTTAAGCCATCGGCGTTACCGTTGAGACTCCCCTTTTTGTAACGCACCTCAAAGGAATATTGTTGCAAAGCGAGGCTCCAGCGCAGGAGGCGGCCATTTTTGGGAGAGATGGTCTGCAGCCATTGGAGAGGGCAGTGATCCGTCTCAATGATAAACCTCGAGCCAGCTAGGTAACATGACAATTTCTGAACGGCCCACACGATACACGCACACTCTTTCTCGGTGGCGCTATACGCCTGCTCACGACTCGTCAGCTTACGACTAGCATACAGGACGGGGTGTTCTACTTCTCCATTTTCCCGTTGGCACAGTACAACGCCCATGCCTCGCTCACTAGCATCACACTGAACAACGAACCCTTTTGAGTAGTCGGGCGATCGTAGCACAGGCTGGCTTGTTAGGGCGCTCTTTAGGGCGCTAAAAGCTGTTTCCTTTGTCTCATCCCAGACGACTGTTTGCGGCTCTGTCTTTCTTAGAGCATCCGTTAGGGGAGCCGCGATATCAGAGCACCTGGGGATGTACCTCTGATAGTAGCCGGCGACGCCTAAGAACGACCGAATATCGGTCTTCGTGCGCGGTTGCGGGAAGTCTCGCACAGCGGCCACCTTTATTTCAGAGGGGCGGCGACGACCCCGACCAATCACGTGTCCGAGGTAGACAACCTCGGCCTGTGCTAACTGGCACTTGGGAGCCCTGACTGTCAAGCCCGCATCGCGCAGGCGGGTTAGCACTGCCCGCAAGTGCGCCATATGCTCAGGCCAGGATGCGGAGAATATCGCTACGTCGTCTAGATACGGTAAAGCGAATTCTTGCTGTCCCCGCAACACTTTATCCATGAGGCTTGAAAAGCAGTATGGCGCGTTCTTCAAACCAAAACTCAAAACTTTAGGACGGAATGTCCCCATTGGTGAAATGAACGCCGCATACCTACTAGCCTCTTCTGTAAGTGGAACCTGCCAATAACCCCTGACAAGATCTAGGCTGGAAATAAACTGAGCGCTACTCACTCTCTCAAGGCGCTCCTCGATGTTAGGGATCGGATAAATTTGATCCTTAGTGATGGAATTAAGCCTGCGGTAGTCGACGCAAGGACGAGGTTCCTTGCCCGGTACCTCAACTAAAATCAAAGGGGAGGTATAATCACTCTCACCCGCTTCAATAACACCGAGCTGCAGCATTTTCGTTACCTCAACCTCCGTAATATCGCTCTGGCGGGGTGACACCCGGGACGCCTTGGATCGTACTGGCTCTGGGGAGGTAAGTTCTATGTCATGAGTAAGGACAGAAGTCCTACCAGGCCTCTCAGAGAACAGACCTTGAAACTCTTGTAAGAGCTGGTGTAGTTCGGTTTTCTGCTCAGGCGACAGCGATGCTTTACTTATTAAGTCACTAATGACTTGATCGGTGTCTTTCCTGTTTGTCACTGAGCCTAGTCCCGGAAGCTCGACCGGAAGCTCTTCGGGAACGTTTACCATCATGCACACCACTGCTTCCCGTTGCTTATAGGGTTTGAGCAGATTACAGTGGTAAACTTGCTGTGCTTTCCGCTTTCCTGGCAGACTCACCACGTAGTTAACGTCCGACAGTTTTTGAACAATCCGTGCTGGGCCCTCCCACTGCACGTCGAGTTTGTTCTTTAGCGATGTGCGCAATATCATGACCTCATCGCCCACCTCAAAACGACGGGCCCTGGCTGTCCGATCATAATAAACCTTGGCCCTCTGCTGGGCCTTTGCCATTGCTTCACCTGACAACTCCTGTGCCCTTCTTAAGCGTTCGAGGAGCTTAAGCACGTACTCTACCACGACTGGGTCGTCGCCCCTGCCTTCCCATGATTCTCTTGGTATGCGAAGCGGAGATCGCAGCGAGCGACCGTACACCAGTTCAGCTGGCGAAAACCCCGTAGCCGCATGCGGCGCGGTCCTTAATGCAAACATCACTCCAGGCAGACACAGCTCCCAGTCAGTTTGATGTTCAAAACACAATGCTCTCAACACGCGCTTCATGACGGAGTGGAGCTTCTCAACGGAATTCGACTGGGGGTGGTGCACTGAGCTGTGTAACAGCCCCACCCCGCACCTTTCGAGAAAGGCTGTCGTCAAAGCGCTAGTAAACACTGTACCCTGATCTGACTGGATTTCTGCAGGAAAACCAACTCGCGCAAATATGGACAGTAGTGCATTGACTATCTCAACTGAGCTGAGTTCTTTAAACGGCACTGCTTCAGGGAACTTTGTCGCTGGGCAGATCACAGTCAAAATGTGTCGGTACCCCGTGGCTGTTACCGGCAGAGGTCCCACTGTATCAATAACGAGCCGTCTAAAAGGCTCCGTAATGATAGGTACCAACTTCAACGGCGCCCTCGATTTGTCCCCTGGCTTGCCCACCCGCTGACAGGTGTCGCATGTCTTCACAAAGTGGTCTGCGTCCCGAAAACACCCTGGCCAATAGTACTCTTGCAAGAGACGGTCCTTAGTTTTCTTAACTCCTAGGTGTCCGGACCACGAACCCCCATGCGACAAGCGCAACAGATCCTGACGATAGCATTGAGGCACGATCAGCTGATCGAACTCCACTCCCCTGCGGTCTAGATACTTCCGGTACAGGACCCCACCTCTTTCCACAAAGCGAGCATTTTTCTTGGCGATACCTTCCTTGACAATGCAGCGTATGTTTTCTAGGCTGCCATCCTTCTTTTGCTCGGCTATCAAAGCCGACCGGCTGACTTTTAGCAACCTGTTAAGTCCGTCTGACGTTGGCGCGATGAGCAAATCTGGAGACAGCTCTTCTAACCTTCCCGTGTCGGGATTTTCCTCTCCAGTATCTGGTGCCTTTAACGCTACAGGCTCAATTTTATTCAGTTCGGGCGTGCTCTGAATACCAGCTTGCTGCGCCTCTGACCCTTTCTCATCGTTCAACAACGTCGGCCCCGCAACTACCGCCTTTGCAGCGAGCTCCCGAACCTTCGATCTGGTTAAGGCCTGAACGCTAGCCTCACCAAACAAAAGCCCCTTCTCGCGCAGGAGGTGATCGGACCTGTTCGAAAATAGGTACGGGTACTGGGGGGGCAGCATAGATGACACTGCGGCCTCCGTCTCAAGTGCTCCGAAAGGTCCTTCAATAAGCACTTTTGCTACCGGCAGACACACGCTATGAGCTTCCACTGCTTGCTTGATCCATGCGCACTCGCCCGTGAACATATCGGGTTCTACGTAAGAGGGGTGAACTACATCCATTGTAGCTGCGGTATCGCGAAGCACTCGGCACTCTTTCCCGTTCACGAGGAGGTCTCGCATGTAAGGCTCGAGAAGCTTGATGTTCTCGTCAGTGCTGCATAATGACAAAAACACGACTTTTGGTTTTGTTTCTGGACACTGCGCCGAAAAGTGACCCGGCTTCTGACACGTATAACACACGCGCACTTGCCTCATCTCGAACCGCTTTCTGCGTTCGGCTTCGGCTGCCGCCGTCTCCTCACGTTCGGTCGGACACTGCGCCCAAAAGTGACCCGGCTTCTGGCACGTATAACACACGCGCGCTCGCCTCGTCTCGAACCGCTTTCTCATGGGCGTGAACTTCGGCCTCTCAAACTTGGAGCCAAATTCACCCTTTTGACCGTCCTTAGCTCCGCGAGCCCGACGCGTCACAAACTCCTCGGCTAGCTCAGCGGCTCGAGCCACCGTACTAACGTCTGGCCTATCCAAGACCCAGTACCGCACGTTCTCAGGTAACCGACTATAAAACTGTTCTAGCCCGAAACACTGCAGAACTTTCTCGTGGTCACCAAACGCTTTCTCTTCTTTGAGCCACTCCTGCATGTTTGACATAAGCCTGTACGCAAACTCTGTATATGACTCACTTTTGCCTTTCTCATTTTCCCGAAACTTCCGACGGAACGCCTCCGCTGACAGCCTGTACTTTTTTAGCAGACTCGATTTCACTTTGTCGAAATCCTCTGCCTCCTCTCTCTCCAAGCGAGCGACTACGTCGGCCGCCTCGCCGGGTAGCAAAGTGAGCAAGCGCTGTGGCCACGTTTCCCGAGAGAACCCCTGCTTCTCGCACGTTCGCTCAAAGTTAACCAGGAACAAACCAATGTCCTCTCCAAGCTTAAACGGCCGCATCAGGTCAGTCATTTTGAACAATACTCGTTCTCCTGCACCGTGTGCCTGACTTCCATTACGAGCGCGTTCCATCTCTAACTCGAGACGCTTCATTTCCAATGCGTGTTGACGGTCGCGCTCGTCTTTTTCTTTCTCTTTTTGTTCTTTTAGTTCGCGCTCCTGTTTCTCTTTTTGTTCTTTAAGTTCGCGCTCCTGTCTTTTTGCCGTCTCCCTCTCCTCAATGGTCTCAAGGCATTCCGACAGCTCGTCATCCTCAGCTTCTAACTCAAGAATAGCCCTTAGCAGTTCTGGTTTTCTGAGTTTGTCTGAGACATCCAGACCCAACTCTCTTGCAAGCTCCAGCAATTTCGGTTTGCGCAACGACTTCAAATCCATGGCTGCTCTGAATGCTGCTTTCTCTACTGCCTACTATTGTCTTGCCGCAAACTAACCCGGCAGCAACGACAACCACAATTACCAGCTCTGTTTCTGACACTAACAAAAGCCTGGCAAAACTCAGAAGAAGAAAGTCCCGCACTCACCAAACCTCGCAGCCAAGAATTCAGCGCAGTCGTTCCGCTGCAGGCAACCAGTCATCACACAGGGCTCGTTGCACTGCTCCCGGATGGTCGTTGTGCTGCTCAGCATACATTCAACCGCATCTCTTCGCTGCTGGCCTCCGTTGTCGCGATCTCACCGCTGGCAACCAGCTGTTGGGGTCTCGGTGCTGGCGCCCGTTATTGCGAATGGGTCGCAAGCCCCAAGGGTAGCGCTGGCCTGGCGGCCTGGGGCACTGGAAGCATCCGAAGGTCCCGGCAAAGCAAGAGAAGACTGGTAACAGAACAACTTGTTTATTCTAACATAGCAAAAGAGCGGCCGGTCAGGTCGACCGAAGTGGAGAGACGGGAGAGCACGTAACTCAACAGTACAAATCGGAGCCTCTCTCCTGGCGTCCGGGGGCAGCTGCTCTTATACTCTCGGCGTCGCGGGCCAGAAGGAAGGTCACGGGATGAGCCCACGCGACGGCGGAGCATGAGCCCACGACGGCGCGCACGGTCGAGCCGAGAGACATGGTGAGCCGAGTGTAGTGACGCATCGCCAACCCGCCGACGGACAGACCTCCTGGCACCTCACTTGGGGAGCTCCGCTCCCCGGCTGCCGCGCTTTGACAAGCGTGGGCACACACACACACACGCACATACGAAGACACGTGGCACTGAAACACGCCTGGACACGCTTGGCGGGGAGGCGTTGCGGCGGCGTCGAACGGGCCAAAAATGTCCGCCGCTTTGAACGAAGCCCCGGCGTCCGTTGCATCCGCGCCGGCATTACCGCGGGTTGTAGGCGAAACGTAACAGTCTTGAAGGTGACTAGCTAATATCTTCGGAAATATTGTGTAATTCTCGTTGCAAAGTGCTATGGGGGCGATATCCCTCAACTCTCTGCGATTTACTTCCATCAATGTATTTTGGTATAAGTACTGTGTGCCCTTCATAGAACATGGCGGGTAGGTATGCAATGCTGTAAGCTTCTTCATGCCCTTTAAGCAGGAAGAAAACCAATATAGAGCAAAAGCTCTGACAAAATTCCGCACTCAGGCCATCAGGCCAATGAGTTTTGCCTTTATCTAGCAACATTATCACATTCTTGACCAAGCTGTGGCAACAACGAGACAATTTTTTCCGATACACTTCCACTATTAATTGTGAATGTGCGAAGTACATGATGCTGTGCCATCGCGGCATTGCGCTACCGCTGCAGCGGACGACATGGATGAGTATCTTCGAGCCTATGCACGTGGTTTGGCTCTGCTTGGCGGGCAATTCACTAGATGGCAGAGCAAGCACGGTAAGCTGCAGCCGCTCGCTCTCTATTTAGCGTTGTCGAGGGTCCGCAGACGCCGTCGCTGGAGTCCACAATTGACAACGACAAATTAGATGCGACGCG